>NC_086374.1:25985530-26601583 GCF_036588685.1 Mytilus trossulus | reverse complement strand
AAACATTAGTTACAATGTACTATCAAAGTTGATATTTGGTTTGAAAACTGCTACAATGCAAATGTTTTGCCTGTATTACCCAAGACCCTACTATTTGTTAAGGAAGGTGACCACCCAAACAGTTCATTGATTCAAGTCTTCAAACAGACTCATATATCACAAAAGGACTGTACAGTTAGATACTCTAGTCGAAAATCATTGTGAAAAAGAAACTGTTTCCTAATACATACTTAGAGATTTGACTAACTAACTTTACAGTCTAAATCTGATTCCCCCAAGAAAACTAATATCAGTTTATAACAAACAAGAGGGGGATATGGAGGGTTATTCAGAGAGCCCAGCCTCCCCCTTTGAGGGAAAGATTTGGTTGATTACATAGGGAATCACTGAAGCATGACAAGAGCAGCTCCCTCTTCAGCAGTCAGTGGGCTCCCTCTTATGAAAATTTCTGGATCTGCCACTGCAAACTTGCTGTACAATTAGACCATTGAATGGCAACAGCACAATTTTAACATACGGTAATAACTAAGCCCTTTATAGGAAATCATTTGTTACAGTAACTTACTAAGACATTGGGATTGTTGGGAATGGCTAAACCTGGAAATAATTTCTTCTGAAGATCTTTATCGGTTTGAGGAATACCCTCTATTGTGTCACTGCTTTTCTTTTCTGCATCTGGTGGCTTGGGCTTCATTCTATTTATAAGTCGTAACAAGTTGGCCACCAAAGAATCCTAAATAGAAAAAATGTAACTTGACATTCAATATTTATTAAATGATTCTATTTATAATTATATTATATTTTAAAAGGATTTTAAATAGTAAATTTAAAAAGGCTGATTAACTGTTCAGGAATATTTCAAATCTTGTTTAAATCAGGAACTTAGCTATTGAAAAAGCCATCTTGAATATCAATAAAATATTATCCCCTGGACATTAGTAAACATTATATTTCAATCTTAAAGGCGAGTTTAACTTTCAAATGTTTAGTAACACATGAACCAGAATTAAGACTTTTTAGTTCATTTGAATCATTCTTGCAAAGCTAAAATGTCCAAACTTTCTGAATTGAACTTTTAAAATATTGGTCCAAATAAGGCATTGACATAAATGTAAGTAAAAACAGTACATAAGTTTGTTTTTTTAAAATTTGCAAATAAAAATGACCAGGCCTAAATATAAATCAATATAAATTTACTCACTGAAAATTCTGCACCATTTTCATCCAACACTTTCTTATATTTTTCAAATGTGTCATTTTTCTCAGCCAAAGAAATCACAAACTCAGCTACATTAAATACAAAAAATATCAGTCAACATTAAAGGTATACAATGTATCATCAATGAATTATTACATGTACAGACTTCATTAATAATTGTTCTATCATGTTCTCTATCTTATTTAAAAACATATTGTTGATTGCCTATTAATTCAATAACCATGATAACTAAACCAGATTATTCAAGTGATCTTATTTGAGCTTGAATGCAGAAATGTGTGTAATCACCATAAGACACATGAAGTATATACATCAATTGAATTATATAATTTCAAGACTATTGTAAACAAGAGTGCACAAACTGAAATGTCTCGCCTTCTTTACTAATCATTGACATTATGTTGATACTCCTAAATACAAAGCTTTATTACGACTCACATAAACTTAACATTAACCAAGAAAACTAAACATTGATCAATGAACCATGAAAATGAGGTCAAGGTCAGATGAACCATGTCAGGTAGACATGTACAGCTAACAATGCTTCCATACAACAAATATAGTTGACCTATTGCTTATAGTTTAAGAAAAATAGACCAAAACACAATAACCAATTCAAACTCTAAGCAATGAACTGTGAAAACCAGGTCAAGGGCAAATAAAACCTGTACAACTGACATATAGATCATAATAATATTTCCATACACTAAATATAGTTGACCTATGACATAAAGTATTAGATAAAAGACCAAAACTCAAAAACTTAAAACCATGAAAATGAGGTCAAGGTCAGATGACATCTGCCTGCTAGACATGTACACCTGTGAAAAATGTTAAAATATAGAAAATGAAAGGTTTGGCAGGTACATACATAAATGAAGAGATAAATGAAAACTGAAGAGATTGATGCCCGATTTATATAATTCCAAGGCCCTCAGTCAGCTCCAGAAGCGAGGAAGTAGCGCATTTATTTTGGGTGGGCAAATATCCACTTTTTGATATGGGACAAGCTCTGACGTCCCACAGCTCCAGCTTGTCTGGCTAAACAGCCGTCGGACGTCAGAGTAATCTCGGACTACAAAAAAATTATTCATTCAGACCCCATTTACAGGTAATGCCTGCCTCAAATTATGTGTAGTGTATAGACTGTTTACAAGTCCCACTCCAAACATTGTCTTGCTAAACAAAATTATCTTAGATCTACACCTGATGACATTCAGGATCATATCAGGAAGTACCTGACTCTTTGTTATATATTAGGTTTAAACAAGGACGTATATTATGTGTAATAGTCCCAGTCCCATATATTACAATGTATATATGTATTATATGGGGACGAAGTCCCCAATTACGGTAGAAAATTCAATAAAAAAAAAAAAAAAAAATCGGGAAAATTTCCAGAATTTTTCATTGTCCTAATGAACTCAAAATCGTTAACTTTTTTTTTCAGATCTAGTTCCTGTTCCGGTTTCCCCCATCTGTCTTGTTTGCATGAGACTTTGATTTTTTTTTTATATTTACCAGTCTAGTAAAACATAAGATTGGATCTCAATACAAATTCAATTTTAATAATTGTTTGATATGAAAAAAACCCGTTACGTTTCCTGATGAAAGCGTTTCTTTTGTTTACATCGAATATGACATCATAACTTAAAGAACGTCACAGCTAATTCCCTAACAACAGAACCAAAATCGGGAACGTTACGTACGGTATTTCGGTTTCTTTTATCAACATGATTGAATTAAGAAATTAATACATACAGACTTCGTCCCCATTCACAGGTTATGCCTGCCTCATATTATCAAATATTATTGGATGCCAAATTGACTATAAATAGGTGCCGATTTGACTAGATGCCGATTTAACCAGGTGCCGATTTGACTTTTTCTATGGGTGCCGATTTGACTTGTTTCTATTATGCTAGTTATACGTCCTTGGTTTAAAGGAAAACAATTTATAATACACACTTACCAAGATCTTTGTCATTTAGACCTAAGTGATTGTCAAGCTCAGTGCACACTTTTGACACCAAAGATAAATATTCTAATTTCTGAAGTTCATTCATTTTAACTGTTCAATAAAAACAACCTCTCAGATATGAAAAACTGATGATCAGTTATGCCAAATTTATGTTAGATTAGAGTAACAAACATTTAAAAGTGATGATTTTCCCCCACATGATATTTTTTGTTTACAAAGGAAGTTCGTTTTTGATCGTAGTAGACGTAAAAGGACTTTTTGCAAAAGAGTTAATACAAGGGAAGGTATACAAATTCGGGGTCTCACTAATTCGCAACAAAAAGCGACAAGAAGCGACAAGAAGCGTCAGGAAGCGACAAGAAACGACAAGAAGCTATTTAGCGACAAGAAAACATTTTTTTTAATTAGTACATATAAAAAAATAGACATTTAGTCATTTTTAATATACGGGCAGAAATAAATTGATAATTCTTATTATTATATTGATAGATGAAGAAATTATACATTTGCGCAGAGCAAAGGAAATGTACAAGCAAGGATTTGTATAACTATACAAATCCTTGGTACAAGCTATAAAATGAAAATAAAAACAAAGATTTGTCACCTAAGTCCTTCCCTTTGAACAAGGATTTGTTGATACAAATCCTTGCTTTGAAGGATTTACTTTCCTGTCGTTAAAATTGTTTTCTTTTGTATATTCTTTTAATATTTATTAATGAGTAATTTTAATAAATAAAAATGTTTTCTTGTCAATAAATAGTTTCTTGTCGCTTAATTTTTGTCGCTTATATTATTCTTCTTGTCGCTTAAATTCTTTTTGTCGCTAAAATTCTTCTTGTCGCTAATTAAGGAGACCGCAGATTTGAGGCTCTTGAGGGAAGTCTAGGCTGTCTCGAATTTACGGAAGCAGGACAAATCGCCCCACTTGTAAATCGCCCACTTTTTCACATACTCGTCCCACGTTTAAAAAATCGCCCAAAACTGGTTTACCAACTTACCCGTCACTTTAAAAAATTGCCCCACTAGTAAAATAGGTTAAATAACGTTAATTTTTCTCCTGCAACTCTCCCGACTAAAAAATCAAAGAAAGAGACATACATGACATTAGTCAGACCTAAGCTTGAGTACAGTTCTTGCGTCTGGGACCCTCACACCAAAAATCAAATTAACAAAATTGAGATGGTCCAACGAAGAGCTGCTCGTTATACATGTAATATTTATCACAATACCAGCTCTGTCTCAAATATGCTTGATCACCTACAGTGGTCACATTAGAATAGACAACTTTCGAGTTCATCCGTCACCGGAAAAAACTCGTCAATTATACGCGCCTTTATCATCGTCATTTGTGCGTTTAGGGGCGTCGTCACTTCCTTCCAATGTTGAGCGAGTGGTTGGAAAACTATAATTCTATATTGTACGAATTATTCGGCAAATTGAATTCTCAAAATTGACAATCAACACTGCTGTCATTAGGGAAATGTCAGTAAGTACCTACAGAGCAACCATTATTTCTAGTTTATACTGCACAAAGACGATCACTAAGACGCTTGATGAACGTAAATAGTGCAGGGATACAGGCGAGCCCCTCTATCTGGTAAATGACGTCATAAAGGCGTGTATAATTGACGAATTTTTGCCGGTGACGGATGAACTCGAAAGTGGTCTATTGAGACGTATACAAACAAGAATAGTGGTATTCTATAAGATCATACACCAACACATACTAGCAATCTACTCTAAAGATCTCACAGTCTCGTTAAATCAGACAGTAGAACAAGACACAAACATATCAACCACTTTAAACAAATTCAAACAATAAAAGATTCTTACAAGTTTTCATTTTGTCCACATACAATAGTACAATGGAACCTACTTCCTACGTCGCAAACCTTTGTACAACAGTCGACGGCTTCAAAGAGCAGAGTTTTATATCTGCTCTTTCACAAATATTCTAAAAACTGCATAACCGATGTACATAGTTTTCCAAGAAGATAGTATATATATATATATATATATTGAAAAAGTTAAAAATCTAGATGAATAACTTTTTGGTTTGGCAACTCACCCAACTTAAAAAAAAAAGACAACTCATTTTTAATAAAAATAATTCCACAAAGACATTATTTCATGAATATATATCATGAAATATTGTTCAGAGAGGGGCATATCTCCACTTTTGGACGATCAATGTATTTGCATGGGAACATGTAGTTGGACTCCCCTTTTTGTGCTGGGTTATGAACCCCCCGTTTTAAAATGGCTGGATCCGCCCCTGTAAGTATACACAATTCATTTAGATGGCTGTATGTGGAATCAGTTTCATGAATCAAATATTTTTGAAAGATTCACTGACACTATAGCGATATATATGATACGCGATTCTCTTTAGTATATACAAGAACACACCCGTGATATCACGGGTCCGTGACCGAATTAAAGTATTACCCTGTGATTATGACCCATTATATTAGTTATATATAAAGTTGAATTCTGTGAATCGTCGTTTTTACGTGATGACGGCTGAAAAATTGGACCTCGTAATTTTAGTATTATAGATAGATAGATAGATAGATAGATGTAAAGCAAAATATTGTCCTATAAAATATTGTACACCAAAACAATATTTCAATGATTATGTCACTATCAATAGATATTGTCCTCACCCTGGGACTATTATACTTGTTAGTATAATAGTCCCAGCCTCATCTATGAACTGATGTCCATAGATGAACATATCTTCATTGTGAAATTTTGTCTGTATATAGACAATATTTCATAGATGAACATTATGAAGTTTTGTCCTGGTAAAGGGAGGTTATTTTTTAGTGAAATGAGACTAAATTTCGAGCTGAAGATACCCACGGGGAGTCATACTCCACCAGTAGAGGTATCGAACCAATAACAAAGCGTTGTAAATTTCATGCGTCCGAAACGCCTAAAGAGCTTCAGTCAGTAACAATTAAGAAATAATTCATGGAATCCATAGATTGTTGGAAATTTACACATGACCGTGATATTTGAATTTTATCTTCTCAAGCGTTAACGTTAAACGACCAAATATTTTGAAACCAAGGATGTGCGAAACAGATACAGTTTAAGAGCTAGTTGACCGAAAAGGACATAAAACTAAGATAGCCAGATCCATCTATGGATTGCTTATCCTGAGGAAGTTGAAACCTTAGTTTCATTTCAATTTCAAAATTGATAAAAAGACAAAGTAAGAAAGGCATGCTATAAATCATATCACTACCGATGTACTGACAACTGAGTTGAATGTATATACCATCAGTGAGTAATATAAAAAAAGAAGATGTGGTATGATTGCCAATGAGACAACTGTCCACAAGAGACCAAAATGACACAGACATTAACACCTATAGGTCACCGTACGGCCTTCAACAATGAGCAAAGCCCATGCCGCATAGTCAACTATAAAAGTCCCCGATAAGACAATGTAAAACAATTCAAACGAGAAAACTAACTGTCTTATTTATATGAAAAAATGAACGAAAAACAAATATAATATATGACATGATAAACAAACGACAACCTGAATTACAGGCTTCTGACTTGGGACAGACACAAACATAAATAATGTGGCGGGGTAAATAGTCCACATGCAAAGGTATCGATCCAACGCTGTAGAAATGACAAAAAATACGTTATAAATCAAGTTTATGAGTCCTCTGCGCCTTTCTGAATTTACCTGCGACAGGAAGGCTCAAAGCAAAATATGGTGACCACTTTCCCCCTAAAACAAAACAAAACAAAAACCTAAAATCAGATGTTGCCTCTGACAGAAATTTCATTTGTGTAAAGCTTGCTGTTGATTGATGATCTTTCAATTCGAAATTTAACAATTAAATCTAAAGAATCGATGTAAACATAAATCTGCCGGTCACAGAATTGTTTTTCAGTCTGTCCATCTTTCGTCATTTGTAAAATATGAGGAGATTTTACTCATGGTAATTGCAACTGATTTCATTGATTGTCACGGTAGGCAAAGGTATTATTAGGTTTGGTAAACTACCCTCGTTTGAGAGTAGACTAGTTCGACATATTACCAATCTATCTGTCTGTTGAGCTACGCTACTCCAAAAGGAGGGTAGTATACTTGACCAAATACATAATGACTTCACGGTTTAGCTAACAAAAAAAATCTAACCAAAGACATTACCTTTGCCTTCACACTCAATAAAATCGGCTGTAATGGATTTCATGTGGACCATTACAGTAACTACTAGCCTTTTTGCATAATTGTTCTTTTTTATGGGTTAATTGTTGAATGCTAATTAAAGCAGCTTGTATTTTTTCGTTCTACGGGTATATGATACCAGAGACATATATACACATATATGTCTCTGATGATACTATATACGTCAATGTTTTGTTTCGCTTGGTTTCGTCTAACTTAGATAACAATACTGACCAACTTATTCCAGATTCTGTTATTTGTTTATCTTATTTCATAATATTATCATGACTATAGTGTGAGGCAAAGAAAACAATTGACCGTGTATAGTCCATCTCAAGTGTATATACATATTTCCAATGATAGGCCACACATTTAAAGGGAATTTTGAGAGTTCAACAAATACATTTCGTGATTTCTTATCAAATACTTCAATAATGATAAAACATAGACTATACTATAGAAGACCCATTATTTTAAAGATAAAGTTGTCAGTAAAAATAGTTTTTTAAACCACACAATTATAACACGTGTATAGAGAGATTGAAAACCTATCCTCTGACCTTTTGTGGTTTAATAACAAATGGAAATTATTACCAGTACGGCTATGGACAAATTAAGTATAGATAATAGAGCACTTGCTCCGACATGATAAATGCAGATTCAACTGCAATGGATTTTATGGTGTTTATTTTTAAAACTTACATTTGTTTACATTGTATTGACAGTATTACACATGCATATAATTTAGATAAAAAGAATGTGATGCTTTTTAAAGGACCTACCGGAAGTTATTTTGGATATTCTGTTGGAATCCTGGAAAACAAAAACGGAATCATGTAAGTACTAAAAAAATTGGGACTGATAGGGTTATGGACTGCTACTATGTCATACGAGGACTCGGGTACCAACCACATTTTGTGGCGACTGTTGAATTCTTTGCAAGGTAAAGAGGTTCTCCAGTTCATTCCTTATCTCAAGTTCCTTATTACACTGTTCATGCATTTTATCATACTGAATAATAAATTAACCAGTGGTAAGGGGTTAGATAAATCGACGTAGGTCGTAGTTATACCGAGAGATGCAGCTTGCAATAGATTAATTCTGGGAAGTTCTGAAATTTATGTCACATTTTTTTTAAATTGACTTCACACATGAACATCTATATACCGTGTTCCCAGATTCACCGGCCTTCAGGCATGTCATTTTTTGCCATTCGATTTCTAGTATTGTACAATAACGTATGAAATGTGCACCAAAATAAAATAAGTTTTTGACATGCGTAAATCATAAACAGTTTATAGTAATAGCGTGTGATATTTTGACTTGTATATTGTTAAACAGATATATGTAAACTTTTAGATGATTCACGCAAATTAGAGCAACGTTAATCATATTTAATTACATATAATTCGGATTATTTGTAAATCTTGGTACAAAAAGTCTAGGCCATTGTGTCATATAGACGTATTATACACGCTCCTTTCATATAGCTTTAATGTCAAGATCTGAGACTGATTATCGCGAGGCCCTTTAAAGGTTTTTGTAACATTGTTTTATTGAGTGTAGGAAATTATAAAAGTAGGACGGCGAAGGCCCTCGCTAAATGGGGAAATATTTCCACAAATGAGTAACCACCCCCCTTTGAGTTTGCCGCTGAGTTTTGTTTTCCGTAAAAAAACCTACATTTTAATATTAACTTGGGCATACAAAAGATGGGACTAGCCTTAAAAATAATTAATGCTTGCATAAGCTAGAAACTTTTTGATAGATCAGTTTAGAAGTATTTGTCTTCAATGAGAAAGATGTTATGTTTTCATTTAAAGGTCAAGTAAAAATCAGGATTTTATTTATGGGGGTATAGCAAGTTACGTAATTTGTGTTTCTTTGTTGTCTTTTATACCGGTACTACTTATTTACAGAAAGGCTTCTTTTGGTACATAAACACAAGTCATAATTTATGTTTCACCTGGCAAATAATCAAATAATCAAATTATTCTTTGTATATTTCGATGTAAACGTGCTTTATGTACCCTTTCCTAAACAATTTTCATATAAGTGCTGTACGTGCCTTTTCCTCAGTGAACTTTTGATTGTATATACGCTAGTCACTAAAAAACGGGACATTTAACGGTATGTATATGTCCGTCCGTCCGTCCGTCAATACTTCGTGTGATAACTCAAACTTGCTATAACCATTTCCAAACTCATAGATGAAAGGATTTGAAAATTGTTTACGTTGAGTAACGAGACTCTACTCATTTGACCCTATTACAACTTACTTCCAAATGCTTGTAGATTAAAACTTTCATTGGCTTAATTGTAGTTGCTATGTTTGTATAAACGTTTGCGCATCTGTAAACAATATAGAGTAAGAATGGCCAGAGTTAAACCTTACTAACATTGTCTGGTTAATAATTGCATTAAAACAAATTAAGTGGTCTCCTTGACTCTGTCTCTTTCGGGTCTTGGTTACAGAGAAGCGCCTCCTAACCGACTAAGCTATAAAAAAAAGTATCTCCATAACTCAACCGTTAAACGCGTTAGTGAGCATTCATTCCATGTGTCAGTTAACTATATTTGCATCACTATTGAAATTGATTTGCGTAAAAATCTGAGTAGAATAATGTTAAAAAAACGCTTGTTTTTATAAATTCTGTAATCTAGTTATTTTGAAATCCAATATAGTTATCAAAGGTATACAAGGATTATAATTTAGTACGCCAGACGCGCGTTTCTTCTACAAAAATACAGAAAAGTTATGCCAAATACGGCTAACGTAATCTATGCCTGGGGTAAGAAGATCCATAGTTTTACGAAACATTCAAAGTTTTGAAACTGGAAATTTATAAAAATGACCACATTATTGATATTCATGTCAACACCGAAGTGTTGACTACTGGGCTAAGTAGAACATGTGTTAATTAATATAAACGAAAATCTTGTTATTTCACATATAGTTTATTGGATAAATAAATTAAAATCCTACTTGAAACAGAGACGGATTAAGCCCCCCTTTTTTTCTGGGAAAAATGGTTTATTATAAAGAGTTTCAATGAAGCATGACCAGAGCGGATCCTGTCTTAGGCAGTCAGTGGGTCCCTACTTATGAAAATATCTGGATCCGCCACTTTTAAACTTGCATATATTCACAACTTGAAAATCGAGGAAAAAACTATGTGATATATTCACATTGTTATTAAACTTCGATATTGACATATTGTCATGTGAGACAAAACTCGCATTAACTATCCACGACCTTGCTATACAAGACCTTTGATGATGGAGAACACATAGATGGGATACTTCTCGACTTCTCCATTCATTTAGCATTCACCAAAGTTTTGTTCAATAACTAAACCACTATGGTGTCCGATGAAGTATTCTCAAATGGAGTGAAGACTTCATGTCGGATAAAACCCACAAAGTCGTTCTAGATGGTAAATCGTCCTCAGTAGACCATGTCACATATGATGTTTCGCAAGGTACTGTCCCAGGTCCTCTTTTTTTCTCTCGCCTACATCAATGACATGCCAAGCTGCGCAAATCACAGACTATACTCTTCTCAGATGACTGCCTCATGTACCGCAGGATCAAATCTACTGAGGACGCATCACTTCTACAAAAAGACCTCGACTGCCTCATCCACTGGGAGCAAAAATGGCAGATGCTGTTTAACCCAGACAAATACGAAGTAACTACGGAACCCAATTCATGATGACTACCTCATCCATGGTCATACCCTTCTTCATGTTGTCTCAGCAAAATATTTAGACCTTAACACAGATGCTGTCACTAAGTAGGCAATTAACACCCTGGCTTTCCTAGGAAGAAGAAGAAACATCGGACATTGCCCACCAAACGCTAAAAAACGATTATTCACCACGTTTGTCAGACCAACTATAGAGTACGTCACAAGTGCATGGGACCCAACAAAAAACGGAATATCAACCAACTTGAAATGGTACAACGCAGAGGGGCTAGATTTGTGTCCAAAGACTACTAAAAAAAAGCAGTTTCAGTATCATGCTCAACAACATTGGACGAGAAACCCCACACTCTAAAAGAGCAAAACATAAAACCATCTTACTATACAAGATAGTCAACCACCTCGCAGACATTCCAACAGAACCATACCATTATACCACTCGAGGACATAACATCAGATACCTCCAACCACGCTGTCGAACCGTAACATACCAACATTCCTTCTTCCGGGTTTTACATCAGATTTTGGAACTACCTGCCACAGCCACTCGACGGGTTCAAACAAGCGCCTCCTAAATTGTAATAATTGGATTTTAAATTTAAATACTCGTTTTTTAACTGTACTGCTATGGTACGTATGCGCAAGTGTGAATATACATTGTACTATTGCTCAAAATGAGTCCTACACTTAACCAGAGGAAGAAGATAGGGACTTTCCGTTCTTTAAGTTTGGGTATATTTGTCCCTTTCTATTTTCATTGAATTCCGTCATCAAAGAAAAAAAACCACTTGGACATTTACTGTTTCATCTGACTGGCGCTTAACCTATTTTCTGTCGTAAACCTCAACTGCAATAAAAATAAATAAATTTAAAGACCAAAGATGAACCTGTTGACGAAAAAGGCACAATCGTTGTTATAAACAATGTTTATATTGTTCAACAAAATAACGACCATCGGCACTCATTCGTGGTTTTTTATTAATATTTTCATTACATAGCAAACTTTGCATCAAATACTCATCTTTTTACAATCACATAAGCATCAAATCGTTTAATAGTTACTGGCAATATTGTAGATATGCAATAACACAAACTAGAGGCTCTAAAGAGCCTGTTTCGCTCACCTTGGTCTATGTGGAAGCAGATAGATTCATGACCAAATTTTGTTTTGGTGATGTGTTTGTACATCTTACTTTACTGAACATTCTTGCTGCTTACAATTATCTCTATCTATAACGAACTTAGCCCAGTAGTTTCAGTGGAAAATGTTAGTTAAAATTTATAAATTTTATGAAAATTGCCAAGTTAAACATTGTCTATAAAGGACAATAACTCTTTATGGGGGTCAATTGACCATTTCGGTCATGTTGACTTATTTGTAAATCTTACTTTACTGAACATTATTGCTGTTTATAGTTTATCTCTATCTATAATAATATTCAAGATAATAACCGGCAAAACAGTAAAATTTCCATAAAAAATACCAATATAGGGGCAGCAACCCAACAACGGAATGTCAGATTCGTCTGAAAATTTTAGAGCAGACAGATCTTTACCTGATAAACACTTTTCCCTTGTTAGATTTGCTCTAAATGCTTTGGTTTTTGGGTTATAAGCCAAAACTGCATTTTACCCCTATGTTCTATATTTAGCCATGGCGGCCATCTTGGTTGGTTGGCCGGGTCATCGGACACATTTTTTAAACTAGATACCCCGATGATGATTATGGCAAAGTTTGGTTTAATTTGGCCCATTAGTTTCAGAGGACAAGATTTTTGTAAAAGTTAACGACGACGGACGACAGACGACGACGGACGCAAAGTGATGGGAAAGGCACACTTGGCCCTTCGGGCCAGGTGAGCTAAAAAGGATACCTGTTTGCTACATCTTTAATAGGTATGAATGTCGAAGGACCAAACAATGAAGAATGTGTAGATATACAATGTATAATATAAGTGCAATCTAGCATTGTATACTCTTTGGTGATTTGTGCATATTTTTCAAAATTGGTAAGTTTGTCTTTTTTCAGCAGCATTCTCAAAGTTGGATTATTGTATGGTATGATCGATCAGCCCCATCCCAGTTTTCAACACAAAATCTTATAACCATCTAGAGAATGGCGTAAACATTGAAAATAGCACCCATATTCGAATGATTCATTGGTGATAAGCACCATGTTTAGCACTTTTGTATTTTTCGTTGGCCGACATTCACTTTTTTCATTGTGCCAGGCGAATTCTTGAGATTCCGGAAAGAATAACCAAGTGTCGGCAATAAAACTGACAATCCTATAGTTTTTGAATAAGATATATATTTTAGATAGTTCAGATTAGAAACTTGTTCCGTTTTAAACGTGATTCTCACACAGTGACACTCTCCTTATATTAATTGTATATGTTTTGAAAGAAGGTATACTGTGGCAAAATACTGATTAACTGTACACAAAGTCTGTTCAAACACACTAAGTTGTACAAAATTGCAATCTATATATATATTCAATCAGCACATTTACAAGTAATATAAGGAGATTTTAATGCCAATCAATTTTAATAGTTGTGCAAATAAAGTAAACTGACACATAGAATGAATGAGTACAAACATGTTTAACAGTCAAGAGCCTTATGTTTAGTGGTTGACGTTTGTTGGTGTGGTTCATTAGTGTTTCTCGTTTGAATATATATTAGACTGTTGTTTTCCTGTTTGAATTGTTTTACACTAGTCCACTAGTCATTTTGGGGCCCTCTATATCTTGCTGTTCGGTGTGAGCCAGGCTCTGTGTTACAGTGGAGGTTGTTCTTTGACCTATAATTGTTAACGTTTTATAAATTGTGACTTGGATGGAGAGTTAGTCACATTTGGAACTCATCTCACATCCTCTTACCCCATGCTAAAGAACAAGAAGCCTGTAATCCAGTGATTGTTGTTTTTTTTACCATTATTGCTTATTCTTATAATATAAATCAGGCCATGGGTTCTTTTTTCAATTGTTTTCATTTTGTCAACATGAGACCTGTACATTATTGTTCATATGCATGCATGTCTTTGTTTGACTTTCATATAGTTATCTCAATGGCAATCTTACCAGATCTTTTTTTTTTTATATTAGCTGTGAAATATCTGCACACTTGTAAATTTCATTAGTACAAATTAATTGAAGCAGTCACATTAAATTAAAGTAATATACACATGATGCATTTATCTGACCTGCAAATATCCAAAAATTATTGATACCTCTGAAATGCAGTCTCACACAACATCTCATTAATGGTAAAGAACTTGTCCCATTTGAGAGAATAAGACTGGCTTCCAGCTAATGTAAAAAGAAACCCATCTGCCAGTAAAACTTTGCTAAAGAAGGGTTGGTTTAGCTGTGCTAATTGTATAAATAAATAGCCACACCTGGCCAAAATTTAGGATTTTACAGGGCAAAGAACAAGATTTCAACATGTTTACATGGTTAGAAACCCCTTGCAATAAGACTGAGTGATCCATAGGCATGGTAGGTGCCTTGTAACGTTATTCTCTTGCTGGATTTGCATGAAATATTTGCTAATGGACTTAGAGCAAGAAAAATATAAATCAATTCCACCTTGTACCTGTAAGCATTTGTACATGCCTTAGTTACATTTGTCACATACAAGACAATGTATGGAAATACTAGTCTACATGTATGTACATGTAGTTACATATCAGGCAAAATGCATGTATGGAATCAATGTTTATACTACATTTGTACATAGATATACATCATGACACCAGTACATACATAGTATGAGCTTATTATCTGCATGGATGAGAACTTTTTACCAATTATTTTCCAAGTATAATGGTTGTAATTTCATGTATATTATATCAATATACATATTTTATATCAACTGTTTAAAGAGGTGAGACTAATTAGGTATTTGATGTTGCTGTGGTATAATCATGACATCTCCATGACATTTGTACTTGAGAAAAAAACGAGATTTCATTTGTAACTAATCATTTTACTACATGTATTTACAAACCAAATTTCGATTTTATAAATGAACCTGCAGTGGGTTAAGGGAAGTGGAAGCTACTTCCTGTATATGCATTATTTTTTTCTATGTTTCTAGGCCCATATACATTGTACTTGTTTGTATTTTAATTCAAAAAAATAAATAATCTGCACAGTCAAATGTTTGTAAAAATTTAATAACATGCTTGTAAACATGGTAAATGATTTAATATTACTCGTACAGTTGAACATACATGTAATATTGAGCAATTTATCATAACAAATCAGAATCAATTGTAAAGTTTCCAAGCTGACCTTTTCTAAATATTTTTAATGCATACTGAGCAGCTTGCTCAAAATTAGGTTTTAAAGCATTTTGAAATTGAGGATTATTAATATCTTTAATCCTCTTTACCATGTTTTGCTGTTTGGCAATGTGTGACAAAAATGACATGACATTATCTGTAGGTCCTTCCAATTCAAACTTCTCAACATAACTAAATTTCTTTTGTTTATTCAACCAATATAACATATAATCTGCTATATAATGTTCCCCTACAAGATGGTCAGGTAAACAACCACATAAACTCAGTCTCATTCCAGAATCAATGTTAGGAATATAAGGTGTCAATATTCCAGGAGTGTCTACTAGGAACATGTCTGGATCAAAATGTACCTTAATTCTATTATTAACACTTCTGGTTATTCCTGCTATTGCTCCAGTTTGAGCCACATTTCTCTTTCTAGTAGTATGCATTCTTCTGAAGGCATTTATAAAGGTTGATTTGCCAGTGTTTGGGACACCAATAACCATGACATTATAGTCAACACTTTTACTGTATCTAGGTCTTGAATTAATTGCATTAAATATCATAGGCATTAACTCTTTTTGTATTTCCTTTGTCCTGAATTCTAAACAATTTGTAAAAAGAACATTTTCAACACCCATGCTGTGAAGCTTATCTGTAACTTTTCCCTTCAGTCCCTTGTTACATAGATCAAATTTGTTCAACAGAAGTATATGAGGTCTAAGTGCAATCATGTCACTAAATCTAGGATTTCTTCCTGAGAATGGAATTCTTGCATCGTGTATTTCAATCACACAATCTGTATTCTTCAATTGTGATTGCATTTGTCCCATTGACTTGGCCATATGACCAGGAAACCATCTTATTACATCATAATTCGGAAGAGAAAATGCTTTCCTAAACGTCTGTGCCATTACATCTGGTTAATTAACTATCAAAAATAGACTGTCACAGATCAGCAACAAAGAAAAACAATATTTATGTTATAATGTCTAACAAGATAGTTTGTTTCAATGGGCGCATCCATTACAATGTCCCGGATAAAAGGGAGACAAGTATCTGTAATACTGAGGGTGTAAATGGGATTTTTTTTTTAACTATTAAAGATTGCTATATATAACGTGTTTTTATCTTTGCATATAAAATTACTTATATAATGACTAACTTTAAGATTATGCTAGATAAAAATCAATAAGCAAGGAGTATTTCAATACTATACAAGTCCTTGAAATAAATGTTTTTTTTAAAACTCATTGAGCTTTTTACCGATTTATAACAAGACGTCAATTAGTTAGATAGCACCAAAATCGGGGTGGGGTTTGGGGTAGGGGTTTAACTGTTATGCTGTTATGGGGCAATTTAATTCTTTGTTATCTGTTTTTTTGAAAATACATTTGCTGTAAGCTGTTATTGTCTTATTCTTTGTTAGCTGTTATTGGGCTTTTAGTTTTTTATACGCCTGTCGTCTTTTAGACGGGACGTATTATGGTATACCGTTGTCCGTCCGTCCGTCTGTCCGCCCGTCTGTTCGTCCGTCCGTCGTCCACACATCGGAAAATAACTCAAAAACACTTTCACCAATTTCCATGAAACTTAAGTGAATTGTTTATATCTATTGACGTAAACTCCCTTTTGTTTTTTTTAATTTTAGATTTTAAGTTTTGGAATTATGGGGCTTTATTCATAAAAAAGGGGGTCCCGTCGTCCACACTTCGGACAATAACTTATATATATAAACGCTTTCGCCAATTTCCATGAAACTTAAGTGAATTGTTTATATCTATTGACGTAAGCTCCCTTTCCTTTTTTTTTCAATTTCAGATATTAAGTTTTGGATTTATGGGGCTTTATTCATAAGAAAGGGGGTCCGTCGTCCACACTTCGGACAATAACTCAAAAACGCTTTCACCAATGTCCATGAAACTTTGGTGAATTGTTTATATTTATTGATGTAAGCTCCCTTTCAATTTTTATAAATTTCAGATTTTAAGTTTTGGATTTATGGGGCTTTATTCATAAAAAAGGGGGATTTTTAACACTTCGGACAATAAATCAAAAACGCTTTCACCAATGTCCATGAAACTTTGGTGAATTGTTTATATCTATTGATGTAAGCTCCTTTTCAATTTTTATAAATTTCAGATTTTACATTTCCGTGTTATGACTTTTTATGCTTAAAAAAGGGGGGATTTTCCAAGTTTGGGACAATGACTAACACTTTCAAAAACAAGTGAAAAGAGCAACAGGCGTATCATGCGCTAAAGCGCAACCCTTTATTGTTATCTGTTATTGTAATAATGTATTTGCTGTTAACTGTTATTTGAAATATGAATGTTAGCATTTTTTTGACAGTCAATACTCGGTATAAATTGAAGATCATTGGACATTGGGGTCTACCACTACTAATATGTTTGTCCCGTATTCAGAGAAGGATTCCATTAACATATACCCATCACATAAGTGAGGTCCAAGACAATTCAAGTATATCTTATGATTATCCTTTGTAATAAATTCCATTTTTTTATGAATGTGTATTTAGAATTGTCCTAATTTTTTGTATGAGAATAATGTTCCTTGTTTTCCGTTGAATTAAAACAATTCTTAATATGACAAAAAGGAAAACATATGGCCAGGAATATCGGAAAAGGATCTCAATTAAGGACTAGGTCCTAACAACCACTAAACTTGGCCTTTTATATAATATGGTACATAGACTCAGTTCTGTGATTCTTTTCAAAGCAGAACCAAATGCATTGTACAATGAAAGTTCCAACTATGTACTTAGGTCCGAAGCTGCACATAACTCATTACAAACAAAGATTTATTTCGTTTCAAGCCATTGTGTCCCTACTAAACTCTGTATTCTACTTACCAGTACACTTGGTACAATCAAAAACCTCAGCTGATAAAAAAATGTTCAAATAAGGCCTTTGAAAATAGTGGAATAATTGCTTTTAGAGTGTTAAAATTCGTTCGAAGTAATTGATAAATTGCATGCTTATTATTTGTGCTTTTGACTTTTCTACCCTATAGATACCACTTTGCCTCATAGTCTTATTAAGAAAAAAATCACACATCACATTAAATGGTCATATAGAAAAAGTCAGAATATTCAAACTCTTTTGGTAATTTTTTTTTATTAGCAACAAAGGGAGCTTCAGTCAATAGATATAAACAATACACCAACGTTTCATGAGAACTGCTGAAAGCATTTTTGAGTTATTTTAGAAAACTAGAAAATACCACATTTTTCTGATGAATAAAATCCCTAAATTCAATAACATAAAATCGAAAATTAATAAAAATCGAGAGGGGATTTACAACAATAGATATAAACATTTCAGCAAAGTTTCATGAGAACTGCTGAAACCATTTTTGTTAATGTCTGAAAACTGGAAACCCCCCCCCCCCCTTTTTAATTAATAAAACCCGTTAACTCGGAAACGTAAAATCTAAAATTTATAAAAATTGAAAGTGACCTCATGTTAATAGATATAAACAATTCACCAAAATTCCTTGCTTTGTGAAAGCATTTTTGAGATATTATCAGAAAACTGAATAAAAACCCATTACCCAAAAACTTAAAATCTAAAAGTTATAAAAAAAAAAAACCCCAAAAGGGAACTCACGTCAATAGATATAAACAATTTCCCAAAGTTTAATTCAAATTGGTTAAAGAGTTTTTGAGTTAATGTCCGACATGTTGACAACAGACGGACAGCAGTACAGTGGGAAAGCCACGGATCGATTCTGCGCCTCCTTCCATATGACGTAAAGGCCAGAAAATCAAGGGCGACAATCGCGATTTTTCATAGAGGGCGACAGTATCGCGCCATCGCGGCAATTTGTTTACATCGTGTACGTGGGATTCTCGAGAAATTTATCATTAAAAACAATTAAACTTGTGTCATTTCATCATCAATTAGCTATATAGGTAAGTTTTACAGGTGACCATGCTATTTTTTCTTCTTAGAAGATTTTATTTTACAAGAAACGAACAGCTGAAAGTGGCAAGTGACGTTGTTAATTTGGGAGATAAAAATATGGCGGGTGTTTTCCCCTTCTGAAAATAACTGACACATTTGCATCCTATTGGCTATTTAAATATAAAATGACCAAAAATAGTATCTATGATGATAGGAGTCCCTAAATATTTGCATAAATACCCATCACTCCGTGTCAAATTGTTACTGAGGCTGCGAAAAGGAAGCACACATATCGACGCCATTTTTCAACAGATTAAGGTTTCTGAGCTCACGAAATCTTAGTATTATCACTTTTAATGGTTAGTAGAAAGATATTTATACTATCCATAACATAATTTATTGATCTGATCGGGTTATGGCTACATGTTTGCCTCTTTTCGATTCTTAAATCCAGTAAAATTCCGTAGACCACATGTAAATAAACGCCCCTTTTCCAGCGTGAGACGTTCAATTTGAATAAAACTTCAATTTTGGCAGGTCAATGTTAGCATTTAAATTTTAATTAAAGTTTTGCAGTTGTGTAATGCATATGTGCTGATTTGTTTGGTTGTCTCGAATAGTAAAAAAGTTAATATTTTTATTTGTGAACCCAAAAAGTGTGACAAAAAACACAAAAAACAAACAAAATAAAAATATATGAAAAAAATAACTACCCCAGGACAAAGGGGGGTTCCAACTATATGTCCCCATTCAAATGCATTGATCGTCCCCAAAAAGGGAGATTCCAATCCCTGGAACCCTATCCCTGGATCTGCCACTGGGAACTAGGATTATTAAAACGTATAAAGAATTAGAGAATTATTACTAAAGGAACAAGAATAGAGAAAATTTACCATAAAATAAGTAAAATAGAGCAAATGACATGCTAGTCCAAATTATTATGAAGTCTGACAAGACTACTTTTTTTCTGGGACGACTTCCTATGCATCCCAGAAAAAAATCTTAATATTCTTAGCAGCAAGCCTTAGGTCTGGTCATAATCATTTTGAACTACTGTAAATTCAGAAATTGTTGCGTGCACTTATTATTGTGATTTTGTCATTTTAAACTTGAATGCAATTTTAATTTTTACGATTTTGAGAAAAGTCATGCTTAATTCAGTTAAAATATTACAAAATGCAAGTTTTAATTATTGGGTTTACAACTCTGTCGCATTTTTCGCAATAATTTCTGAATTTACAGAATTGATGTGCTAATTTATTTAACCCTTTCCTTCATAATGACGCCTTTTGACACCACCCCCTTACTCCATAATGACGCCTTTTGACGCCTGTGTAGTACCTTAGTTGAAACACTTTGACTGCAAAGTGTCTGCAGTAAACTTAGTAAAATTTGTATCCAATATGGAAAAGAATATCATAGGAATGTCAGACTTAAATTTATTTGATGAAATAGTCGTTTTTCACAATGGCTTAATACTTTAAAGCATATGTTAAGCATTTTATTAAAAAAAATCCTATGCGAATCAAGTATGCAAAAAAAAATTCAATGGAGGAAAGGAATATTGAGGAAAGAGAAATTATGGACAAATGTATAAAAAAAATAGAGACCAATGAACTAAAAGATTAAATGATAAAGAAATGCAGAACACCCCATCCAGACCCTTGTCTATGTGAACAACAGTGCTATTATTTTTGCTGAATAGTGCATATGGGCATGTAAAATATCTTTTAAAAGATTTCAGGTATATGAAATATTCACCAGTAGGAAAGTATAAATTCTGTCCCTCTTTCCATGCTAAAAAAAAATTATGTGATTTATTGTTGAATTTTATTGCCACCTTCAGTATTGGCTTGGTGTTGTGGCCAGGTTTTAATGGCGTTGGATACATTTATTATCAATTACTGGTATGAAGAATTAAAGATATGAATAATTGAATGAAAAGTTATCTTTTAAATAACAGATACCTGTAAGATAATTTAATGTTGCATATTATGTTATACTTTATTAAAACATTATTTATATCTTTTAAAAAGGTTGATATGTTATTATGGTGATGAATTTTAAATACTAAGTAAATGAATTTATAAGTAGAAAATTTTTCCAAACATCTGTTGGTGTGTATAAGTCTTACCTTTTCTAGAGAACCTTTTTCGGGACGTCTGGATTGGGTAATTTTATAGCTCAGGATTTCGAGATTGAGATTGATCCTTCGGATTCCAGTATTTCCTTTCATCATTTTTTTTTAATTGGGACCTCAGAAGATCATGTTTTTGTCAGTAGACAATTAAAATATATTATAATTTACCGATCATATAGCAAATCTAGAGAAGTTTGAAATTATATTCATTTGATAATATCATCTGCATAAATTATATATTTTCAGATAACAATAGGAATAAGAAGAGCAGGATTTCAATATTGAGGATTTACATGTATGGGACAGAGGACTATTTGACTTGATTTTACTTTAAAAAACTTTTTAATTTTAACAATAGTTCTCCTTAAATGTTTAAAATACATTTTACATATTTTTCATTTTAATATTATTTTTTTGACTTTGAATTTATTCATCATTTAATAAACTTTTATTTCTAAACTTTTTTATATTTTCAAATATACATACAATGTGAAACACTCCACCATTTTATATTGATAACGTGGGGTAAATGTACATGAGACACTATATTGTTGCAATACAATATTACTTAATGTCATTGAAAAACCTGAGATTCATTGATGCAAAGCTAGCATATTCATAGGGCCCCCCTTTCATAGGAAAAAATTGGTTGATTAAATGGGGAATCACTGGAGCGGGTCCCTCCTAAGTTAGTCAGCAGCAGTAACCCCTTACCCCCCACCCCCCCCCAAAAAAAAAAAAAATAGAAAAAGTTCTGGATCGGTCACTGGTATCAGAAATATACATGTATGTACTGTAGTATTTGAGACATAAGAAAAAAAAAGATATAAAAAGTCTATATAAAAAATGATGGTCTTTTATTCTTTATAAGGTTTGAATGACTTAAATGGAAAGTTTCTAGAATTGTTCACTTTTCCTAGACATAGTGAGGTCTCTCAAGTAGCCTATTCATGACATGACTTTTCACTGTTTTGCTTCCATGTAGATTTCAAAGTGTGGTAACCCCTGCACCTAAATAAATCATTTTCAGTAGATACATATCTCTTTTTTCAGACTTTTTGATGAAAAGTTTAAACTAATAAACAAATTAGAAAAAAGAAAACTGATCAACTTGAACCCACAACATATAGTTAATCTCATGTGCTCTGGAAGAATAAGCAGATCCTGCTCCTTGTGTAGTATTATGAATGAAATGTCTATGTACCCTTTTCCTAGATATGTAAACACATGATTTTGCAAATTATTGCAATTGTGTGCTTTTAGAATGGAGTAAAATGTGTGAAAAGGTATTCTATTGCAGAAAAATCAGCACACAGATATAGGAATTGGTATGATTCTAAATAAAGAATAGATCCTGTGTCCAAGATTTGTTTTCTTGTAAACTGGTGTAAAATAAAAATATGGGTCAAGCAGTTTAATATATCAATGCAACAAAACAGGATCACCAAAATCAGAGTGAGACATTCATATACCAGACCTTGGAAGTGATATAGCATTTTGTTAATGCTTTAAATGGTCATATACATGTAGCTCTAAGATGTATTAAGAATTTGATGTACTAGGCATTGGGCATTCCTATTGAATGTTAATCTCAAGTTCTCAAGAGTTAAATATGCCCCAGGGCCCAGAAACACTCGAACATGAATAGTTAGTCACAGTGTACATCAGGTTGCTTGATAAGCATGATAAGGACAGACATTTATAAACATGTGTGAGTGTTTAGGCAGGCAATTCTTGTTGATTGGTACATGTACTTTTTAAAATTGACAAGTCAGTGAAACATTTCAGATTTATAATAATTTACAGAATCAAAGAATGACTGTAACCATTACCCTAAAAATTGGCTTAAAACAAAGACTAGCTGAGTGCCCTCACTTTGCACTGCACTTTTGCATGCTTATTCAGACAACAACTTTTGACTAACTGAAATTTTTTTTGTTGAAAAAAGGGGGGTAGGTCTACTTCCAGACAATGGAAGTTATTTATATGGACAAATTCGTTCATAGATTAAATCAGTTTCAATGTAATACATAAATCTCGCCCATAAATCTGTTATACATCAGCAGCATAATTAAATAACTACAGAAAATGTGATACGAGGAGTTTGAGCAAATTGTAAACATCAACAAATGACGTTGTAAAGCCTTCAACCACTCAACGTTTTAAGAAAAATATATTTCAAATCCTGAAAACATCATCACCCTTCGTTGTCTCAATCAATTTTGTGCTTAAAATCTGTAAAATATGACATAATTTGCTTGATTTTGCACCGAAATAACTCCCAAAACGTCTGAAAAATGTTGAATTTTGACCTCCGGTTGAAGTATTTATTATGTAAACAAGACTCAGAGTGACGGGGAATCCTGTATATAGTCATGTGCCCATATGTTTCTAGGTCACATTTATTTATATCTCGACCAATGAAAAGCTTTAGGATGCATTTGTGTCAGTTGTTTGTAGTCGTGGGGATTACCCGCGGTTTTTTGGAAATCAACGGAGGTAGTCTTTTGGATTATCATATTTCAGTAACGGAGCACTTATTTGAATACTGAATTTGGCAGTCGTGTGACAAAATCTATTCTAATGAAAAACTAAACTCAAATACTGATGGATGATAAGTTATTTTAATAGATGTATTGTCTGAAGCACAGGCTACGTTTTTGTTTACACGCTGGTTACAGCGCCACCTCAAAATTTTTAGATTATGTCCCCTTTCCCGCGGGACTACCGGAAGTAGCTCTTCAATGTCACTGGCTTTCCCACTGAGAGTATATGAAACATTTTAGATCTACAACTAATGCACTATTAAATTTAACACAGTCTATACTGGATGGATTTAATTTAGATAATTTTACGTTAGCAGTTCTCATTGATTTTGAAAAGGCTTATGACAGTGTCTGGAGGGAGGGTCTATTGGTGAAACTACACCAATATGGGATTAAAGGCAAAACCTGGAAATGGATACAGGCATTTCTAGATGAAAGGTACTCCAGATGTATAGTAAACAAACATGAAGGACAATGGTGTAGGACTGAAACTGGTCTCCCACAAGGGTCAGTTATTTCACCAATACTTTTTAATATCTTTGTAATTGACCTTTTTGAAAAAGTAAAGGCTGGAAAATGCAAATTTGCCGATGACAGTACCTTTTGGAATACTGGTAACAATCTAGAGGAAATAAGATTAAAAACTCAAGACGAATTAAACACAATCATGAATTGGAGCAAAAAATGGAGAATAAATATTAATGCAAATAAAACAGAATACTGCATTTTTTCAAGAAATAAAAAGCATCCAGGAACAGTACACCTTGTGTTAGGAAACCAACCAGTTAAATACAACCCTAATCCCAAATTATTAGGAGTTACATTGGATGAAAAACTTACCTTTAGTGAACATATCAACATCATAGAAAAAAAAGCTGGAAAATCACTAGGAATTTTAAGAGAAATAAAAGGAATTGGTAACATAAAAACAAAATTTCTCATTCAAGTCTACAACAGTATTATAGGTTCAATTTTTCTCTACGCAAGCTGTATTTGGCAAACAGGAAAAGAAGAACACTTAAAAAAATTAAATACCATCCAAAGAAAGGGTTTATCTATTTGTCTTGGAGTTTCTGCAACAGCCAGTTTGGAAGTATTACAAGTTATGGCAGGAGTATTGCCATTAGATCTTAGAAGAGAAGAAATTGCTATTAGAGATATTGCACGACTAAATTCATATTCAACCAAAATCCCTATCAGAAACAAGATAGATGAATGGAAAAACAAAGAAACAGTGGACAAGTTCATATCACCTTTAGGCTTAATGTTGCAACAAGCAGAAAACATGAGAGAAGAAACAAATATTAGTATTGATGACATAGAGCCAGAATATCAATTTCAAGGTTTACAAGCTTCAAAATCTCCACCAGAATATTGGCGTACTCTTGGTTCCTCAAAAAATAGAACAAAAGAACAAGAAATCTCAGGAAAAAATTTAATAGTAAACAAACTTAACACAGTATCTCCATCAACAGTTGTTGCTTTTACAGACGGTTCTTGCCAATCCAACCCAGGACCTTGTGGAGCAGGTGCAATTGTAATTTTCCAAAATAAAGAAATTGAACTGAAACAACCCGTTTCAAAAAGGGGTTCAATTCTTTTGGCAGAGCTTGTTGCAATAAAATTGGTATTAGATTATGTTAGCAGAATTGAAAATAAAACAATTATAGAAGAAGTAAAAATATTTTCGGACAGTCAGTCAGCCATAGGAATTTTAACTTTAAATTGGAAAATCGTAAATCACAGATCCACTTCACATGAAATTATCTCACTTATTAAATCAATACAAAAACATCATGGTATAAAAATTAATTTTGATTGGACCCCAGGACATGCAGATGTTAGAGGAAATGAAATAGCTGATAAACTAGCTAAAGAGGCAGCCAAAGAAGCAAATCAAATTCCAAAAGAAGCACATATCACAGTAACTAAACAAGATATTAAAACAGCAGCAAGAATTTTAGTAAATAAAAAGTGGCAATACAGATGGGATAACAGTGATACAGGAAGATTTTATTACAATTTTCATCAGACTGTCAGCAATAAATCAACATTTGATTATCCAGATCATAAAACAGCAAAAATTATTAGAAATTTAAGATCCGGATATTATTTAAAAAATTACCTAAACAAAATCAATCAAAATATTGACCCCAAGTGTGATTGTGGTCAATTAGAAACTGTGGAACATTATTTATTATTTTGTGAAAACTATGAAGAGGCAAGACAAAAACTTATACATGAGATATACTTTAACACAGGATCGTTGCATATTGATTTGGAACTTTTATTGTCAATGGAAAAAAACGACAGTGTATCCGTCTCTAATGAAATACTAATGCGTTTGTTGGGTGACTTTATTTGCGAGTCGCGCCGTTTTGATTAATGAAATAATATTTTTTTTTATTTTTAAATTTTTTTTCCCATAATTAATAAATGTATATATTTTTAAATTTTGTCAAATGATGTTAAGCGCAGTTGCCACCTAAAATTATATATTTTAAAGTACAAGTGAGTGGTTTACCAGAGTGATATATATATACACGCGAGATTTCAAAAATTACAAGGGAGACAATCCAGTGTCAACAGCGACACCTACAGAATACAGAATACAGAAACATAATCAATTGTACAGAGAACTAAAATTTGTTGTAAACGTGAAAAAAAATGAAGTATGTTAATTTGTTCTCGTCCAGAACATGCATATATCTCAGTCTTTAACAAATTATAGACTAGTACAATAGATACAACTAGAACACGCCCGTGATATCGCGGGTCCGTGACTGAATTAAAGTATATAACTATGCGTAAACCTTATTTGAGTATTAGTTTTGTCATTTGATAAAGTCATGCCGATTATAAGATACACAGTTTTCTCTGCTTTCAAATCTTTCTGTTTGAACCCGTCGAACTGGAACTTATCAATTATTGGTAATATTAATTATTTGGAAAACAAAAGGTCCTGGAATGGAGTATTTTTTAATCAACAGCATTGTCCTATATAAGTTATAAATAAAGTTGAATTCTTTGATTTGCTGTTTTACGTCATGCCCGCTAACAAATTGAAAACTGTACCTATGCGCCTTATTTTCAGTACAGATTTTTAGTATTCGTATTGTTATCTTAGAAAGTCTTACTGATTAAAACACTACAAAAGGTAACAATTTGACAATTTAGTAGTGTCAACGTTACCCTGTGATTATGACCCGTGTATATTGCATATTAATCCTGAATACACCGTTTGGTGGTGCGCCTGTCAGATGCGGAACGTACAGATAAGGTAATAGGTAACAGGTAAATATACTATTGGTATCGATATCGGACTCGACCCGGAACTTCTTAATTATTGGCAATATTAATTTCGCCGAAAACAAAAGGGCCTGGAGTGGTGTAATTTTTAATCTATACCTTTGTACTATATTAGTTATATATAAAGTTGAATTCTTTAATTCGTCGTTTTTACGTGATGACGGCTGACAAATTGGACCTCGTAATTCTAGTATTATAGATGCTTTGTGGAGTGGTTTTGCATATTTCCATTCTTATTTTTGTTAAAGCTAAAATCTTTTTTTAGGATCCTTGTCGGTGCACCCAAAGGAAACAGCAGTAGCTTTCCATTGATTGACAGCCCTGGTTTGTTGTACAAATGTCCATTTGGAGACAAGAAAAGGAATTGTTACCCAATCAACGTAAATACTGCAGGTGAGTAATATTCTTAGTTTTGAAAGCGTGGCATGCTGTATTTTGTCTGATTATTTTGAGTGCCGCTAATTGTTGCATCACCACCATTGAAACACATGGAAAACATCGGTTACCGTGTCAAGATTTTGGAAATCTTCATGGTTTAATTCATGAAATCTTAAAAAAATAAAATAAATGACAAACTGAACTGTGATGAAAAAAAGTTTGATTTTTTTTTCTCTAAAACTTTCATATTTTTTTTCCTCAGTAATATCAAACAAATAATTATCTAGTTGCACTAAGCTTGAAGATTGCTTTGGGATTTACATTGTACGAATACAATATACTATTTCGTAATTGTAAAGCAAGAGTAGCATGTTTCATCTGCGCAGTATATTTTAGGAAGTTAATGCATACCTTTGCTGTGCTTCCGTTTGATGTGTTTGAGCTTTTGATTTCGTCATCTGATAAAGGGCTTTCTGTTTTGAATTTTCCTCTGAGTTCGTTACTTTTGTTATTTTACTTTTTATCGAGATTCAAGCATAGTAAAACAAAGGATTGTTTTAAAGTGTCTTAATGTGTTATAACTTTCAAAACTCGTGATTTGATTAATAACAGTGCAGGCTAGTGGACGTTTATCAGCATGATAATGGTTCTAATGAACCTGTAATGCACGGCGTTTTAAAGCAATTAAGCAAAAGGCTTTGAGGTCGATCTCTACGGTACGGAACTCCACTAGGGATATACAAAGCGATGCATTATGTTTGTGCGCATTTCCATTACATTTGCGCGCAAAAATCATTACGTTTATTCGCAGCTTTTGATAACACTCAGGTAATAATGCTTTCTAATTTTCTTTTATCTGTCGCCTTAATTTCATTTTACAACAGGAAACACAGAAGAAACGGTTACGTATCACAACAAGAGAGTAACATTCCACAACGGTATGAGTAACCAGTGGTTAGGCATGACGTTAGATGTAGAACCTATCAACCACTCGTCAATTATAGTAAGTGTTTGAGAAATAAAAGAGTTATTTGCGACATCGCTCTAAAAAATATGAATTCAAAATTCGCACGCCCCCCCTTGAAAACAAATAAGCACTGTTAAAGTCAACGTTCTGTTCAAATTGTGACTATTAAAAAGTCGAGAACGTGAGTCCAAATACCCCCCCCCCCCCCCCCCACACACACACCATGTTTTTGGAAATTCCTGGCTGCTAGCCTGCTCCATCTACAAATCAAATTGATTGTCCTGTAGGGTATTGCACACTTTGCAAACAAGGTCAAAATCTCTTTTCCTTTGGAAGTTGTGTTATTTATTCGGAAAAGTATTGAAATACGAAGAAAACAGTATGCGTTTAACTGTATCACATTGAAAATAAGGATATAAAAAAACAGGAGATAAAGGTATATATTTTTCTTTGCATATTTCAAGAGAGCATCGAATTTTCAACTTCATCAAACAACCAATCAACCAATTTAGGGTGTGTAACAGTCGGTTATGGGGATAACGTAAACAAATATATTTTAGCGTATCAAACAATATTTGCAGTTTAAAAACCACACAAAGTATTTTAAAGATGGAATACAATTATGTCGTGTTATAATCTAGTATCGGTGCCCAAGTTAATAAACTTTAGTTAAAAGCAGTACACGAAGACACCATCTTTTGCAATGACTAGAAGTCACTGGTCATAATACGAATTCAGAAAAACAAAAAGAAACAACTAAAAATTGTTGTAAACTAAAAGCATGGCATGAGAAAATCATTCCTCAGAACGAACAAACATTTCAAGGTCAAATAAATTTACTCTACCAGATTTGTGCCCCGAGATGGAAAGACATATACTTGCAGAAAAAGATGAATGGAACTTACCATATGAATGGAATATGTTACCTTTTGAGTTCAGATTTATCAAGTCCACCTAAGGTACTCCCAGCACTAACTAACTTGAAAAGACTCGTCAACAGAAAGAGTGGTTATGTTGAGTTTTCAATGGGGGAAATGGGACTTTCAGCTGCATACTCACAGGTTAGTTTGATCTTTTTCTCCTACACAGTTGTTGTGAAAGTAGATTTGTACCAAAGTTAACTTTTTTATGCACACACCTAATCGGTCGTCAGATCTCCATTCATACCATGCAATTCCCACATTAAAGTGCTGAAATCAAATGTTAAATCAAATGAAATAGAAAGAAGAATAATTTTCTCTGTGAACAGATCAAGCAATTCTGCATTTTCGTTAGTTTCAATGAGAATCCGAATGCGATTGTGAGAGTTTTAATCAACTCTTTGAGGGAAAATATTGAAAATTAAGATAACACGTCACTTACCTTCATTACCCCAAATTAACAAAAAAAAAACACCAAACAAACAAAAAACAACAACAACAACAACAAAAAAAAAAACCACCTTAAATAAATAAGACTAAAAAGATATTTTTTATTTTATTTTAGGATTTATATTCTATAAAACCCACTGATTTAAACAAAATTATTCTCTGAAGTTGACATACATATGCTTGATTTATTTTGGATTGACGACATTTCTACTATTGGTGGATGTAATCTTTCACTAGACATTCAGCATTACTATATGAACTAACTGTGTTCCTCTTTTTGACGAATTGTTTTATAGATATGAAGAAGACTTTATACATGAGCATTCCAGTAAAGGTGGGATTGGGATCGAAGAGAGCATAAGTCATCTTTGGTTGGAAAAAATACATTTTTTTTTATCAAGTCGTTCCAATTTTGTTTGTTAAATTCCGTTATTTTTTAATTACGTCCATCCAAAAATCATTCAAGGACCCACCCCTGCAGTACAATTTTGTACCGTTAATATTGTGGAAGCTGAAATTTGATCCGTAAATACAAAACCTCGACAGGTATTGTGCAGTGAGGTGATAGTAGTATGATCTCATGTAAAATCAACTGTTATTATAATAATTGAAATTAGACCGAAAAACGTTGTCATCATTGGTTTTAAGTTAATACACTGTATACATTATTTATCTAGGAAAATGGAACGTTGTTGTTTGGAGCTCCTGGTTTAAATGATTGGACAGGTTAGATTAATAGGTTTTCATAGTGAATTACATTATAATAAGTAGAATAAATGCATCATTGCATGTTTCATCAAATTATTAATTTATAAACCTTAACTGCAGATTATCTATAAATATGGGATTGTTAAGATCCTTGAAGTTTTGATATCTCTTGAATTCACTGAGTAAATTTTGTTTTAAAAAATCAGGATTTTCCAACAAATATTTTTTGCTTTACAAATAATGACTCATGATATATATGGTACCGTTAAAATAAAGCAAACTCATCAAAGATACCAGGCTTAAAGTTTTGGTATGCGAGGAACGCGTTTGGTCTACATAAAACTCATCGGCTCCTATCGAAACAAACAGGTAAAAGGCCGAATAATTAAAAAGTTGGCATTGAGAGCATTGAAAAAAAAACCCCAAAAAACAAGCCAAAAAAAAACAACAACATTCTTTTGGGTAGGTACACCTATACGGACTTAGAATATTTCAATATTTCATAAAAAGCGTATCAATGTTATTTCTCGTCAGCACGGAAATGCTGATTAACAAAACATGAATACAGAAAAAGATTTAAAATTATATCAAAAGAAGAATACATAAGAAAGGAAATAAGAACCATTGAATTATGTGAATTTAGATATAAACGGTTAATACAGTTAACTTCAGTCATAAAACTGTGTGAAAAGAGACAATAATTACACTCCGACAGTGTCATATCCTCATGGGTGTTCAAGGTCATTATATATCCCTACAGTAGTGAAAAATAATTTGTCCTTTGCAGGGGGTGTTGTAATAGAAACGATATCAGGAGAAAACAACGTAAGATACATAGAACCATCGATAAAAGAATCTATGAATGGTTATAACGGTAAGTCAAGAAATATTCATATAAAGTAAAGAAAGGGAAAAGTATACGATTTTCATTGTATAAAAATTAAACAATGGTTAAGCCACAATATCAGATCTTGAAAGATTACCCATAACTTATCAGTCACCAGGGTAGCACTGTTTAATTATTGACGACAAAATAATGTGATAAACTCTTTAAGTTTAACATTTATTTTTAGGATATTCAATAACGACGGGAAAATTTGTTAGTAGAAACAAATTTAGTATAGCAGTAGGAGCCCCTAGAGGTGGTAAATATAATACTGGAAAGGTAAGCTGTTACTCTAACTGTAAGTACTGTATTTCCTCCCCAGCAGAAACAATGATTCAAATTACAACTATACTTTACGACTAAAACTAAGGAATTTCTTATCCCAGGCATAGATTACCTTAGCCATATTTGGCAAAATATTTTGATAATTTTGGACCTTCAATGCTCTTCAACTTTGAAATTGTTGGCTTTATAAATATTTTGATATGAGCGTCACTGATGAGTCTTATGTAGACGAAACGCGCGTCTGGCGTACTAAATTATAATCCTGATACCTTTGATAACAATTTACACCACTGGGTCGATGCCACTGCTGGTGGACGTTTCGTCCTCGAGGGTATCACCAGTCCAGTAGTCAACATTTCAATGTTGATATGCATATCAATAATGGGGTCATTTTTATAAAATTCCTGTGTACAAAATTTAGAATTTTTCTAAAAACTAAAGATTTTCTTATTACAGGCATAGATTACCTTAGCCTCATTTGATAAAACGTTTTGGAAATTTTGGACCCTCAATGCCCTTCAACTTTGAAATTGTTTGGCTTTATAAATATATATATATACGCGTCACTGGTGAGTCTTATGTAGAGGAAACGCGCGTTTGGCGTACTAAATTAATCCTGATACCTTTGATAACAATACGTCCATGTACGTCACAAAATAAACGTGTTAAACGTGTTTTTCTGTTAAGAATGTTCACTCATCTGCTTCAAAATAACAACCTTTTAAAAAAACCGACATGAATTGATAGTATGTAAATTAATTTACTTAAAAAGCAGAAAAAATTTAATGTCCGTGTCATTTTTTTTAAGTTTTGTCAATTGGAAATCTGGCGCAAAATGATTATCTTCAGATTTTTCAAAAACTATAGAAAAAATGAACAAGGAATTTATAAGATTTTCAATAATGACTTTTAAAACTATATGGTACAAAATTATGACAAAAAGTAGGGGTAAACAGACAGAATACTCAATAGCACTGCATTGATATAATTATGATTCCGAACATAGGACAGAAAGTCAAAATATCCTTAAGAAGCAAATATCCTAAAGTTCAACTGGACTGAGTGGGATATACATCAATTGGACACAACTACACAACATATGGATTCTATCAATTTGGTAAAATTTATAGCTTTGTGTGATACATACCGGTACATTATAGTGATAACACTTGGTCGAATCTATAATACAAGGGGATGATATAAAGATTTTTGAAAACATAATTAGAACATTAGTATCTGTAATACCACAAAGGAACACAGTAGTCAGTAACTTAACATGAATAATATAATTTCCTTTCAGGTATTGCTGTATACCAGCGAATCTACAGTTGGTCCGTTATCATCCGTTTTTGGAACGCAGGTTAGTTAAAACATATTATTTTACGCTAAAAGGATAAACGTCGGATAAAACACCACTTCGTGACGTCTCCTCCAAATAGATATAACATGGAAAAGAGGTGAATATATACAATGATTTGAATCTCAAATGACCATTTAACTACATATAAGAACAATTTGAACACACAAAAGGCCTCCGAAAGCCAAAATTTTGGAACAAAACTATTATAAATACAAGTTAGATATATAGTGATTTTATGAATAGTCAGCACAACTCATGTTGGGAGGATTTGCATATTTGTCTAAATTCTGAATAATTCATATTCAATGGCATATTAAGATTTATATTATAAATGATTACAACATCTAAATATATTGTTTTGTAAAAATAAAATTGTTGAACCATTGGTCATATGTTCATACTCCCCTTGGCTAAATTACATGGCAACAAAGAGTTCGTTTGAAACTTTGGTTTGCAGTCTCATTAACATATACCATCATCTCCCTTATTTTATATTGTAATGTATTTAGATTTTCTATTCATGCAATGACTTATAGTTGTTTACACATTGTCACTTGGATGGAGAGTCGTCTAATAGGCACGTAAAACAAGTTTTCTTATTCATTCGTCGAGGTTTTCTTAAACAACAAGTTAAAATGCAATTATTATTGTTTAATAGACAGGTAGCTATTTTGGAGCAGCCTTGTGCAGTTTAAGTATAGAAGGAGACAAACTAGACTACCTTGTCGTAGGGGCTCCGATGTTCGCAGATAAGAGACCAGAAGAAGGCAGAGTGTTTGTGTTCAAATCTCATGGATTGGTAAGTTATCAAATTAATTTTAAGTCTATATACTAATCTTGTCACTAAATAATTATCCGCATGATATTCAAGTACATATGGTATTGCATGGCACTAAATGTTAAACTAGTTTCATTGAAATGACATGAAATGTGATTATATATAAAAGTATATTTTTATCATATTTAGCTCGGATTCAGAAAAGCATCAGTTCTCAAGGGTCTTGATAAACCGTATGCCAGATTTGGAACCACAATCTCTAACATTGGTGATCTTGATAAGGATGGATTTGAAGGTTTGTACTGCCAGAGCATAACTTTTTTTAACGACTGATACAATATATTTTGTTTATTTGCATCAGCATCTTAATGCAATGCATTTTGTAGGAAATCCACACCTAGGGAGTTTACCACCTTAAATGTCGGATGAATGTATACACATAAACAAATATGTAATCATCAAATATTAACTTTCATTCCGGAAGTACGCGAGACCCGATATGCAAACCCTTCCATAGACAAGGTATCCCTCAACATGACTCTGTTTTATTCCTAGTTATAAAAAAGATCTGTAACCGTTGTCAATCAGATTGGTTGTCAATATTTTTGAAAAATACTGTACTTAAGACATGGCTGTATTTAGATAAATGATTAGCTGTTTGTTTTGCTGTTAAAACTCACCAAAGATACATGGCAAGTATTTGAACTCAGTAAAATTTCTAGTGTTACTGCTGGTGGTAGTATTTTGGCATTCTTGTTGGTTGTTTCTTTCTTTTGCCTCACCGTACATTTTCTGTTTAATATTGTTTAATATTGTTTATTGAAGTCTCTGTTTTTTAGTAGAAATATATTTACTTTATGCTAACTCTAAGAAAAGTTGTCAATGGTCCTTTTTCATGCTTTGGCTTTTTTGCTGATAATGTTTAGATTTTATACTGGAATGAAGTATATATGAAATAGATTGTTTCAATAGCGCACACATAATTAATCCTCAACCAATACATTCCCTTAGGTTTATATAAGTACCTGGGATTGGTACACATTTGATATTTAAAACGCAATAAAATGTTTTCTATGTCTTTATATTGTACTATGATTTAGACCAACTAACAAAGACATGAGCAATCATAGGTGGCTTTAACAATATTGAATTATCATGACACCAAGTACAGTGTTATGCAATTTCGTGCAGTTTTTTTTAAGTATTTCTTTTGAACTGCAAAATGAAATCTGATTTAAATTGTTGATTAATTCAACAACGAACAAGTTTCACAGTGCAATAAATTTGCATCAAACAAAAGGTGGACACAAGTGATGCACGATTTAACACTTTGAAATTCTAATAAAAGAATTGTACTTTATGTTGATTCTGAAGAACAATATGATTGGTTTACAGATATTGTCGTTGGTGCACCTTATGAAGAAGATGGCAGAGGATCCATATATATCTTTAATGGGTATAAATTAGGTTTGTGGAGCAAGTTCACAAAACATATTACAGCCATGGGGATAGATCCTGGAATAAGAACATTTGGTATATCATTTTCCAGGCCATATGATGTTGACAGAAACAACTATTCAGGTATCACAATTTAATTTTTGATTTTGAATTCCCATTTTCATTTGTTTTAATAATGTGTGAAATCCACTTGAGTGTATATAAAGTACTACTTTATTACTGCTATCAGCATTTCAGTGATGATCGACCGTTCCGTATTATTTGTTTTAAAGATGACGATGCAATAAAAAAAAATCTCCATATTTTATTTAAAGATCTTGAAATCAAAATTGAGTATGAAACAGCTGCGAATGTGTCCTATATCTTTTCTGTTTTTAAATTTTAAAGATCTTATTGAAAGGATTGGGGGAATGTAAAATCCGAAAAAAGAATTATAACTATCTTTCAAGTTCAAAGATTTATAACTAGAAGTACGTGTTGGTCGTTATTCCTTTTCTAACCAGTACCAGTTAATTTGTTTCTTGATACTATTTATGAATTTATTATTTTAAATCTTGTTGGGCACATTCACAAAGAATTTGTCCTGTCCGATTGTTAACTAACACACACATCCAATTCAAAAATAAAAAACAAATCTTAAAGTTGATTTACAGAAAAAGTCCTTTTTTCAGATATTGCAGTCGGTGCCTACAATTCTGATCATGCAATTGTCCTGTGGTCTACTCCTTTAATTGACATGTCGGAGACAATATTAAAAGTTACAAATTTGCAACCAGTGAATGGCTGTATCATTCACGAGAAACTACAACCAAACTGTACCAACCAAACTCTTCTACAGGGAAGCTTGGTATACTGTTTATTGTTCAAAAGTAACAGACCGAACTCACCGACTAATGTTAGTAAGTGAAATAGATTATAACAGAAAAATGCCGATCAAGGATGAACATTACTTAGTTGTAATAAGTACATTATTAATGCAAGAATTGATAATCATTACATGAATAATGCATTTGGTATTGCAGTTTTGTGTAAAACTAGTTTGATCAAATACCTTTCAGGGAGGTATCCTAAGTGAAACGTTAGAAATGTTAAGAATAAGATCTCATAAAAATTAAGACACACCATCTTCAAAAAAGAAAATATGATAAGAACAGATCAATATCGCCACATATTTTACATACCTATATCATATTAAGGCGACAGTGGTTTACTTTTGTTCAAATCTTGTAAATCGATGAGGAAGAAACAAATCAAGGTCACAAACAGAAACTGAGGGAGACACATTTATTGCAAAGGAGCAATACCGGTTGCGTTTTCCGTTTTCCATGCATCAACCACCATGCGAACTTCAGGGAAAAGACACTCTGTGAAATAACACTCCATACACATATGAAAGTATCTAACGATCTAAAACCGCAAAGACATGTCGTGATGTTAGACACATACACATCGTATCGATCATCCAATCCGTGATGGTGACCTTAACACTTCAGTCGATCTTCTTTTGAACTTTGTTTGAGCAATGTTTGTATTACGTATTAAAAAGTAAAAGTCCCTAGTTAAACGACAAAATCAAAACATTAAACGAATTGATAACCACTTGGTACAGGTATTTTCTTATGTAAAAAATAGTGGATTAAACCTGGTTTATAGCTAGCCAAACCGCATACTTGAATGTCATTCGCATGAAAATATTTTATTAAATTGACAACGAATTAATGTAAAACTATCAGACACTTTGATATATAAACGCCATACGACGGATTAGTGACTGCTGAAAATGGGAAAACCATCATGCATGTCATAGATTCTGGTATGAATTTGTGCATTTTTGTCAATATCGAAGAAAACATTAAGATTGGAGGTAGACCTTTTACACTTGTCGTAATTGTTATTTTAAGGTTACCAAGATATGTGACATTAATGACTAATCAAAACTTGGGTTGTTGAGTGACAGAACGTCGTGACCAAAGCCTTCTTTTCATAAGTTGTCTGTTAATTTGTTTTTCGTTTTGTGATTTCACGATATTTGATCATTTCGAAATTTTTAAATATGGATTGATTTTTGGATTCTAGTATTTGACTGAAGTTATGCCTATTGATGTATGTATCGATTAGCAAATAAATTTGTATTCACTTATAATATTCCGGTGTTTTGTGGCTTATGTTATTTACTACCAATTTATCACCAACGGTTTGAAATAAAAGGAGCATACAATTACCAACATTTTAGAATAAATGGAGCATATTTGCAATTCTTCGGATATCATTTCGATGGTTAATTACACAGTGTCTTAAAATTGTTAATTTCTTATTAAGGACTTTTTGTAATTTTTTATATATTTATTACCATGTTATTAATGAAACACGAGAATCTAAGTTTCTGATGCAAATTGGTGAACAGGAATTTGTCAGTTTTAATCCTCATAAAAAAGTAAATTCACAAAAGTACTGAACTCAGAGGAAAATTCAAAACGTAAAGTCGCAAATTAAATGGCAAAATCAAATGATAAAAAACATGAAACGAATGAACAACAACTGTCATATTCCTGACTTGGTTCAGACATTTTTAAATGTAGAAAATGGTGGATAAAACCTAGTTTTATAGCGCTAAACCTCTCACGTTTATGACAGTCGCATCACATTACGTTATTTTTACAACGATGCGTGAACAAAACAGACATACTCCGTAAAATGAATTTACTTTTTATTTTTGTGGTTTATTTTACAGTTGTAAAATATCAGGTTGTATTTGATTCAACTAGGAATAATTCTCGAGTTTTTGGCTTGAACAAAAGCAACAACTTGATGATACATACAACTTTCACTGGGAAGCGTAGGATTTATGTCAACAGGCGAGCATGTGAAAATACTACAATATATATACAGGTACTTATCTTCATCTTTTATATCAACAATTCCAACAAATGTGTCAAAAGGAAATTCAGAAAACAATAGAGAAAAATGTAGAAGATAAAGACAAGTTAAGATTCTGATTTGATAATTTTACAAATTATAAACCTGATATCGTTGATGAGGTTTTACATGAGATATTTGATAAATTGTCCAGTGGTCAAAATCTTTCATGATAGGAGTATATATATGACTATAGGATAATATGATTTTATCATTTTAAAATGTTATAAACTAACTTTCAGAAAGTCTGTAATGTATAAATGATACAGGATATTTATTATACATAATTATTCTATGTGTTACTGTATCCTCCTAATATTTGGCAAATTGCTACCCTCTCGTTATGCATTCGATGATGAGTCAGAAACGAAGCCCATTTTGTCTTTGCCGGGGTATAGAGCTGATCATATTTTATAAAACAAATCTGTCAATGCAATCCCTATATTGAGTTGCATACATCTGTTTTGGTTTGCACATGGGACTACTAACACAAGGTTCCTGGTTCGATTCCCGATTCTGGATGAAAATTTCAGGGACTGAATTTTTGGCTCTCCCTTGACACCATTTGCGAGTATGGTCTTGAGGAAACGATGATAGTCTGTCGGAAGGGGATGATAAATGTCTGACCCGTGTTAAGAGAGAGCCATATCCCACTGCACGTAAAAGACACCCTAAAAGATTTCGAAAAACAGTAGGCTAATGACGCTATAAAGGCAGCAATCGCACCCGCAAAGTGGAAAGGGATTTATATAAATTGCAAAACTTGTTTTCCAATCCACTATAAATAAATATGTTTAAAAAACCAGGCAGTATACACAGATATACATATATATGTAACAGGCATTTTCTTAATTTAGGCATTTTTGCTGAAAACTTTAGGCATTTTGTAAAATGGCTGAAAAAAATGAAATTGCATTGGACACCGGAGTAGTTTTATTCAAATAAAATAGAAGAGTTTGAATAATCAAGAATACATTTTACCGAATTATTCTAACTTAACTCAAGCACAGAACTCGACAACTATTTATAATTTCTCAAAATGTTTGGATGACAGAACTGATCACATTTTGTGTCCTGATAAATTGGTTAACGCAAAAATCTGGTTTAAGCACTTTGACAACATTTGAAGAAACCTGGATTATCACTTATTAAGCAATCCGATGACAATCTCTAATAGAGCACTTAACATTCAACATCATTGGGTTTCACATGTTCCAAGAAGATTGAAAGTACATTATCATGATATTCTTGGCTTGTACCTTTAGGCTTATAGCTTTTAACGGACTGTACTCAATAAATCAAATCTGCCCAAAAAGTATGATGTATCTATGACTGCAGTTTACTTGAGGCAGTAAATATGAAAATACTCATATTATTATTGGCATCACAACCATAAACCGCTTTGTATTGCAAAACTCATGCTATAGATGGACAAGCGGAATTTCTACCCTTTATCCAGAATAATCAACTGCAGAAAAAACTTAATTTGAATTATAACCAAATCATTCTCATCTTAAAGTGCATGAACTATTTGCTACTGAAAGCAAACAATCAGTCACTTATAAAAAAAAACTTTTTCTCTATTTCACATGTTTCACTTCATTGTTGAAATCTGGATTTTCTTTTTGTTTGGAAAGATTGTTCTATTAAAAGACCGATTTGTATTCCCTTCATTTTGACAAAATAATCATAAATTTACTTTCTAAAATACAGAGTGAGTACATACTTAACGTAGTTTAACTTAAACAAAACCACACCATATGACATAGAAACCTTTCCAGCTGGTTTTTTGAAAACAAGTTAATTCTACCGAACCATTAGTTATTTTCTTTACAAGATATTGTGTTTTCCCCCACTTCTGTCATATCAATGATAGTATTCTTCTTCAAATTGCCTAAAACTGAACATGCAATTTGTGGAATTTTGTTTCAAAATTTCAGTCATTTTACAAAATGATTATGTATTTTTAGTCATTTTGTATAATGCTTGTCAATGTTAGGCATTTTATATATTGCCTGAAAATTCAGTCATTTTACAAAATGCCTCAATTTAGAAAATGTCTGTAACATATATAAACCAATGGTAAGAGTTAAACATGAAATATATCAGCGATCGTGTAATACTTTTTTTTTTTAGACCAAACACCTTTTAACTCCGTGTTAGCACTAAACTATTATACTTTTAAATTTAATGATTCTTTATCATTGTAGTTCAATGACGAATCGAATGAAGATGTATGGATTGAACTAGATTACCACTTAAAAGGTCGAAAGGTCACTTTATTAAAATTCAACGGGAAGAAAAAACAACCAGAAATTACCAATATACACAAAACAAGGGTATGTTAACATGATTATTTCTCTGTTTGAAAGCATGAATTATGAATAAAGATTTAATGTTATTTCTATCAAAAAGTTGTTCCATTGTGTTATATTTTTTTATAAACATTTTTCAAAAGTGAAGCAGCTTGAGAAAATTAAAGATTGGCGAAAAAATAATACTACAACGATTATTGTAGGTTGAACTGAAGCAGAAATGCACTGATGACAATAAATGTGACGACAATATATTTATCAAGGCTGCAATGGAAATTCAGAATGAAAACAAAACTGTATATACTGTAGGAAAACCAGTTAACGTGTTCGTTATAGTAACGGTACTAAATATGGATGATACTAAAACAACACCAAGAGATGTCAGTATAAACATTCAATATTCAAAAACATTATCTTTTGTGAAAAGTTTTCATTACTGGACCAATCGTAGTTTGCCATGTGACATTGAAGACTACAATAGTTCAAAGTTCATCATTAGTAGTAGAATTAGTACGGAACGAAATTACAATACATCTGCTATTTTTGAATTTTACGTTGGAAACGGGTTATTGGAGGATAGCGTAGAGTTCTTGATCAGTTCACACAGTAGTAGTAGAATATCCAATAATGTAACGTTAAATTTACCGGTAGTTTCTAGATCTCATGTAACAGTCATTGGGTAAGTTAAACTTTAAATGTCAAATCAAGTAGTATTTTTTCCCCTGTACATGTGTGTAGTATATTCTTGATCTCATTTAACATTGGGTAGGTAAATTTTAATATTCAAAATCTGTAATATAATTTTTATATGTCGTACCTCAAAATCTTTTTACAGTCATAGATTGGGTATACAATTTATTAACGATGACCAAAACCGTACCATAATATTAAGCGTGTGTGCCTAAAAATTAAGTAACATTGAGTAAGTAACATTAAGAGTGCCTATCATTGTGACGAGGAGGACCAGACGGTTGGTTATGGTTGTGTGATCTGTTGTTCTAATTTATATTTTGAGTAGTTGCTATGGAGCTCTTTGGTTAATACAAATAAAGTCATCATAAGAACAGGGATTAAAATTATGCACCACAAACTCATCAGTTACGCCCGATTCAAAAGAGTCAAAAAGGCCAAATATAATTGAAGAGCATGGAGGACCCAAAATTCCGAAAGGTTAAACAGAATACTGCTACGGTGATCTACTCCTGTGATAGAAATTCATGCAAAATGATGTAACGTCCATTCATTTTCATATCTGTCAATTGTAGTGACTCGGTTTGTGTTTTGTATATGGTACATGTATAAATACATTGTAAGAAATAATAAAAAAGAAGATGTATTGGACAACAACTTCCACTTAATATATGCCTCAAAACGTGTTCGATTATTTTATAGTTTTTGGTCGATTGCTTGTTTCCCCTTAGACTGTATATAACCCCGCGTGCATAGTATCATCGTTAACGTTTACATACTCATAATAATTGACTGAGGATTTGAAGGATATAAATCTAAAAATGATTTCGCATATACAAAACTAGGCATGATGACAACAATGCTCTTTAGTGTAATTCCAAGTATATATATATATATAAGCTGATCTCAAAAACCTTACCATCACGATCATAGACCACAACGAGTGTTGGTCGAAGGTCGACAGAGTCGCTCGGGCAAGATTTTGGATAAGAAAGTTACGGACAGTCTCCCCAGAGGGCATAAATGAAAAAAACATAGAACGAGTCCCTCATTTTCCTGTGACCACCTGTTTCAAACAACGCCGGATTTAGTACTGGCTTTACAGTTCGAAATTATTTTTTAAAATAACCGTTTAAATAACAGGTTTTCATTGATTCGGGATGATGTATAAGTACGTTGCCACGTTCAATTATTTTACCTCATTATACAAAACTCATTTTTTCAATCACTATTAGACTGCTATTCGTTTGGAAGGCTTTAATATGTAGTTTCCGTTGTAATTGCCCTACCGTTGTCTAATTTATACCATCCTGGATCGGTTAGGACATTTTTGATTTTTTTGATTTTTTTGTTTGAGGACTGCCCTCAGTACAGTTATTACATCTCAACTGTCACATCCTTTGGAAATCTAGAGTTGTGCCATTTCACATCGTAAATAACTATTTTTAAATTTTAAAATTGTTCCAGCGTTTGCTGAAATTGTATAAATCAACATTTTGATAGAGTCTCAATTTGAATTGACATGATTCATTTGACATCGTGCTATTATTGAAGAAGGATATCTGTTATCCGACATTTCTAATATTTGTATATTTTATAGTTATTTAATGGTGATGTTGTACCCTTTTTGACTTGTTATATATATATATATATATATAACTCGTCTAAACATCAACCCAACAATGTTAGATCTGTAAATTTGATTTCGCAAAATTTTTGGTTCTTCCCTCGCCGGGATTCGAACCCATGCTACTGTGATATCGTGACACCGAATCGCCTGCACTGCAGCCGTCCCGCTAGACCACACGACCACCTGGGCTCTCAAAAAAAGAGCTTTCGGTGGCCATATGTTACCTTTCCACGTCAGTTTTAATCTAGCGGCGTACTACAGTACATGATATATAAGGCATGAAGATGTTGTTGTTTACAGATCAGCTAAATTATCTATAGTAAAGGATCCTATAAATTAATGTAAGATACAGTCACAGAAAATAATTATATTCATAAGTACGTCTGAGTCAGTGACAACCCTACAACAGATGTATCCATCGGATCGCCATCAATGATGGTGATACATGGCTGTGTACATAATGTATATACAACTCGTCTAAACATCAACCCAACAATGTTAGATCTGTAAATTTGCTTTCGCTAAATTTTTGGTTCTTCCCTCGCCGGGATTCGAACCCATGCTACTGTGATATCGTGACACCGAATCGCCTGCACTATATCACGATTTATATTATTTGTGAACATCTTTTTCATTTTAGTAAAGGGAGTCCAGATGAGGTGATTTTGAAACTCTTAAATGAAAGTATTAAGACAGAACGTAAGATTGTGTTTAGTTACATAATTTTCAACGAAGGACCATCTTTACTTGATAACAGCAGCATGTTGATAAGTTACCCCGAGCTACCTGGGGTGTTGGACATGAATGGATTGATGGTAAGTTTAAAGTAATAGTTAATAATTATAAGAATATGTTTTACTCATGTAGTTGATTTGAACCAAATATGTTGATATCCAAGAATGACACGAATAATGCAAAAAACAACAGGCCTTCTTGTTTTTAAGTATAGATTTACATTTGAAAATTCAAGGTAGAAAGTAAAATCACCAAAATACTGAACTCCGAGAAAAATTCAAATCGGGAAGGCCCTAATCAAATAGCAAAATCAAAGGATAATACACATCAAACGAATGGACAACGTTTGTTTTTTTTGTGAAAAACGCTTAATATTGACAAAAAGTAAATTACAACAATACCGAACTCTTGAGTCAAATTCGAAATGGAAAGTTCCTAATCAAATGGCAAAATCAAAAGATCAACCACATAAAATGACATAGGATAATATATGGCATATGACGTTGTTACAATATATCAGATGTAGATGTACTGATTGAAAATTTAATCTTGAATTACAATGTTTATACATTAGTTGAATTTGAGTGTTCGAACTGATTCAAGTAACACATGCGATTTGTAGTTTCTTCTTGTGACGTGTTTACACAACTGTTTGAGGTTGTGGAGTGTTAATGACTGTTGAGCCATATCACGTACTTGTCCTCAGTCATTTACCTGTAAAAATTAAAATAACAAAAATACCGAACTCCAAAGGAAATTCAAAACGGAAACTCCTTTTATAAAACTGCAAAATCAGAGGTTCAAACAAACCAAACAAATGGAATATAACAGTCACATTCCGACTTGGTACATGCGTTTTCTTACGTAGAAAATGGTGGATTGAACCTGGTGTTATAGCTAGCAAAACCTGTCAATAATCCTGTGTTCGCCAGTGTTCACCATTTATTGTTCGTTCATGGTTATATCTTAAATCAGGCCGTTATTTTTCCATTTTGTATTCACACATGTCATCCCGATGAAATTAGAAGCCTTCTATAAGGGATTATTATAGCTTTATTTTTTAAGGGTATACGGTAACCTGTAACTTTTTTTACTTCTGTGTTAACTACCTTGGCAATATTACCTCATCTCCATATTTTATATTGTAGATTGAATTGAATCCAAAAGATTCTTCAAATTACAATTGTACCCTAAAGAAGCGAGGTGAAATCGGAAGTGCATTGATTGACAAGATTAATGAACAACGAAATATTCAGCTTGTAAGATGTTAAACCTTACATTGTAACTCTTATATATATGATTGGGTCAGCTCTTACAATCTAACAAACACAAATCCATAAAAGAGCTTGCCGCGTGCTACTTTCAGAGAATGATTTCGTGCTACTTTATTCTCATATTTTTGTGCTGCTTTTAAGACATCATTTTGTGCTTGTTTTAAGACTTGATTTTGTGCTTGTTTCCAACATGACTTTGTGCTTCTTTCAGGACATGATATTGTGCTTCTTTCAAAACACTATTTTGTGCTAGTTTCAAAGCAAAAAATTGTTCATTGCATGATTTTGTACTCCTTTAAAGACATGAATTTTCTATCTTTGAAGCATGTGTTCAGTACTTTCAAATATTAATGATAATACTTATGCTTACAAAAGGTTTAACAGCTTTTAACAATTGCAAAATGTCGACGAATGTTCTGGTTCGATACTCTACTTTGTTGTGCTGTTCAATGATCAGTTGTTTGATATTGCACTCTGCTGATTAACGCTTTGTTTGCTTTATTTTACCTAAATGGTTTAGCGTAGTTAATGTTAGTTTGCTATTTTAGTTTCCGATGTAGTTCAATGAAATTTTGTCGATGATGTTTTCCTTTTCTGAGGTTATAAATATATCGATGCTATAATATTGTTGATTCGATTTAAACAAGTTGTGCCAAAAACTGTACATTCTGAATATTTCTAGTTCTAAATTATTTTTTCAGATTTGCAATGGTGTACACTCCTACTGTACAAATATTGTGTGCAAATTCCGAAACATCGGACCACGCACATCAGTAACATTGAACATAAATATGCTACTTTCTGTTCATGGTACTACTTTTCAGGTAATTATATATTTGGGATAAAGTTTCGTACTAATGAATGCTGTAAAAGACAAATGCTCAATTTAGGCCAAATCAGCCAGCAAAAAGTAAATTAGCAGAACAACTTCGAACTCCTAGGAAAATTAAAGAAGAAAAAAGTCCCTCAACACATGGCAAAATTGAAAGTTCAAACGCATCATGCGAATGGAAAACAACTGTCATATTCCTGACATAGTATTAGTCCTACAATAAGGTGTTCTTCATCAAACTATTTTTATGCGCAACATTAATGTAGTTCTATCGAATATCCCTGTTTTTCATATTGTTCAAGTTATGAAAAAAAAAAAGACTACGGAATTATCCTGTTTGAATTTAGAAAGGTGATTAAAATGTTTCAGATAGAATGAATTATGAACTTCATAGTACAGGTGTATGGAAAACTTTGATCTTGGTATTGGAAGTGATCTTTTTCTTTGGAGGAACCTGTATGCATTGTCAAGAAGTAGACATTCATTGATTATAATGGACATTTAAGTTTGTGAAATGTTTTCTTCTCTATGCATTTTAATTGTACAGATTGAAATATATTCTGAAAAAGCGAATTCAGAAGATACATTTCTACCGTTGCAATATTCCGCCGTTGTGTGGAATATATGTTGAAATGTCATTCATTCTATCAAAAAGGATGAAAAAACTGTCATATTCCTGACTTGTAAAGTATACATTCTTTTTTTATTAAATACTCTATGTAGAAGCTACACGTGGTAATATCTGTGGACGTCATAAAAGCTACATCATGTAGCTTTACATTCAATTTCTATAGGCTAATATATATGGATCCTAAATGGCTCATGGAACGGATGTGAATTGCACGAAACGACACGCTTTCTTACAGTTTTCACGACAAAGATAATATTTGTAGGTTTTATTCATTTCCAAAATGAGAATGGTGTTTAGTATATAACAATATGTATTTACATATTAATTTCCTTCTCAATTTAATAGATATATGTATCATTGAGTCATATGTACCTTTCCGGTCAATTGACCCCCTTTTCCATCTGTTAGCAATTTCACATATTTTTAACCATGTAAAAAATCGGCTCCATTGAAACCAGAAGAACCCAATTGAATTATTAAATTGTTATAAATTGTAAATGATAATATTGTGTTTTTTTCCTCTAGACAAAAGATAAACTATCGAGGATGATCATTTCTACATTTTATGCTGAAATATTTATTATTTCAATATGTACCAGCATATGATAATACTAGTAACTAAAATTAAATTTCAGTGTTGTATTCAAATTACTGTTTTATTTATATGTATTTCATTAAATTAGAAACTGAGACATGTGAAACTTCAGTCGACTTCTGTTTATAGAAATAAAACCGGTGTAAAAGATTGGGATGAAATCATACTTTTCACAAAATCAAGTCAAAAGTCAAAGGTACGTCATATTTCAAAACAGTATTTAAAAAACGAAAAATGCAATGTGTATGCAAAATCAATGTCTAATTTATAATAACAAAGACTCATAGCCACAGATTATTTTGAGAAAATTGTCTATCTCAATGGTAAAGGTGGATTGATAAACATATGATATTTGATAAACTTGATACTAGATCTTCATCCAATACCTATTCTAATCAACTAGAAATGTTTTTGGTTAAAAAAAATTGTCTGTTGATTATATGTTGCAGTTATTAAATGTTTTGTTTTCATTTTATTTTTTATAAAAGTACTTTACAACAAGGCAATTGTAGCACCAGTGGTGTTTCTTGCACTTTAATCAATAAGTATGATATGTCAAAAACAACAGCATGTATACAATTGTAGTGCTAATGTAACGAGATAATTGCAAATACCTAAACGTCTAATAATTACAACCGAATAGCCGAACATTGGTTTTGATCGAAATATTGATATAAATTCACAAAATCCGTTACCATGATTACCAGAAACTTACAAAATGTGTTATACCACTGCTTCACCTAAAAAAAAGACATTTCAACCTCAAAGAGGAGCATAGTGTCATTACTGAAGTTTATAGGTAAAGCAAATAATCTCATCATAGATACCAGGACTAATTTTTTTATTTACGCCAGACGCGCGTTTTGTCTTCAAAGGACTCGTCAGTGACGCTCGAACCAATGAAGCTTGACAACAACAAAAATATTTTTTTTTTACCACAATTCTACAGAAATAATGCTTATTGTCAATTTGTTTGTTTTTCAATTATGAATCATTGTGACGATCTCATATTTGATGTGTAACTTACTAAATGGTGTTATTACTACATTTATTTACATCAGAGATATAGATAAATAGGTCAAATATAAGAAAATTTATCAGAATGAAGATCAAAAGTTTATCAAATACTTGTAGACAATATAAATTGTCATACAACGTTCTTTTTGATTTAACTAACATATTGATAAAGTATTTACTGATGTTGATCAATCACACACTGTGTCTTTTTTTGTGTGATGAAAAAAGTAAAATCACAAAAATACTGAACTTAGAGGAAAATCAATTCGGAAAGTCCATAATCACATGGCAAAATCAATTAACAAAACGCATCAAAAGCGAATGGACAAGAACTGTCATATTCCTGACTTGGAACAGGCATTTTTAAATGTAGAAAATGGTGGATTAAACCTGATTCTATAGCGCTAACCCTCTCACTTTAATGTCAGTCTCATCAAATTCCGTTATATTCACATTGATGCGTTATTATCAATTATACTTTGCTTTTTTCTGCATAAATGATTCATTTCAAATGTAATTTGGGCATTGCAAAATATCATGTCTCACTGTTCTGATTAATTGCAGCATGCACTCCACTCTGAAGTAAAATCCCCCTCATAAGAGTTGAGGATACTGTGACTGCATAAAATAAAGTTGAATACTTTGAGATTGCTTTAGTAACTGGTAGCTTCTTTGTGTCATTGTTTTGATTGTACATGTGTCATTGTTTTGATTGTACATGTGTCATTGTTTTGATTGTACATGTGTCATTGTTTTGATTGTACATGTGTCATTGTTTTGATTGTACATGGGTCATACCTTAATGAAGATTGAAGTGATTTTACTGTATAATCTCCTAATTAGATATGCTGTTTCATGCAATTTATTCGAAATAAGAAGGGAAAGGATCGAGCGTTTAACTCAGCTACATGTTTGTGTTATGTCAAAAGTTGTTTTTTTGTGTAAAATTTTAATTTAAATTTAGAATTGAAACGGGGGGAAAAGGGGGGGGGGGTCTGTGGCGTAGAAAAAAAACCCCGACAAATAGCAGAAAACAGCGCAATAATATATACTACTATATGAATATTTTTTATAATTTTTTTAGGTAATAATTGATATTTTTAACGTTGATATGAATTATGAAGAAGTGAGAGATATACAAGTGTGGATTATGATAATCAGTGGTGCTGGTGGAATTGTTTTCTTTTTGATAATTAGTTTGTTCATGTTTAAGGTAAATAATAGATTTAAAAACACACTTTGAGTGAAATATATGTTTGTATAGCCCTGCACATCCCATTCAGTTCAGTGATACTGAAACAAGAAGATTAACAATATGTAGACGGTGCCTTGATTACATTGTTTTATGTTAATAATCGATCCATATTCAATTCGTTCATGATACCCATTTTATTCAGCAAGCGTTTGATGGAAGAAATTGCAGCATGCGTCTATGATCAAATTATCGGGAAGTAAAGAATCAGTTATGTTGACTTTCTAAGCATTAAATGTATATATGTATAAGTTTAATATATGTGTGAATGTGTGAAAAAGAGGGGAAAAAGATACCAGCGGAAAATTCAAACTCATAGATAGATTAAAAGAAAACGCCATGGCTAAAAAAGACAATCAGACATAAAAGATCATAAAAATACACAAGACACAACATAGATTAATGCGGTAATTAATGACACCCAATGAACCACATACTTTTTTGGCTGCATTTAAGGTTTATCCTAAGAAGTTTAGAGTACATTTTCAAAAAGGAATTGAATTGAAGATCTGAAACATACTAGTAAGCAAGAATGTTTGTCAATATGACAATAAAAAGATGTGGCATGACTGCTAATGAGACCACTATCCACTAAAGTTCAAATAAAGTGGATGTAAGCAAGCCTACTTATAAAAATAATAATAAGTTCTCTCTGCATACATACCATTCTCGTATATATTTAAGGTTGGATTTTTCCGGCGATTAGAAAACGAAGAATTACAACTTAGGAAAGCGAACTGGAGATTGAGAATAGCCGAGGCTAATGAAAATCAAGACTTAAATAGGTCTTTACAACACTTTCACAGACGAAATAGACATACTATTAACAATGCCTGTTTCTCATCGAATGTTGACGACGACGAAACACATGTACTTATTCCATATTCTAATGGTTCTGTAACAGGTCCTTCTGATGAAGACATTTCAAGCATCTCTTCTGATATGTCAGATGAATCAGGATACTTGGAGCCAATCAAAACTAGAAAACAAAGAGTTTTTGTGAAGTGAATTGAGTTTAAGATACCACCCGTCATACAATGTGTTCATAAAATGTCAACTCCCCAAAAACAGATAAACTTTTTGTGCAATTCTTTTCAAATACATTTTATTGTGAAGTTGCTAATGATATGTATATAAATGTTTGCTTAATATTAAATATCACAAACTAAACTGCATGCGGTGTATACCGTTACAAAAAAACCATATATATAGTAATTTCAGTCAAAACAGTTGTGAATTTAACGGCTAATGTACACTGTTAGGTATATAATACAATATAAAATGTAAAGAATATTTTTTTGCGAGAAACTCTCAAAATTTGCATTAAACATGTACATCTCGAACGGTATTAAAAACCTCTTTTTTTTAGAAACGCTTAAAGAGTATCGATCGTAGGCAATAGGATATTGCTCAAATTGGTTTATCGCCCTTTTACTAGTAACAGAAAAAAATCTCAATTAAACAAATGGAATGAAAACATTGTTTATGCATACTATAGATAAACTCATCAGAACTACCAGGATTGAAATTTTGTATTTGCGCCAAACGCGCGTTTCGTCTACAAAAGACTCATCAGTGACGCTCGAATAAAAAAAGTTAAAAAGGCCAACTTAAGTTAGCTTGCTGGTCGGTTTGAGCCAAAGCTCCGTGTTGAAGACCTAACTTTAACCTACAATTTTTTTTTTATAAATTGAGACTTGGACGGAGAGTCTCATTGGCAATCACATCTCATCTTCTTATATCAATTTATCATTATGATAATAAGTCATGTCAGCACGGAAGTGCTAATTACCGGGATGGTGATACCTTCCATTGATAAATACTGCACTAGCAGTGCCATCGACCCAGTAGTTGCAAAGAGACTCATCAAAGATACAAGGATTGAAATTTTGTATTTTCACCAAATGCGCATTTCGTCAACAAAATGCTCATCAGTGACGCTCGAATCTGAAAAAGCTAAAAAGACAAGACAAATGTGAGAAATGTAGGATTCTTTAAGTAAAGGGTTGTTATAACACTAATTAGAAGATATCTTTAAAATTAATGTGTGTCCGTTAACTTGCTTAAGTGTATGCTTAAATGTATTTTTTGGTTATAGTCTACTATCGAGTTAAAAGTAGGCGGGGTTCCCGTGCGTCAGACATATAACAGATTATATCATAATTATTAACTAAGCAAACGTACACAAAATGATTAAAGTATTAATGTAAGATTAATCACCTTCTTTCTTATTATTTATTTAAATATAGTTGAAAATTTTTATTAGTGTACTCATAATCTTTATTGTACTAATATCATCCTAGTGTCAGATGTTCTATTTTATGAGTCATACTTTAAATGGTTCAATAGTTTGAAGGTTCTAGACTTTCAAAATATGTAACATACAACGTGAACAATGATACATTACTTAATAGTCATAACATTGAGGTATACGACTAAACGAAAACATGATTGCATTATGAATTCATTCAATATTCTTAGCTGCTAACTAATCGTCTCATTAAAATGATACAAGAAAACTTTTCACGTAACGAAATAATTCGTTAAAAAAGTCGATAATATTAATTTTGATATACTGTCCCCACAATTGGGCCTCATCTAATTTACAGGTAAGGTAACAGATGTTTGTTTTGATACTAAAAATAGTGCGATTACGTCTACATAAAGGACGTAAACATAAAACCACGTGACTCATTGGTGTGTATACAAATACAGCTGTCTGGGCAGTATTATTCAGAACACAGAGGCTCGTCAAAATAAGAAGATGTCGAACGTTTTTATAGCTGAGTACTGTGATGAAAGTGATCTGTATAGCATGGACCAACATAAATTCATTCATGTTGGACATAGCGGAAAAGGCAGGAGCAAACGTGAGGCCCGACAACATACCAACGGATATGATCCAAATGGACATACCAGAAAGCTAGTACAGAAACTACTGAATCGTAAAATGAAACTTACACAAGACCGTTGAAGATACTAATGGTATGTGTCTTTCTATTGTAATATTCTATATTAAAAGTAATATTAAGAAAAATAATTGCTTTAATATTACCCACTTGGTCGTTACTTCCGTTTTTTTTTAATCAAAATCTTATATTTCATTTTTAACTCTATCATGAGCTTGATAAATATGATTTTAACTCTTTTAATTGACGCCTGCAATTGTGTTGAATATTGGTCTCGTTAACTGATTGCTTATGTCAGGCGTCTTTGTTCTATTTTAGTCAAAACATTTTACTAGTAAATGTTTTGAATTCATTATTGATTACACATGTGTAAGTGTAATATTTTACCTGTATAATGACACCAATTGTCAATAAATCTGAACTCTTTATGAAGAACTTATAGTAGAAACTAAGGAAACACGCTAGGGAACAATATTTGATACATACATTTTCATGATAAAACAATAGCTAAGAGACGACTATTTCATATTCTATGCAAAAAGGGGGATGAATTAGAGACCGAAATTGTCTTTGTGGATTGACTTCAATTTTATATATTGCTTCCTTTTTTCCTTCTGTGAGAAAATTTATTTTCTCTTTTGTACATTTATGTTTCCTATAATTTTTGGCTTCAACTGATTCTATTATCACTCTCATTTATATGTGAAATCATTCAAACCACACATGTACTTATTATGTCTAGATTAATTTGTAAATACTTTATTATTGTACAAAATTGTTAATACTTGCATAATCTTAGACCAGAAGGAAATAAAGTCAATATATTCATATTTCAGACCACAAACGCTGGAATACGACACTACGGACACATGAAAGAAGGAACGACGCAAATGGACATGGCTGAACATGAGGAAAGTGGATGGTTTTCAAGAAAAATGGAATCAGTGGCAAAAATGATCGAAAACATTTTAATAGTTGAAAATATTACTAAGTCTTATTAAAAAGAACAGTTACTCAGATTTTAGTTGATTTATTACTATAACACAACTACATTCATAATTGCCAATGTTTTTAAGAAATTGGTAAATAAATCTTTCTTTCTACGATAGTATTGGGGCATTTTGTTTTCTGGTCTGTGCGTTCGTCCGTCCGTCCTTCCTTCCGTCTGTCTTTTCGTCCGTCTGTCCTTCCGTCCGTTCATGTTAAAGTTTTAGGTCAAGGTACTTTTGGATGAAGTTGAAGTCCAATCAACTTGAAACTCAGTACACATGTGCTATTCGACATGATCTTTCGAATTTTAAAGCCAAATTAGAGTTTTGACCCCAATTTCACAGTTCATTGAACATAGAAAATGATAGTGCATACTTCAGGTTAAAGTTTTTGGTTAAGGTAGTTTTTGATGAAGTTGAAGTCCAATTAACTTGAAACATTGTAAACATGTTCCCTATGATATGATCTGTCTAATTTTAATGCCAAATTATAGTGTTTACCATAATTTCAGGGTCCACTAAACATAGAAAATGATAGTGCGAGTGGGGCATCCTTGTACTATGGACACGTTTTATTAAAAAAAAAAAATAATATACTCGCCTTGATTCATTATATAGTACATTCAGAAATGTCATTTGACACTACAAATAATAAATTATTGCGAGAAAATAATGGATTACCCCTGGTTTTAAAGCTTACCTAAAACTCTCACTTGTATGACAGTTGCACCAATTGTCATTATATTGACAACGATGTGTGAACAAAAAGCACGCAGAGAAATGTGCAATATTTTCAAGAAATTTGCGAATAAGAATTACTAATCTCCCGTATTACAAATACAATGTTATAATGTTCATGTCGTTGATTAAGGCAACAGTAGTTTACCGATTTCCAAATCACTTAAATTGATGTAGACGAGACAAACCAAGTTAACACATAAACATTTGGGATGTGCATGGACTGCAAATGAGCGAGAAAAAATGCGTCAACACAATAGGGGGCGTACTGCTGCGGATTAGTCGTACACACTCAGCTTTATAGTTGATGTGTTTCCCTTGGTTTTGGTTGGTAAACTGGATTGTGATTTGCTTACTCGATTTGTGACTATTGAATAGCGATATATTAGTGTTGCCTTTACTTGGCATATTTAATGGTATATGATAATGTGTTGTAAAAGTCAATTTAAAAGACGTGTATTCTAAATACAAAGATGCAGAACTGTTAATAGTCTATTACTTTTTTAAATGATTGGATTTGATCCTTCTATTGTCTTATGGATATGATTTAGGAAAACGATTTAGTCTTGCCTGCTGAAAAAAAATAACTGTGATAATCAGCTTAATATTCTGCCGAAATCAAATTCAGTTCAATTCTATGAAAGCTTGAGCAAAATATAACAAATACATTTATCATTTAACTTTGCCCTTATGTTTATCAAAATCAACTTCCAATAGCAATATTAATCATATTACATATTCTTGCCTCATGTGTGTCATGTTCATGTATGTCAATTAGCAGTAAACAGTTAATGGTGTCCATTATAATAAGGAATCGGTAAGATGAGACCAAAATGTTTCTTCATCTTCAATACCATCGGGAAAATCTAGGTACACTTCCTCTTGTACAATTTGCAGTATCTTGTTTGTAATTTGATATCGTGGTATGTCTTCCTTAAAGACAAGAATAAACATATTTGTGCCTTGACGCGACATCACTATGAGTGGCCGTTCATGTCAAAATAGTGATGGTTCCATCTAGATGCATTTTTCATCTAGATACTTATTGAAAGCATCTAGATACTTCGGTAATATATCTAGATACTTTGTACAAGTATCTAGATACTTCACTCAAGTATCGAGATACTTCGACGAAGCATCTAGATGGTTGTAACATCCATCTAGATACTTTTCCGAACTGACTTAATTAATTTTCTGCATCTAGATACTACCCACTTCTATCTAGATACTTCGTACTTCTATCTAGATACTTTGCACTACCATCTAGATACTTCGCACTTTCATGTAGATACTTTGCACTTCTATCTAGATACTTCGCATTTCCATCTAGATACTTCATACACCTATCTAGATACTTCGTACAACTATCTAGATACTTCGCACTTCTATCTAGATACTTCGCACTGTCATCTAGATACTTTGCACTTCCATCTAGATACTTCATACAACTATCTAGATACTTCATACAACTATCTAGATACTTCACACAACTATCTAGATACTTCGAACTTCTATCTAGATGCTTCACATTTCTATCTAGATAGTTTGCACTTCTATCTAGATGCTTCACACTTCTATCTAGATGGTTTGCACTTCTATCTAGATTCTTTGCACTTCTATCTAGATGCTTCACACTTCTATCTAGATGATTTGAATAAGCATCTAGATACTTCGAAGAATTATTTAGATTGTAATATTGAACTGATATGAAAGATATTAACATTTCAATGCTGCTTTATATTAGTATCTTGCAACTGACATGTTACTACTCGACCAATCAAAAACCCGTTTACAATGGAAAGCTGCATTTATTTTTGAATAAAGATGGCTGAAAGAGTACGAAGTATCGAATCGGACAAAGAACGTTTTCTACGACAGGTGCAGTCAACTATAGATTATTGTGTTCGTATAGGAGCCTCAGATTCGCAGACTCCACAGATTATTGACAATCTGAAACTAAGGTAACAAATAATACTGAAATACAAGTGTTATTATAAATTTTTGTTCAGACACAACTTTAATAAGCATCATTTTTAAAATCTGTTGTATCAAAGCCTGTTTCGAAAATGACATGAAACGCATTTCTTAAATTTATAAAAATGATGACAAATGTTCATTTTTGTAGGTTCTTCTCTTTCAGCTTAATATATTGCTGGTTTCTGCATTGTAGGCTGAATAATTTATCTAGAGATATAGACAGAGCTGGTAGTTTGTTTATATCTGTTGCTGAGAAAGATGATATCCTATCAATTGTCAAAGATATGAGCGACGAAATTGATACAACTTCAAGAAATAATTCCAACGCAAGCAGTGGTAAGTGCAACTGTTGTAAAGGTTGGACGTGCTCAACTCAGTGAATCTTCATGAGCCTTAGCTTCGACAATCAAATTATGAATTTTCTTCTCATTCAAACATTTAAAAAAAAAGTGAAATAATGATTAATTAGCTATTTCAAATGTAAAAGATTCCAGAGTGTTATTCAAACTCATAAATCAACAAGAATGTGTCCATAGTACACGAATGCCCCACTTGCACTATAATTTTCTATGTTCAGTGGACCGTGAAATTGGGGCCAAAACTGTATTTGTCATTAAAATTAGAAAGATCGTATCATATGGAACATGTATACTAAGTTTCAAGTTGATTGGACTTCAACTTCATCAAAAACTACCTTGACCAAAAACTTTAACCTGACTGACCAAAAACTTTAACCTGTAATTTTCTATGTTCAGTGGACCGTGAAATTGGAGTCAAAACTCTAATTTGGCTTTAAAATAAGAAAGATCATATCATAGGGAACATGTGTACCAAGTTTCAAGTTGATTGGACTTCAACTTCATCAAAAACTACCGTGACCAAAAACTTTAACCTGACACGGGACAGACGAACGGACGGACGAACGGACAGACGAACGGACGCACAGACCAGAAAACATAATGCCCCTCTACTATCGTAGGTGGGGCATAAAAATAGACTGACAATGACAGGACTAAAAAGGGAAACAGACCAACATACAAACATTAGTACAAAAAAAACCAACATAATGAAAAATAGAAGAGAGTTTCAATGTCCCCTACGTTGCAAATATTTCAACTGTCAAAGGCATAACTCTTTTTAAAAGTGTCAATCGGCACCCATTTTAAAAATTGTCCTAGATATGAACCTATAGTACAAGTATTTTTCTGGCAAGAATTGTATCCGTGAGAGACCTTACGATACCATTTTCCATAAAATTAATATTTCCAAAGGCACAACTCTTTTTATAAAAATTGAACGGTACCCATTTTAATACTTTCAAAGATATTGTTGATATTAACCTATAGTATAAGTTTTATAAAATTCTGACATGAACGATACCCGTGAGAGCGCTAACAAGACCGGACACACGGACGGACGGATGGACACGCGGTATTTCTACATCCCACCCGCAAAGCGAGCGCAGGAACAACTAAAAACTGTGAAACATGAACCTCACCACTAAAAATTGGGATGATCTCAGGTGCTCTGGAGAAGGCAGATCTTGATCCACCTATTGGAAAATTAACCTTTTTTAATAAAGACGTATTCTTTCAAAAATATTATAAAGTACAAACATACCTGCAATAGAAGCTATTTATTGTCTTTATTATTTAGTTTATAATGTAACCAATAAACTAATTAACACCTGACAGCCAGTGAACAATGGCCTATGGCAATTATGTTGTTTAAATTAAAATAAACCATTATTGATCCGTCAAACGCGAAAAATAGATAGTTTACAAAACACTTTAGCTATTAGAAAGTATTGAACGTATGCATAAAGTTTCGCGGAATTTATTTTCGCGATTTCCCCTGACCCGCCAAAATAGGCGAAAATTAACACCCCGCGAAAGTAACCCGCTATACGGTAATTGATGATTAAAAACATGCCATTCAAAATTTTCAGCAATCATGTTCACAGTTTATCTATCCGAAATCTGTGGTGGAAACTTGAAGATATTGTAGCAAGGTACCCCCACCCTCTTTATTTTTGGTAAGAACACCCCTCCCCTCTTTTGTTTTTGTAAACAACAAAGAGTATTTTATTTGTAGGTGTAATGCTGTTTTATGACAAGAGTTATATACTGTGGTCTAGACAGCTGGCCAAAACAAAATTGGCTTTATAAATATCTTATAATTGTTTACATATGAGATTCTGTAATGTTTCTGAAGTTTCATTGTTGACATTTTTTTTGTTTATGTTTTGAACATGTTCAACAATTTCTATTTATAGCTTGGGGCTCTCACATATTGCTTCTAAGACTTTCTGGGTATAATAACTGTGTATAACTATAGTAGTCAGGGTATGCTTTTAGAATATTGATGTAGTTTTACCCGAAATATGTTTTTCAGGCCGTCTATATATTTTGAGATTTTCCCTCGTTGTAAAAGTTGCAGAAGACGTTCATTCACACGGACTTTTAGTAATAATTGGGCCATGTCAGCTGAAATTACTTACACAAGTATTTTACTGAAGTCGAATTGACTTTCAGAATTCATATAAGATCAGTGAGAAGTTGTAAATTACGGCTTAATCTGTCAAACATCGTGTCACTGCAACTTCTGCCATCCTCGCAATCCGCCATTGTTAACAAGTACGGTCTGCGATTCGATTGGCTGGGAAAACTAAAATTCTTTATTTTTATTCTTTTATTAAAATAACTTTGTACAATATACCATTTTTATGTACATACAAGAATATATATGTGAAACTTATTTTAAAATATGTTTTAATAATCAAATGTTCGATTCTGCTGTGTCAGTAGCACTGTAGCACACTAGCGCACATTTGAACTCTCGTAAGGTCAACGGTGTACTTGTGCAGATGATTTGATTGGTTATCGATCTGCAAATGCACAGTTGACCTAAAAGGGGTGAAATGTGCGGCGCGGGTAGTATAAAAAGGGCCCGAAAACGCTACTTCTACGTCACTTTTCCCATTTTGGCATAAGGAAGGACTCTGTCAAATTTATTCCAAAGAAAAGTAAGACCAGTTATTTTATATAGAAAATATTTAACGTTAACGTTTATCTCTTATAGGAAACGTTATTTTATTCCTTTTTGGAACTTTTAAATGAAAAGTGCATTAATAACAATGCTTTACTAAATTTAGATATTCTATTTGGAAATTATAAAAATGTTTAAATTCACGTTCACGGCAAGGAACAATTATTTAGAAAAGTAATAAAAACTTTTAGAAAAGTTGTTTAACAGAGTCCTGTAAAATTTAAACTTTAGAACAAATAAATAAAGATTCAGAGTCAGAAAGATTATTATTTATTTAAGTTTTCTATACATAGAAGATTGACAGTGTAAACTGGTTAAACATTACATCGTATGTGTTTAGATTCTAAACACTTAGGGAAATACTCAGATACACCTTTATTATTATAAGTATAGTTATAATAACCTGTACCGTTTGCTTATAGGTTATTTTGTGACCCATTACTAGTAAGTTTCTAGTACCCTTGTCCTCTATTTTGGACTTTCATTATTTGTAAAGACTTCAAATATACGTTACTGGTAATGTCTCCAGTATGAATGTTATTAAAAATTACCCCTTTTAGTGACCAAACACCTTAGCAAACTGTACCTTATATATTTACATGTATATATATGTATTGTGATCTCAGTATCTGTGCATCTGGAGAAAAACTAAATATTTTATTTAAGATAGCTCATGAAATAGCTCTGGTACAGTCAATCTAGCATTTTAATGTTTGTCAAATTGAGTAATATATTGAATTTTTGAATGAACATTCTGCCTTAGCAAAATGTTGAAATAAAGTATTGAAACTTGAAACGTATCCATTTCTATTAACATAGACTTATATAGACAGCAGACCTAGATTATATTATTTTTCGGTGTTCATCAATTAATTGGTCAGTGGTGCTTTTGGTCAGTTCTGGAATAGTTTCATGGTCTAATAGTGTTTGGAGATTTTGGTGGTCATTGATACCCTCTATCATCAAAACCCCTTGCGCGCTACAATATACATAGTTAGGTTACAATCTGTCAAGTTTCAGATGAAAAGTTCTTTGAAAACTAAAAGACCAATAAAAATAAAAGATGGCGTTAGGTGGCAACATTGTTTATACAAAAAATATCAATGGTGGATTTTTTATAAAGGACCTTCCATACATCATTTCTTCCAAGTTGGTTACTATCTATCAAGTTTCAGAGGAAAGCCAGACGATACAAATCATATATATATCCTCTGGTACCCATATTGTTCAACCAAGGGTAGTTGACCTAGAACCAAATATGGATTTTTTGTAAAGATCCTTCCATACTTGATTCAAACAAAGTTTGGTTACAATCTGCCAATTAGTTTCAGAGTAGAAAATTTTTGAAAATAGTTTACGATGGATCCAAGACACAGATCAACATCAAACATAATACAGGCGCAAATTGATTGCCAAATCTTACTTTAAATTATCAATGTATGTTAACTATAAGTTAAGTACATGCTTTATGTTTTCAACTGAAGTGTATCTGAAACATGCAACTTAATATCATCAAAGGCTTGTCATTGAGTTTGAAACTGATTTAAAAAAACTTTTTTCATAAAATGGGAAATGACTAAATGCTAAGGTTGTGTACTAATATATACCCTTTGTTCTGTCAAAATGGAACCAGATTGCCTTTCTCTTCGTGAAGAGAAAATGTCTGGTAGTTCATCGTCAGATTCACCTTCAGCATTCTATGAAAAAAATAGTATAACGATATAAACAAGAGTGAACATTGTGACTTGGATGGAAAGTTGTCTCATTGGCACTCATACCACATCTTATTTATAATGCTAATCAACTGCCTACTATTTTTAATTATGATTGAATTGATAAGGAAATTTCTTAGGATACAAGGTACATGATGAATTATCAAATTTAATAATGTAAAGATTCAGATAAAGCCCTTAATGGACATAAACTTAGCCAGAGAAACATGCACAGAGACAATCATACCATACATTTATATAATTTATAAAGCAGAATTCTTTGAAAAAATATCTCAACATAAAATACTTTGCATTGCTTATCATAAACATATTTTCATACATAAATTCGTCAAAATAAGATCATGTGATGTACACTGGTTAGATAAGTAGTCAACTTTTTTCTTTAATTGCTGTATCTGTTGTGCAAAGGTATAAAATTGTTTGGGCACATAATTACAAGTACAGCTGTAATATACAGACATAATTTGCTTTTCAACATTGAAAACTAGATATCAGTGAGATGGGAGCCATCACTATGGGCCCGCTGTCAATAACAGACACAATCTTAACCATAGGACATAGGATTCCCAACTGTAAGATGTTGACCTTTGACCTTTGACCTACAAAATTAATGCTTAATAAGCATGTCAAGTACAAACTTTGTAATCCTAAACTTTGTAATCCTAATGGTTCTCAAGATATGGAGCGGACAGGAACTTTCCCATAGGTTATGGGATTCCATACTAAAACCTAAGTTTTTGACCTTGACCTTTGACCTACAAAGTTGAACATAAATTATGACACACCCTCTGGTATGGTTCAATATACATGTGAAGTATAAACTTTGAAATCATAACAGTTCTGGAGATATGGAGCGGACAGGATCTTTCTCAAAGGTCATGGGGTTCTATACCAAAACCTAAGTTTTTGACCTTGACCTTTGACCTACAAAGTTGAACATACATTATGACACACCCTCTAGTGTTGGTCAATATATATGTGAAGTATAAACTTTGAAATCATAACAGTTTTAAAGATATGGAGTGGACAAGATTTTGTAACGGACAGACAGACTGATCACTATAGGGCGAACCGCCTTTGGCGGGGCCCTAATTATATGGATTGGAACATAATACTTCATTGAATTAACATTCATTTACCTATGATCAAGTTGTGTCATTAGTAATTTTGTCCAACCACATCTGGCCACATCATATCATTAAAACATATATATTTTACTGTACTCACATTAATAATATCTTGTGCAGGCTTTACATAGAGGGTGAATTTCACTTTTGCCTTTAAGTCTTTAAGTGAATTGAAATTAACAGGTTCCAAGCGATGTCTATCTCGTATCTTTGCTTGGTGAAAATCAAAATTGATATGTTCTAATTTGGGAAAAAGTTCCTTTATCTTTTTCTGGAAATTGATCACAGAGTCATTCCTTGATATTACTATTTTTCTGGATCCTGTAAAGACAAAATTTTATAAGACATTTGGTTTTTGTATTTTCTTTATCAAATTATGTTTTGTTCATGATAAACACTTTCCCAAATCAAATAATAATGATAACTAGACTTGCCATTCCGAGCAATGGTGGATATCTACCCGTTTTCCCATTGCCAGACGATCTGGACGTCGCCAGGGGAACTACAGCCATTTTGAAAAATCAAACGTTGAAGAATATATATTAATGTCTTTTGACATATCTTTAAAGTTTTGGAGCACTTTGAAGTTTTAAGCAATTTGGCCATATCCATGGCGGCCATTTTGAAAATTTCAAAGACAATTGGCACCTCTTTTCATACTCATCCTCCACCATACAATATTTGAAATGTCTAAGACCAATGGAACATAATGTTCTAATGAGTTGTCTCATTGGCACTGATACCGCATCTTCTTATTTATATAGAATGTTCATGAATTTCCCATTAACTCAATGTTTTTATTTAAACAAAACATTTTTGAAAAAAAGGTGTTTTTTTTTTTAGTTTGATAAAGGAGCCCTGACCAAATTTTGTCAAAAATACCAGTGAATTTTATAACATTTTTCAATTGTGTGGAATGGGCTCTTTATCCACCTCTGATAACCTATAAAATTGCCTATAGTTCCATTATATATGTTTTTATTCATACAGTACTATGTACCTAAACCACATTTGTTGAGTCTTCGTATTAACATGGGGCTGACGTTAGTATGGTCAGGTCCTCCAAGACATGTTACTTTGAAAGAATAGACAGGATTTGTCCTTCTCCTGTATGCCCCTGCAGCATGTGTTTGCCCAGGTCTGCTGTCATGTCTTGTTCTAAAATTTGCAAATCTAAAGAAAAAATAAATAATTTTCAAAACACATACAACTGAATAACAAATAAGTTAGGATTCTTCTTGAAAAAGTCATTAGAACTGAGGGCAGGGGACTCTTAACAGCTTGTTTGTTTTTATAAATTTTGATGCTATTTTTGTTGTGTATGTTTAATATGTATGTATATATGTTCATTGTGTTAATACATGTTTGTCACAAACTGTAATTTAAAAGTTTATATGACAATAAAATATTTGATTTGATTTGATTTGATTAAAGGCACTGACCATTCATGATTATAGATCTTCTGTGGGGTTAGATACCCTGCATTTATCGCTTTCCCAGATGATGAAATAAAATTGCTAAAAGACACCCCCTCTTAAATTATAGAAATCTATCATAAAAATTTACAATGATCATAATATCTGGGGGTGTAAATTCTCTGGCTAACGTACTGTGTGACTGTATTCTTTAGATAATTAGTAAAGTGACAATAAGGAGTTCAAAATATTTGAATTTACTCCTAATGCTCATTAAAAAAGTCTTGTTTCTGTACTGCTATTGAAAAACAAACGAATTGCCTCGAAGTAAAGTGACCATTAGGAGGAAAACATATTTGAATTCACTCATTATGTTTCATAAAATGTCAATTTTCTGTAATGCTATTGAAAAACATAGTTTGTTTTTTCTAAAAGGATGAGGAAAAAAAATAGTTTGTTCTGAGAAAAAAAACATATGTATCACCTACACCCACAAAAGATGAATGGTCTGTGTCTTAGATGATGTCAATATCATATATCAATATCATTCATGAAATTAATCTGTTGATGACACTTTTTCTGAAAACTCCAAATTTACATGTTGTTATATTGAGAATCATTTTTCTGAAGTCATGGTGAAAAATTGTTTTGCACTGTTCACTTAATAGAGAAAAGAAATCTGTGGCCATACCCCCTTTTTTTCATGAGCATAAAAAATCACTTATTAAGATGATTGATCGTTTTTTATAGTGTCATTCTTCACATATAAATATTTTCTCTCTTTTTAAACTTTTGTTGACATTCAAATGGCAGGAAATTACAAGTTGTCTGGATATCATAGACTTATATGTTTATATTGATACTACGTCTATAAATAACCACACAGGTAAGTTGGGTTTTCCCAAATTTACACATGTTTTATATGTCTATGTACAATCAAATTGCAGATAATTTACCCAGAAACAAAGTCGTTTTCATCATCATTTTCTTCCTCTCTTCTTTCCCTTTCCCTAATTCTTTGCAAGCTTCTTCTCATCAATTGTTGATATCTATCGAGGCTTGTCATTTTTATTTGTTGGCCACTTGCATGAAATCGTAAGGAAAAGGGAGGGCAACGTCAGATTTCCCTCTCAAAGTCCCGAAGGTGAGAAAAAGCAAATTTCATTGGTTGAAATTACGATAGAGCACGCCCAATTTAAGATCAAATATCAGATTTTAACCATCTAGATGCTTTTGCGATATATCTAGATACTGTTACGAAGCATCTAGATACTTTAACAAAGTATCTAGATACTTGTGCGGTGTATCTAGATACTTCGATGAAGCATCTAGATAGTTTAACCTTGTATCTAGATGCTTCGTTGAAGTACCTAGATGCTTCGTTGAAGTACCTAGATGCTTCGTTGAAGTATCTAGATGCTTCGTTGAAGTACCTAGATGCTTCTTTGGAGTACCTAGATGCTTCGTTGAAGTATCTAGATACTTTGATGAAGCATCTAGATACATGGTTGAAGTATCTAGGTGCTTCATTGAAGTATCTAGATGCTTTCAACAAGTATCTAGATGGAAAATGCATCTAGATGGAACCATTACTATTTTGACATGAACGGCCACTCATACATCACGTTCTCTGTATGAGCCATGTTTATTTCATATATACACCATTCGGATTTGAAAAATGCCTCTGTGATGACGAATACAACTTTTCGGCTTTGGTGTATAGCATTAATTATATTATCTGCAATATCACATCCGGGTATGAAATCTCGATGGTGAATGCAAAGTCTTAAACATGCTTCCTCTTCTAACTTTGTTTGAACATTTTTTTTACAAAATATCTATATAAACGCATCAAAGCGGTAAAATTTTTCGTATTGAAGCTTATTGTATCCTTTAAAATAATGACGTTTAGCTATATAATACCAATATATCAATTTCCATCGGTTTCTGTAAAGAATTATTATTACTAAAATAGCTAAGAAGCATATTGACAAATTGATTGCAAAAACTATTTTACTGACATAGGAGGAACATTTCTTTTGCGAATACATTTTTGCGGTTGGAATATTAACGTAGTGTGTAATTTGACACTTATACTGTTTGAAATTTTGAAACATGTCCTGTCGTTTGATTAGCCAAGTTATAAAACTGTAAGAATCACAATTACATTGAATAGGATTCTGCGATAAATCTATGGAAAGATTTGTAAGAAAAAGTGAATCAATTAAAGCCATTCCAGTATCAGACAGATAAAGAATTTGATTTTCAGACAGATCTAAATAAGTTCATTACAATGTGTTCCAAATTGCTAGGAATTAAAACCGTAAAAAAGTTTTTTGCAAAGGAATTGGAGTACTACATGTAATAGAGTACGCCATATATGATATTTCGTTGTTATCACTTTTTCCTTTCTTCTGTGCATAGAATATTTCTTGTCCTGGTAAAAGACATTTTCTAATACAAGATCTCTGAACACGAGGATTCAAACTAGTTCCGAACGAACTGGATCGAAGTTTTTCACAGTTTAAAGTTCTGACAGTAAACATACTCTTCATTAGTAGATATTTGATGTTGATTCATATCACTGATATCCAGATATTTAAGATTTGTCAGCCCAAGTGTATTACAGTATGTATATCTATTCTGAATCCATCGGGTACTTATCAAAGTTAAACGCTTGAGTGAATCGGGTAGATAATAAGGCACCCCAGTTTGTGCAAAATCAACATTGTTTCCGTCAAAATAAAATTCTTCTAATGAAGTACTTTTTAATGGTTTAATATCTTCACACAAAAGTGTGACAGAAGGGCCAGCATTACAATGCAAAAAGTTTGCCCTGAATATCCTGATCTGAGTAGATCATGTGTTATATTCGAAAAACCACACAATCCTAATTCTCGATTATACGAGATATCAAGATATATCAGGTGTGGTAATTTTGCAATAGCTCCTCTATATATGTAAAAAAAGAGAGCAAAAAGTTTTCAATACATTTCATGTGAAATTCCGTGTTATTTCAGATGAGACATCTAAAGTTATTAAATTCGGTAAATTATCAAAATAATCATGGCGGATGGTAAGTAATGTATATTCATTACATGAGCCATACAACCGCAAATGCTTCAAAAACTTAAGGGTTAGAAATGCTTTTCCAAACCTTATTTTCTAAGAACGAGCTATCGCAAAACTTTCTAAAGATACAAGATGTTTCATAACGTGATCCAAATTTCTGAATTCATTTCTAGTTAACGTGTTGCTTGTCAAATCGAGACTTTTCAGTTTTGTTAGTTTCATGAATATATCTTCAGGGTAAAATTTAGGATCCAACGGTATAAAATTCGCTGATAAGTTAAGTGATGCTAAATTATTGATATACGAAAATAATTGTCTAGACTTGTCAGTGTCGATCTTTCGTAGTAGATTTCCAGAAAGATTTAAATGTTTTAATGTAGTGGGAACATCAATTGTTGACGGAAAATCTTTCAGTTTATTATAACTAACATCTATCGTTACGATGCCATCGAAGAACCTTGGATAGGAATGAAGGTTAAGTCCAGAACAGTCAGCAAACAATTCCGATTCATCCTCTTTGCACTGGCATCGCTTTTCAGTTGTGCACTGTTGACTTTTTTTTCCAACTATAAAGTTAAAGTAGAATATATTAACCTTCCAGATCAGCAACATTTTATCCATAAAGAATTTTTAATACTTGATATCAATATATCCAAGTTTTAAAATTAACTGAGACAAGTTTAGTTTGTTTGTATAATGTTTTATCATATGAATTAGAACCGTTAGCACTGTATTGTTTTATTGGTGGGTAAGATATTTGGTTTAATACACGTGTTGGAAATTCCGTTTGTAAATTTGATAAAACTATACTATAGAAGATCATTTTTAGAAAATGTCAAAGTCGCATATTTCATTTTTATGAGTTTATTACCCATAAAATTGTGCATTTAATTGCCATCTTTAGCAGATGTAATAAAGGTTAAGTGCTGAATGTATTGACATATGAGATGAAGTTTTTTTTATGGCTATATTTACTTAAAACACAACGATCGTAACTCGGTTATGTGTTATAAACATATTCAGGGACAAGAATGGAACTTTGTGTTAACATTTCTAAAATTGTAATTCTGAGAAAGGGTGGTTCTGTAAAAAAAACCACCGACTAATGGTCTCATAATAATGCTTAAATTTGCGTTAAAGAGTTCCAGACAATTTTACTAATCTTCTTTGGAAATCAAAATAATAATTAATTTGCTGACTATGAAAGAAAATATATAATAGCTCTTCTGAATAAGGAAGTATCAAACCAAATCACTTAAGTTATATCAACTTGTTGTTATTGGTTAAAACTTATTTATGGAGTGTTTTATGCTAGGGTTCTGAGTAATGGGGTTTTAACACAAACACAAAGTTCCAGATGTTGTAAAAAATACAGCAAACGATTATAATCATATACTATGAGGTTGAATTATGATATCCGTCGGGTTTGCCTTAATACAAGAATGACTAATTTTGTTGTGTTCGAAAGGAGCTATTCCACCTTTGTTCATATGACGTGTGGTATGCATGTGGTAATAGATAAGATGTAACTATATAAGGTACAATATTGATTGAAGAGGGCAACTGAAAAATTCTCAAGATGGTTATTGAAACTTTAAAAAAAAAATTATGAACATGAAATTACATAGGCTATAACATGGTGAAGAAATTTTCACCACCAATTGAGAATAGTTTTCTATAAAAGTAAAAGAAACCGCGTTGTTACGGAAATATGCTAGTTTTTTTTTAAATCATAGAGAAAAAAATAATATATTAATTTCAATAATGGATTTTCTTATGTTAATATTCCAATTTACCATATTCAGTCAATGATACTATGGAGAAAACTTTTTTTTATTTTGAATAAACCGCAGCTGAAATAGAAAATTTAATGATTGCTGAATTATTCTTTTTCTTTGTGCATTTTGATTGAAACATAATTCATAAAGCAGTATACTTTCTTATTTATTCGAAGTCAAATTCCATACAAAACTTTGGGACGACTCCATCGAAAAAGAATCGCTTTGTTATAAGTAGAATAGAAAAAAAGGTCAACTAAAAAAACTATTTAAGTATCATATAAATGAATCAGGTAGAAAAGTGGAAATGTAATTACGTGATACAATGGTCTAGTTTTTAAGCAATAAGTTTATATTTAGAAGATGTATTGCTTTGTTATTTGGGTTTACACAATTGCGGCATTTAAAATTATTGCTTAACCTTCATGGGGACTTGAGCTCACTTCAGGTTTTGAGTGGTGGTGATTGTTTAAGCTTGTGTTCAGTTTTCCTTGTGACAGTTTGTTTTGTTGTTTGTGTTTTCTTCTTCTTTTAACCATTGTGTTGTGTGCTTTAATTGTACTTTTGCGCCTGACTCGAGTCAGGACTTTTGGCCTTTGTTAGACTTGTATGATTTTCAATTTCAGTTCATTTATATATTTCGGAGTTAAGTATGACGTCCATACGGGATTTCCTTGTTGTGTTGCAAATCCATTTGTGGCCTCCGTCTGTTTTCTGCTCTATGAAATTTACCAAGGACATAAATACTCAGATATTCAGGTTACAAAACAATGTGTTTGTGTATAACCATACTTGTCAAGAAAACTGTATAAATTGTGCATTGTGCATGAATCTAGTATTTGTTCTGAAAACATCAATGATGTCATTTTTAAAGTAATATTTAAAAAAAATGGAGTTATCTTCCTTTATACATAACTACAACTACATAATTATCGCCTTTCAATAGAAAATAAAGTGAGATGGCCTTTTTATTTTCCATTCTAATATGCCGTGCTTCTTTCTCTTTGTGAATAAACCCATGCTCTTAATCCAATAACATTTGTTTGCACATATGTATATTGACAACAACAGAATAATGAATTTTACCTAAATTGGTATGCATTTAATATATTTTATATTTCATTAACTTAAAAAACTTCCCAACTCTTTAAAAATGATGTACACTTTGTTACTAATTCATTCATTATGGCTGTCGAAATTGACATATTTGACCTGATACGACAACCGTTCATGCTGGCTATTCAAAACTTCTCCCTCTGAAAAATCACATTGCCAGTCGTTTGCTTTTTTTCAAACAAAACAGAGAGGTTCATGGAAGAGCCTTTAAGATCGCTCTATTAGCGCTATAGAACCAGGTTTAATCCACCATTTTCTACATTTGAAAATGCCTGTACCAAGTCAGGAATATGACAGTTCTTGTCCATTCGTTTTTGATGCGTTTTGTTTTTTTGATTTTGCCATGTGATTATGGACTTTCCAAATTGATTTTCCTCTGAGTTCAGTATTTTTGTGATTTTACTTTTTTCTTATACACATCGGAAACAGAAATTACATAAATTGTTCTAATCAGAATCGAACTAATTGATGCAAGCTATATTTTATTGTAGTTTTAACATGGGTAAGCATTATATTCGTGTTATTTTAGCCCTCATTATCGCTTTGACAAAAATAATCACGAATATTATGCCTACCCATGATTAAACTACAATAAAGTATAGCTTGCATCAATTATTTCTTAATTGCAAAATACATGCAATCAGTGCTCACAAGTTTTTAGTAGGTTTTTGCTATGTATGTCCATCATTAATTTTTTCCACCCGATATACAGTGTGCTCCCCTAGTTTCTAAAGAAGGCAATTACCTTGATTAAACAAAGTATACTGTGTTACTAGTAATTTCATTTGTCGTTAACTGATTTTGTTTTGTTTTCTTTAGACTTTCACTTTTGGGAGAGAAAAAAATCCATTTAGTTATATCATGATTTGATACCTTTTGTTTTAGTGGATAAGACGTAGAAAGTTAATATCACAAGATTCTTCTTGGAAATATAAATATAGTCCCTTGTGTACTTTCTGCAAGCCAACAATTAAATATGTTTTAAAGAGGTGCATCTGTTTTCTTGTAAGGATTATATGAGTCTGAAAGATATTATAAATGGCATCTGCAACAAACTAAATTGCCTATGAATGTTTCTCCTTGTGAATTTGTACACAAGTTTACTTAATATGTGTGAAAGTTATCAAAGATACCAGGATGATAATAATACTAAAGTTTTATAACTGAATAATAATATCTCCCAGTCTGTATATGGCAGGAATTATTAATACTGAAGTACTTGGAATTCTTTTTAATTATTTTGGAAAGAAATGTATTAATTTGCTGTGTATTCGTGCATGCATGACAACTGAAAATGTGTAGGTCTCGCTGTTTTTGTGTTTAGATAAACTTATTGTATTTGTCTTGTTTTTGTTTTTCCTTAGGAGAACCACTTTTTGGCTTTTAAGCTGTTGACAATTCTCTTTGAATATTAAAAAATAAGATCACAGTTTCCAAAGAGGTCACGTTATTTATTGGAAAACAGTAAAATACTGAACTTAGAGGAAAATCTAATCGGAAAGTCCATAATCACATTGCAAAATCAATTAACAATACACATCAAAAACGAATGAACAAGAACTGTCATATTCCTGACTTGATACAGGCATTTTCAAATGTAAAAAATAGTGGATTAAACCTTGTTTTATAGCGCTAACCCTCTCACTTTGATGACAGTCTCGTTAAATTCCGTCCTATTTACAATTATGCTTGAACTAAGCAGACTTAATAAATAAATAGTCAAAATATGGGTACAGCAGTCATCATCGTGAAACAATTTTAAAGGAACAGTTTAACAGAACACAAAAACATGTATCTACAAACACATTCATTGATTCGCGTGTTTGATGTCAGAAAATGTTATACGTCGCATATATTTGTCGTTCAATATAAAACAATTTTAAAATTTCACATAGGGAATGTTAGCATACAGGGTTAAAAAAGTCCTAATATCCCGAATTTGACCCAGATTGATTCGCTCTGTTGAGATTACTTATTGTACTAGAAATAATTGATTTGGTTTTTGTCCTTAATTTGCGTGCGAAGTATTCACAAGTTTTAGTTTTAGAGAGCAACACTAATTCAATCAGGACTGGGTTGCTTGTATGTTGACATTCGTGTAACTTATCCAGTCGATAGCTGGCTGGTGATCAATGAATAAAGTGTGTTGATATTTGTTTAATTTAACCAGTGGCTAACTGTTGACAAGTGAATAGAGTGTGTTAATATATGTGTAACTCATGTAGAGGTTAACCAATGGATAACTGTTGACCAGTGAATAAAGAATGTTTACATCTGTGAAACTTAACCAGTAGATAACTGTTGACTAGTGAATCAAGAATGTTTACATCTGTGTAACTTAACCAGTTGATAACTGTTGACTAGTAAATAAAGTATGTGTAGATCTGTGTAACTTAACCAGTGGATGGATGATTTGTAAATAGACCATGTCGACATCTGTGTAACTTTACAATTGAATAGATGTCGACTTGTAAATAGCGCATGTTGACATCTGTGCAACTTATCCAGTTGATAGATGTTGACTTGTAAATAGAGCATGTTGACATCTGTGTTACTGAACAAGTGTATAACTGTTGAGTTGTATATAGAGCATATTGACATCTATGTAACTTAACCGGTGGATAACTGTTGACCAATTGAAGCATAATGACATCTTTGTAAACTACCCAGTAGGTATCTGTCGACCAATTCAATATGTTGACATCTTTATTACGTATTCAGTGGATAAGTCTTATCGATTCATCTAATCTTAAATACTATTTTTCTGAGGTAGATTCTTTTCCCTACAACTTAGTGCAACAAAAGAGATATAAAAACCAACGTTTCCAATGAGGTATGCATGTAATCTTACCTTTAAATAATATATCTAAGCAACTAGAAATGAATACAACATCAGAGATATAAAAACGCCCATGTCCAATGAGGTATACATGCAATCTTACCTTTAAACAATATATCTAAGCAACTAGAAATGAATATTGATTGGATGGTCCAATCATTTACGGAACACATTATAGCCTAGATTATCTTTAGAGTTAGTGTATTGTACATTATTTAATCCATTATCATAAAAGATAGAAAATCGCCATGTTTAATTAAAAAAGATATGGCAATACTGTTTCCATCAAAGACAACTTTCCTTTTGAACATTAATCTAGGGCGTATCTTCCTCATAACTTTACTCGTAAAGTAAGGTATCCATATTTTAGAAGATCAGTTTAGAAATAAAAACAAGGAATTTTGTTAAGTTAGAAAATCAATACTAACCTTGTAGTTCAGATTCAAATTTATTAACATGAGTAAAAAAAGCTAAACTTTTCCTGTAATTGCCTATACTTTAAAGAGCTTATTGAAGTTACAAAAGATCCTCTAATCAAAGCTTTGTCATAAATGATAAACAAAAAATGGAGCGTTTTCAACAGATTATAAAAAAAGTAATTTGCCATTCTAATAATATATTTTATGAAAAAGGTTTCGTTTGCAGACATGTTTTTTTTTTAATGGTTCAGCTTTTGCAGGCATTTTTTTAACAGTTCTGCTAATATCGAAGTACTAGTGTTGTTGGCTGTCTGTAAGCTTAGGAATGATATTCTTGATCAAGAACGAGTTCTAAGCGCAGAATAAAGGTAAGAAAATGTGTAAGAAAAATATGTGTTAATTACAATAATCACAAAAACATTGCTTTATAATTGTTCTCGACTAATCAGTACAATGAGTTTTTCCATTGGTTGCAAATTTGTTTTTAAAACTGTTTAAGTTTTATGCACCTGAAAATACAGAACCTTTTTGTTTTCCACAACGGGTGTAGGCAGTCAATTATTATTTTTTTTCCAATGATGAAATAATATAAAGTTGATTTCGAATCATTCATGATTTAGATAACAGACACCGATAAATAGTCATACCAAGATATTATGTGATTATACTGATAGAAAAATGTCTAATCAATAATTTGTAGAACATGTTGATTATAAATCCCCAATAATTAACATATTTTAATGACATTTGCAAATATGTAATATACTGTTAAACAAGAAGTTATTACAACTCTAAAAATGTGTACACCAATACTAATAAAATATAATTAATATTCTTCTGAACACAATTACTCTCTGAAGGACTTTGGGATTTGAAAAAAAATAGGTGTGACACTGACGAGGGTCTACTATTGTTGCTAACATATTTCTCATCATTTTATCTCATTTGTGAATAGTTCTATTAGTATCAGTGCACAAATATTGAATTTCATATGTATATATGTATTTAAATAACAGAGTGGTCGAGTAAAAACTATGAACACAAGTGCAGCAGTGAGCCAAACTAGCATTATGTATTCGGGTTTAGTTTTCTGTAATTAGTTAATACTACAGTTTCATTATGTATATCTGTTTTACATTCATTTGATAAAATTTATTGTTTGCAATAGCTTTAATTGTTCTAAATAATAAGGATGTTCTTACCCCATACATAAAAACATAGCCGTATTTGACAAAACCTTTTCAACTTTTGATCTTCAGTGCTGTACAACTTTGTACTCTTTTTCACTTTCGATCTTTTAAGTATGGGCGTCACTGGTGAGTCTTGTGTGGACGAGGCGCGTTTTTGGCGTATTGAATTTTAAACCTGATGCTTTTTGTTATCTATTAATCATGTGTTTCTTTGTCTAATATGTTCTCCTATTTATTTGTATTGTAGTCCTGTTATATTATGTTGTCATTTCAATGTTATATTAAACATTGCCATTAAAGTGCGAGGTTTGGCATGCCACAAAACCAGATTCAACCCACCATTTTTTCCTTTAAAAATGTCCTGTACCAAGTCAGGAAGATGGCCATTGTTATATTATTGTTCGTTTCTGTGTGTGTTACATTTTAACGTTGCGTCGTTTGTTTTCTCTTATTTTTGTGTGTAAATTCACATTGCGATAAGACGCGTCACGGTACTTGTCTATCCCAAATTCATGAATTTGTTTTTGATGTTATATTTGTTATTCTCGTGGGATTTTGTCTGATGCTTGGTCCGTTTCTGTGTGTGTTACATTTCAGTGTTGTGTCGTTGTTCTCCTCTTATATCTAATGCGTTTCCCTCGGTTTTAGTTTGCTACCTTGATTTTGTTTTTTGTCCATGGATTTATGAGTTTTGAACAGCGGTATACTACTGTTGCCTTTATTTAGTGGTCTAGATAATTGGACAAAGTGCAGACCAAGTGCCTAGATGTCACAGGAGCACGACTTTTGTGTTAGAAGCTGACAGATGGAAGGTCCATAAAAATAGATAATTTGAAAATCTATTCAAACTTATTCATTGATAAACCGTTTTATATAACATTTGAGTGCATGAGTGCAAACAGATGCTATCATTGTGTTGTCTTAAACGTGTCGCAAAGAACAATACAGAACTCTGAAAATTCAAAACGAAAATTCCCTTATCAAATGGTAAAATCAAAAGCTGAAACTCATCATTCGAAAAGAACTGTTACGCGTTTCTGTCGTATTAAATCATAAACCTGGTACCTTTGATAACTATTTACACCACTGGGTCGATGCCACTGCTGGTAGACGTTTCGTCCCCGAGGGTAGCACCAGTCCAGTAATCAGCACTTCGGTGTTGACATGAATATCAATTATATCGTCATGTTTATTAATTTTCTGTTACAAAACTTAGAATTTTTCGAAAAACTTAGTATTTCCTCATCCCAGGAATAGATAACCTTAGCGTATTTGGCAAAACTTTTTGGAATTTTGGGTCCTAAATGATCTTCAACTTTGTACTTGTTTGGCTTTATAACTATTTTGATCTGAGCGTCACTGATTAGTCTTATGTAGACTATATATTTCTTATAAGGTACAGGTACTTCCTTATGTAGAAAATGATTTTTTATGTTTAGCTAAACCTTTCGCTTTTATATAAGTCGTATATATTTCCATTATATTAATTGCGAAAAGAATGAAAGCCAGTGCAAATATGTAAGTCAAATTAGGAAGTTTAAATACTTATAAATGACAGTTATATGTCTTATGGACTCTAAAAACAAGCTATTAAAAGTACATAACACTTTTGTGATTTACGAATTCAAGGTTAAACTATTGCTTTATTTGTAACATTCACGTCATTTGAACTCTAATTTATAGTGGTGTTTTGGCAGTCATACAACATTACCTTACTGTATATTTATGAATAATATAGTTGCCTTTGCTAATCTATTGTTGCTGTGATAAATTCGAAACGAAGACTACAGAATATATGTTATTGACTGGTGTCATATAGTGTAGCAGCACTTTATACTTAGCAGCTGAAAGTTTAGTCCAGCTTCTAATTTTTGGTATTGAAATACAATCACATTGAACAGTAAACACTAACTACAGGTTAATGGAACAGCAATGGGAACAAAACAGTGGGCAATATTTTTAGGGGCAAATCATAACAGCAAATTATCGATTCCTCTTTTTTTTTTTTTTTTTTTTTAAATTAGTCTTATGTGGACGAAACGCCTGTCTGGCGTATTAAATCTTAAACCTTGTATCTTTTTTTAGCTATTATTCGTGTGTTTCTCTGTTATATATGTTCTCCTATTTATTTGTATTGTTCGAAACTCGAAAAAACAAATCCGGGTTACAAACTAAAACTGAGTGAAACGCATCAAACATAAAAGGAGAACAACGACACAACAGAAACACAACATTAAAATGTAACACACACAGAAACGAACTATAATATAACACGATGCGATTCAAAATGGAATGGAAAAATACATAGCCTCTTTGGAATTGTTAAAATCTTTGTCAAAATTTGGGATGCATAGAGACGCAGTCTCTGTTGTTATAAACTCAACCTTTGTCAAATTCCAAATTTTCATATTTTCCAGTTCAAATCTGTCAGTGGTAATCATTTGGAAAGTATTTCTACGCAGTATTTTGTTATAAATTAACCCTCGTCACATTTGAAATTTAAGAAATGTACCAGTTTGTATCGCTCATTACTATTTTTTCCCGAATGCATATCTATGCAAGTCCCTGTTTATCGATCTGTTTAATCTACGTCATATTGAAAGTTTGATTTATAATAGCGAACGGCAAGGGTTGTATTGATTTAGTTAAAGCAGGGTGTATTGATATGATTAACTTTACATCCCCATAATCACACTACTGATGAAGTATAGCAATTATTTGAAATATCTTAAGATCCGTTGGTTTTGGTCTCCTAAAATTAAGACGTAAGCTTTTTAGTTCATAACACTTTTTGATTTAAGAATTCAGGGGCCAAAATTGCTTTGTGAGATACATTTACGCCATTAGAACTCTTGTTTATAGTTGTTCTATTGGTCAACATACAGCATCTCCATATCTTAAAAAAAAAGATTTATTAACTATATATGCTTCCGCTAATTTGCAGAATTCACATTTGCAGATTTAACATGGCTATTATGTATATATTTCTATATATAATTACTCTCATTTGAAATATCAGCAAAACAATGTTTAAATTGTCAGAATCAAAGAAAACCATATTTTTTCAAAGTATATTGTCGAATCCGCAGCTAATAGGGTAGTTTGTATAATGTCTCATCATTTTCACATTCAGGAGTTTTAATAAATCATGGAAGTAATTTTAAATGTCTATTGTTTTGATAATTTTTAGGTGCGATATAAAAACAGTATTATCAATGTTAGAAAATTATCATTTTCTAGGCCTTGTATAAAAAAAGTCTGAAATATACCTTATGATATTGTACGTATTCTTGAACGCCATGTCAATAATTTAAGAAAATACCACCTGGTAAGGAAATTGTTAACGCACAATATTTGGTGTAAACTTCAAAATATTCCAAGGAATGTTCTTGTCTCTGAAACAGTGAATTGTTAGGTATGTCTGATTTGATATGAAATAACACGTTGTTTTACTTTTAAAAAACGCAATGGAATTCATCCTCAAACACAGTGACCGGCAAATAATTTATTAAAAATTATTTGTCTTTTCCTGTGTTTTCGGGTAAATTATTTGACTATGATATCAAAACCGTTAGTATAATATTAAAACGAGATTTAATATAATCTTAAATGTTTATTTGTTTTGATGAAAATCAGATGAGATGAGATTTGTTCTGTTTTAGTTCATATCAGAGAAACTCCTGACAAAACAGTGGACTAACTATTTTATCATGGAATGAAGAACTTTTCTGCTTTTATGTTGGGAACGTTATATTCATATTCTTATTCAATATCGTATTTTAGTAATAGCTAAGCTATTTGCTTAAAATACTAATTTGCATTTTTTTTCATCAAACTATTTTAAAACGGTTTTCGTTATATTGTTGGTATCTATAGTTTCATACCAGTTTTGTTGGTTGTATAAATTGGTATATTGATTAGTTTCTTCTTTCTTTAGGATTTATTTAATTCGGAATTGATGCAAAATGTTTGTATAAGGGCCATTATTCTGCAGACATTGATTTCATAACCTTATGTTACTTGAGAAATCTAATTAAACGAATGTTTAAGGATGATACTATAATTGATGTATATCTTTAGAGGCCTTGTTGTTTTACTGTACCATTGACGTACACGACAGCTCTGTTCGTATTCTTAATTAATGTTTTTTCCTATGATTGCTTTGTATAAATAAACCTGCCTTTTCTACCGTATAAGGAATTCGGCAGTAGAATAGCCACTTTTAATCCTCCTCCATCCGTGTAAGGTATAAATAGCTGTTGTTATCTTGTTGATTACTGTGTTTTGGTTAACCAGGTCGTTCTTTATTGATTTTATGTTAATGTGACAAGGTTTTCTTTGTCTATTGGGTAATTATAAAATATATAAAGATCTTTTTATCAAATAAATTAATATCTTTGTTGTCTTTAAAGTGATTGAATGCTTTAGTTCATTTTTTTTTTATAAATATGAAAATAATCAAAGTGAAGATATTCATATCATTGAGGCTCAATTGGGGAATTGGCTTATTGTTAAATGAATAACTACCATTTTTATATTTGTAAATACATTTTATAAATTAACTTGAACGTTTCATGTGTGGAATATTAAACCATAGTTATTATTATGTAACTATATTATCAGATTGATTTGAAACTATCCTATAAACGCCTCCATTACAATAGTAGCAACCTGTCGTGCTATATTTTTCCAACTTGTGCGTCGTTTTCAATTATTGTTATAGCATGCAAACCTTTATGTCAGTGAATTAATTAAATAAAACGATGATAAAATTGTTATAACACATGATCTTGCACTGAGATGTTTCTATTATCAACCGGGTACAATGTGTATCAGATAACATTCTATATTTATATGGATAATAATTCTGATAGTAATTATATGATTTGTGAAGAAACGGAAAATGAAAAGATATCAGTGTAAAAGAAACGGACGTTATTTAAAACTTGGGATTTTAGTGATTTTGTATACACTTGTTGTTTTGGGCACCCTTGTTTATAGGGCTAGTGGTGGTCAACCTCACACACATCAACGGCATAAGAGGGATTTATCTGAAGGTAACTATAGATGTTGTATATGATATAAATTAGTAGACACAAGTACCCGAATAGAAAAGATTAGTAATGGCCAGTCCTTTGGACATTTTTTAGACAACAATAAATCGGTTTTATACCTTCCATATTTAGATATAAGAAGTTGTATATATTATGTATTTATAAGATGGATTTCGTTTTGCAAAACAAAGTCATGTAGTTTTTAAATAGTGGGTGTAAAAAGCTCTCTTCAATACAGGACAGGTGGCTGTCAGATACTGTAAGACAGATAATGTAAAAAACAAACTACATGGAAATTAACGTCTTGTATATGCGTAAAACATTTCTAAAAAAAACCCCAAAAAACACCTCAAAACCATGATACATCTATTTCTATAGTGATTTTTTTATGCCTTCAACGGGTATACAAGAACATTAATACCGGCACCAGATGGATATCTTATAGAGATATTGAAGAATGCACCATATTTAAAACTCATGTAATTTAATTATGCGGATAATTGTTTCAAAAACATTGCGAAATTTTTTAAATAGTATAATTAATTACAGTTCTCCTTGAACAAATGCTGATTCTCTCTTTGAGTTAATCACTTTTTTCTCGTCCTATTTCTTTTACATTGTATTTTCTATACACTACCGACTATAAACACATCATCAATGTATAACTCCTCACGTTACTAGAACACCACGATAGAAATTTCCAGTTACTTACTGACTTGTCCTGTCAGTCCCAAATAGGACATTGGGCTATGACAAGCTTATTTTGTTCCTCTCTCTTTCTTGGCACATGTTGCTTTTCCCCCGGAGTGTAGCAAAACTAATGCAGCTCCTCTGCCACCAAAGTTCTCAAGTAATGTGGTACGAGTACAACCCGGTTTCCTATGTTCTGTTTTTGTTCAGTTGAGAGATACTTTTAATTTTCTTCGTTTAGCCATCTTAATAGTCCTGGTTATATCTCATCTGGGATATTTCATATTCTGCTTCTTTCTAGGCAGATTTTTGAAGGACGTGTTAGCCACAAACAATCGGCAATCCCATGGGAAACAACTGTATCCCTCTTCTTGCCGCCTTTTTCTTTATTCTTATGAGACTGACTCCATACAGGAACTTCTTTAAAAAAGTAAAAAAATAGCAGAATCCTTTAACTTTATTTTCCGCTATATTATGATGTTCGCTCATTAAACAATTCTTCATTTGGTGACAATGTTGAACTCATCTATTCCTTTGAGTTAGAGATAAAGGATACAATAGATAAAGTTAATTCTGCTTCAGATCTAGAAATTAACAATGAGGGCCGGTTGAAAACAAGTAAATGTCTTCCCTTCGTAAATTTAACGGACCCTATCACGAGTTGATGGACTGTTATGGATATTTGGATATTTTTCTTGCGTTGTTGCTAAAATCCTGTTCCATTTTCACGAATGTGACCTACCGAATTAATATTATAATTATTTTGTTCTAACATGAGCAACACAACGGGTGCCACATTTGAAGCAGAATCTTCTTATCCTTCCCGTGAACCTGAGATCATCCCCAGTTTGTGGTGGGGCTCGTGTAGTTTAGTCCTTATTTTTTTCTGTTGTATTTTTGTACTATTGATTGTCTGTTTGTTCTCATTTAGACTTGGAGTTGTCAGTTTATTTTTCGATTTAGAAGTGTGAATGTCCCTCTTGTATATTTTGTCCCTCTTTTATTACTGATCTTATTTGGCATAAAGATTTTCCTCATTTTGTGAAGAGAAATATGGAATACTTTCATCTGCCATAGGTAATTTTGAATAATTTCTCTGAAATCCGACCTAAAACAGAATTAATAGATTTTACATTGCCGTTTAAAATATTTGATTGGACGGTAGTTACTGTTCCTTAACGTAATTTTTGTTTATATAGGATGGTTTTAGATATTATATTGAAGTTTTAAATAGTTAATAACGCTTGATAAGACTTATCTCACATAGATTCTATGAAACATACAGACAAACGTATGACATAATTTACATAGACCAGTCGACCCATAATGAGTTTAATTTCTTGTATTTTGATGTAAGCTTTGGTACAGACGATTTAAATGTATGTGAATACAAATACATTAAACTATAATTATAAAATCAAATCTATTCTATTTTTGCGTAGAATGTACTAACGCCTTCTGGATTTTCCGATAACTTTTTATAAACTAAACTTCCCATGCACTACACAGTACTATTCATAAATGATATTTTATGGAAAATTAATTGTTATATTAACCTCAAAAACCGCAAAATGTAATATTGAGGTGTATAACCTGGAGCAATAAATGTAGGAAAAAACACGTGATTTTTTTTTAATTTTGTGATTACTGTCTGTCAAGCAATGAAATAAAATCAAACTAAAATTGAATCAACTAGTGCTTGAATACAGAGTATATGGTACTTATACAAAAAAAAATGTTCAAAAACTGAATATTTGATAATTCACAACAGCTTTGTCAAGGGAGGGAGGAGGTCAGGTATGAACATACACATAAATACCTGATTAAGTTATATCACTATTAAAACCATATCTTCAAAGACCATTGTCGTTACATGTTATTGTAGGAATGTATAAACCAGATAATATTTCTGGTAAAAAATATAATAATGGTTAAGATATATTACATGCGTAGTTATGGGTTTTGGAAAGAAAGAAAAAATGAAAATCAGGGGAAGATGGATAAAGACTTGAGATTTTTTTTGTTATAAGGAAAGGTAGTTTTGACATATGAAATTTTGAAGACTTTTGTTTTATATCAAAAAGTTTCATATAAATGATCCATTTTTTGTTAGAGCGGTTTGATAAAAAGAGTTATTATTTTTTTTACATGTATATATTTCATGTTTTTAAAAACTTATCTGAGAGAGAAATTAAACCAAATACTGTGGATTCATTAATATTTGTTGGATACCAATTTTCGTGGATTTAGTGGGTACAGATTAACAACGAAATGAAATGTTCAAAGACTCACAAACTTCCTATAGGCTTGTGTGCAGACCTCAGCGAAACCACGAAATTGAATATCCACGAACATGCAAGTTTTCCTTAAACCACAAAATTGGTACCCACGAAAATAAACGAATCCCAAGTAATTGACATACGCATGTCCAATTTCACAAAATTACTGTAAAATTTTGCATCACCTTTTAATTTTGTTTGGGTTTCTTTCTGTGCTGTTTGGTTGCCGTCGGTGTACCTTGGATTGTTTATTCGTCATTAGTGTAAGGGTCTCGTTTTCAAAGGGCAGAATATGAGTAATGAACCAATGCTTTAAAACACTGTCTGTAAATAGAAACATCAAAGAATTAAAAATACGGATGAAATCTTTTTCCGACAATCTGTAGAAATGTTGTTTATACAGTTTAAGATTTTTCGGTGACACAAATGGAAACACGTTTTTAATTAAAAAGCTACCTTTTCAAATGGATGATTTTTTCTCTCTCAGAAAGTTTAACCTAGATTTAAGCAAACAAATATTATACAAATAAAATGAAATATTCACAAGGTATAATTGTGATAGTAGCTGTATCTTGAAATACCAAACTCCAAGTTTAATCAAACAAGAGGCTCTAAATCTTTAATAGTTTTTCAAGATTATAGACAAAAAAAGAAGAAAATATGGTAAAATTTATTATTTGAGGGCAATATTAAACTGCTACAGGAAAGGGCCTTAAATGCGGACCTGTTATATAGTCATTCTTCCCCCATGCCAGTTTTTCCCCCGGGGGAAAGACTGGCATGAGCCAATCTTTCCCCCGGGGAAATTTTGGATCATTGTGATTCTTCCCCTGCGGAAAGTTGACAATACGTATACATATAGTAACTTTTCCCCCATGCCAATCTTTCCCCCATTATAGATTTCACTATGTTTATAAAGAGTCTGGAAATTAAACCGAACAGTGTTAGAATTATATTTATTTATAAATATACAAATTTGTTGTTCATTTACATTTACACAAATCAGCTGTCTACAGGTTTATCAGTCTGTCTATGAGTCAACAAGTCTGTCGTTCTGTTCAACATTCTTTCTACGTGTCCCCTAGTCTTTTTACATTTTTAAATGACTGTCTATATGTCCGCATGTAAGGAAAAAAACTACTGAATGACCAGAAGTGGTTAAAGTAATTGTATTTATTTGGTCAATGATACCAAGGGTCCACGAAATAGAATGGATGTGATCAGAATGTGCTTCGTGTGAATAAATATATAACATGTATATAGATATAGGAAGATGTGATATGAGTGACAATGAGACAACTCTCCATCCAAAAACAATTTATAAAAATAAACCATTATAGGTCAATGTACAGACTTCAACACGGAGCCTTGGCTCACAGCGAACAACAAGCAATAAAGGGCACACAATTACTTGTGAGAAACCATTCAAACGGGAAAACCAACTGTCTAAATTAAATTTAAAAAAACGAGAAACGAGAAACACGTATAAATTACATAAACAAACGACAACTACTGTACATAAGATTCCTGACTTAGGACCGGTGCAAACATTTGCAGCGGGGTTAAACTTTTTTTTAAATGGTACCAAACCTTCTCCCTTTTTCTGAAACAATAGTATAACATCACAACATAGAAAAACACATATAAATACATATAAAATGTATATTCACACGATGAAGCCTTGTTAACTATAAACTGAGAAAAAAGTTACTATCATTTAAAAAATCTTATCGTGACGTCGCCGACGTTATATTACAAGGCGGAAATTTTAGCTTTTCATGCTACTCACGGGGGAAAAATTGGCCTGATCCTAGTTTTCCCCTTGTAACGCTGAGGGGGAAAAGTGGGATCATGCCAATTTTTCCGGGGGGAAATATTGGATCGATCCAGTATTTCCCCCCGGAAATTTGGGCATGGGGGAAGAATGGCTATAGGACACCGGCATGAAGAGGATAGGTGAGGTGAGGTGAACTGCTACAGGGAATCGTCTCAAAGTTTTGACTTATATGTACAATTGGTAAAACTCAACATTCTGAACAATTTTACCATTTCAGATTTCCTGTATTTATTACGGTTATCAGAATAATAGAAAAAAACTTGGATTTTACTCAATATGTTCTATATATAACCACTTCAGCCATTTGTGTGGGCAATCGGGGTCATCGAACACACTTTTGAAAACTAAATAAACTAATGATGATTGTGGACAAGTTGATCCAATTTGGCCTTGTAGTGTCAGAGGAGAAGTTTTTGGTAAAAGATTACAAAAAATTACGATAATTGTAGAAATTGACTATAAAGGCCTATAACTTGACAATTTTGATCCCGTGACTTGTTTGTAGATCTTACTTTGCTGTACATAATTGCTTTTTTAAAGTTTCTCTATCATAATATTGAAGATGAAATGTTAGAATTTTCGCAGAAATTTTTCAGTATAATTTCATTGAAATTGTTTATTTTTGTCATCTCAATTAAAGCAAAACTAAATAGTGTTTATTATTAACCAATCTCATGCATAACGCTACAATATTTAGAATTTTAGAATTTCTTTTATTAGTTAAAAAAATTGAAGTCGCAAAATAAAACAACTTAAGTATTTTTTCATGCTCATCAGTATGAAGTAAGCATTTTAAAATTATCTATAATGGTAGATTTATGATGTCCATTAATGTAGTCAATTGTTTTTAGTCGAGTAAGCAAAACGAGAGGAACCCCAAAAGTGGAGCCAGAAAATCCAGCGCACATTAGTTCAAATTAAGTTTTCTGGACCTTTTGTGGCTTTTTGCTTTGTGTTCTGCCTAAAACTATATGAGATATTGTAATTACTATATAAAAAAATAACACTAAGGGAACTGGAAGAATATTTATAAGTTTCTGGAAATGCCCAAAATGCCTTTATTTTTTTCAGGCTATTGAAGTTTGTTTTATCTTTTATACTTATTATTGCACTAATTACCTTTAATACCCACACACATGAAGTCAGATCATTTTTTTATATTTTCACCTTTATATTTGTCAAATCAATGTTATCATTTTAATGTTTTTTTGCTACTTGAATTAAACAAATTATTTATTTTGCTACTTGAATTAAACAAATTAATTTACATTTCTCATGTGAAAACTGACAAAAGGGAATATGGAAATAAAAATGTAGAGTTATTTTATAGCATGTACTAAAAAAACATAACGCATATGTTATACTTTAAAGGGCTTACATCTAGAAAGGAGTTTACATGTCTCTAAAATCTGTATCAAAGTTGTTTTTGGAAATTATGACCTTTAAAAAATAAACGAAATTAAGGTACTGTTTCTTAAAAATTAAAAAAATTGTTTTCAAATATATCTTTAAAATCCAATTATTTGCATCTACATATTTCTCATATTAAAGAGTCTTAAGCTACAGATGTAATCTTATTTTGAGAAAAAATGAAACACGTTAAGATTACTCGTTATTTAACATAATCAATGGTTGCTTTTTTGTCGTGAAATACTAAATTTAATAGAATTTATGCCCCCCCAAAAGTTAAAGATTGATTAAGGAAAGATTACCCCAATATTGAAATTAAACAATCATGTTTATGTAAATTGAATACTGTATACATGTATGTGATATTGTAAATATTTTACTTGTATGAAAACAAAATTGTTGTATAATGCCGTAAATTGATGACAATCAGTAAATGTCCGTTTTTTCTAAGACAACAAATCTACACATTATTGATTCTTTTGCATAGTATACTATTTTATCATATACTTAGACTAAATAGCATATAATTTTTACCGTATGATAATAGCATTAAATTGACGTAAATTTCGTATTTTTCGAATTGGTGCTTAGGCGGGCTGATATGAAAGGTTTATGACATGCTTCGATTGTTATCACATGCCTTTCCGTAACGTTATCACATGGCATTCCGGTGATACTCGGGCAATTCCAGAAAATACACCTCAATGCTACGTTTTTAGTGAAAAACATTTCAAAGTAGTGTACAAAACAATTATTTGAATACTGGAAAGTATATTGTGATAAATGATAAAAAAATAAAATAATAAAAACAAACAAACAAACAAATTATTAAATAAATGCATTTTTTATTTTTTTCTGAAAGTTTCTTTTAAAATAATGACTTTTCCAAACAATGTTTATAATTATGTGCATGTATATTGTTGAATTATTTTTTGTGGATTCGTTCATATTAAACTGGTTTTTTTTTCTGTTGAGGCATTTGATAGAAAGATTTCATATTGAATGTATCCGGGGCAAATTTTGGGTCCGACGTCCGTGAACGTTTTTACTCTATAAACCTCGGGAACCACGTAAAAGGATCAACACATGAATCTGTTATTTTTCTTTACTGTTGAAGCATATGATAAAAGATCATAACATGTCATTTTTCATATCGCATGTATTATCAGCCCTCGGTCAATATCAGTCCTCGAGCCATGCGGCTTTTGGGCTGATATTGAACCTAGGGCTGATAATACATGCGATATGAAAAATGCCATGTAATAATCTGTTATTATTTCATGGGAAGTCGTTACATACCCAGGAACCTATGACAATACAGATTTCACGAACTTTTTCGTCGTTGTTAAACTTAAAATAACATCTGTGATTGTCGAAAAAGAATACTTTGAACTATTTGGCAACTTGGTAGCATCTGTTCTTATGCATGCTTCTCAAATATGAGGTTTTAATCGAGGTTGAGATAATTCATAATTATTTTTCAACGGTCTCAGGCAAAATTATGAAAGTTATCAAAACTGTGTCCAACTGTCTTTTATTTGGAATACTAGGTCATTTTCATATGTATGTTATCACTGAATCTATAAAATGTTAAGGTAAATAATTAGGTTTGATGATTATTTATATTATTGTAACATTTCACACTTTTTAACTTTATTGCGTAATGAAACTCTAAAGATTTACGCTAATTAAAATATTGTAATATGTAGTGTATTAAAAATATATAATTCTGTTTATTGGTATGCCCAGTCAATCTATCAATTTAGACTATTTTTTCAAAATTTTATTGTTCTTGGCCTAAACACTACTTATCTAAAGTATTTATTTAAATCATAATTCAACAAAAAAAGACATTGCGTAATTACATCAACTCTGCATGCAGGGGCAGATCCAGGAATTTTGAAAAGAGGGGGGGGGGGGTGGGAGGAGGAGGAGGAGGGGGGGGGGGTTATGGCGAAGTTTTTATAAAATTTTGAACTTTTTGTTGTTGCTAAAAAGCATAAAATAAGTGTAAAATTCACTTTGTAAACGGTTCCTGACGTGGGTCACGTTGCTGTAAAGTGTAAAGGTTGACCTGTTTCATGCTGTATTCTCCCTATTGATTGTCTATCATAAAATGTTAGTATGGATCCAAAGCTATGTACTGATATATTTGATGTGGGATTTGTCAGTAAAAATAGACATGGACAATTCTCGTTTGTTGTATGTTAAGTTACGAAAACCTCACATATTTCTTGTTGTAAAAAAGAAATATGCCGGGCTGTTCCATGACTTACAATACGACCGACACGAGTTAAAAAAGTCTAACAAGCATTTTTTATCCAAATGTTTGGTTGATATGTTTCACAAGGGAGGTGAGGGGTTCCAAATCAACCAAAGGCTACGAATGAGTCTAAAATGACAACGAATTTGGGAATTACGGTCGACAAATGGAGACATGAAGGCCACACTCAGCAGTATTCAGTTAGTATTCAATATATCAGTTCGGCGAAACAGACACTCCCGTCAGACATGCAAACCCCGGCCTAAACAAAATACGCCCCATTTTTTATTCATCATGCTCATTTAATGCTAAATAATTTTGTTGGAAATTTTCGTTTCTTATAGCAAAAGAGTAGACATGATTATTTTTTTCAATCCAGATACGGTCATAATTTTCATTTAATGCAAAAATCAGACTCAGATTTTTTTCTCTCAAATACCTTAGACTGCTTCCTCAAATCAAATGGTTCGTACCTTAGACTTTAAATCTATTTAGAGCTTATACTGACTGGGGATCAATATTCAGCTATCATGTTATTTAAAATAGGCTTGGGGCGTTTGGGGTTACACATGTTTTCGTAGGTAAATAATATTGCTGTGGATTTTTTTCTTCATGAGAGTGTAATAGAGTTTCACTTTCTATTTGGTTGAATTGTGAAATAGAAGTCACCACGTTCTTGCTCAATCCTGTGTCGCTTTGAAAGTATCATAGTTGTCATCCTCAGCCTAAGCAATGTGTTACTGTAATTTGAATTTCAAAATGACCGAGTGACGTTTTTTTGACGCACTGGTCAACTCCACCATAGCGAATAACATGACTTTGACATAATCAGTAAATATCAGCGAAAAATATCTTTATAAGTAAAGAATTGTCGCATAAAAATTAAATACACGGGAAATGGCAAAGTTCACGAAGTCTAGGCTGATTAATCATTTTACAAAAAAATCGTCCAAGCAAAGGGAGCGTACGCTCTCTACGCCACCCTCTGGATCCGCCACTTGCATGGTCAAACAGAACTTATATCTTTACTTAATGTCGCTTGTTTTCTGATTATGTATTTTATATATTTTTCTCTGTAGTTTAGTATTTGTCATGTTGTAAACATATATTCTTTGATATAGAATATTAGAAATGTATAAAATGGCAACATATTTGACAAGATATAGTTAGAATCTGAAAAAGCAATTGTTCAAAATATAACTCATTGTGTGAAAATGAGACATCTGATCATTATGTGGCGTGTAACTTTTTACCAGAACCCATCCTCGTCATTTAGTCTCTTGTCGATGCGTGTCTTATTGGCAATCATATCACACTTTCTTATTTTTAGCTATTTTTGTCGAAGTTTGATGATAAATGTAATATTACTTTCAAATTATCTTTTACAGACGATGATAACACTACAGATTGCATCCCGAGATCTGTGGACAATTTTCCAGGCAATTTCTTTACATTAGAACAAACACAAGATGGCGGAGTATTTCTCCACATTTTTATTGCCTTGTATTTATTTGGTGCACTGGCAATTGTTTGTGACGACTATTTTGTTGCCTCCCTAGAAGTAATTTGTGATGGTGAGTTTTCATCTACATAATTATTTTTCTAAATTTGAATATAGGATAGGAAAATACGGATAATTTAATTAAATCCTGACTTGTGTAACCACAGCGCTTGTTATCTATAACGTTCTTATATAATAGACCTACATTGGATTGTAAAGCACATACTAATGTCAAACTATACACTATCATAGAAGTCTTAGATAGTAAAATGATTTAATTTTTAGATTATAGATATAAGGAGATGTGTTATGAGTGCTAATGAGATAACTCGCCATCCAAGTCACAATTTATAAAAGTTAACCATTATAGGTCAAAGTGCGGACTTTTACACGGATCCTTGGCTCACACCGAACAACAAGCTATAAAGGGCCCCAAACATGACAAGTGTAAAAATCAACGGTCTAATCTATATATAAAAAAAAGAAACGAAAAATATTTATGAGCCACATAACATTCTGAATATCAGATGCATGCTTCTGTTATAAGCGTACTTAGTAAAAGTACCTATTCTCCATTTTTATGGTTTTCCTTTTTTCTGTCAAATTGTCCAGTATGTCCCAAGAAGATATAAAGTAAGGTAACGTGTTCGCAGCACACCCTATATCTTTTACCACAAATTTTATAATATACAAGGTGACTAACATTAATGATACCAACTTTTCTGTACCAGATGCGCATTTCGACAGTTCATGCCTCTTCAAAGCCAACATATTTGAAATTCCAGCCGTTATAGCTTTTATAAACTAAAAAGGACAGAAAAGTATGACCAAATTTGGACAAGGAATATATTGACGAAGTTTTATGCTGTTTTTGTATTTCTTCGAAAGATATGACACATGATCAAATCTTGCTGATAAACATTTTGTTTATTAAAGTAATAATAATAATACATATAGAATTGTAATCTTTAAGGCACACATATTTGATATAGATACATGTAATATATACAAGGGTAGAAAATATGTCGAGTATCTATGATTATGATGATTTACTTCATCATTAAAGTAAATAAACCAATGTTATTTACCAAAGATATACAAATTGAGATAACCATTTAATATACATACACAAAACATGCAGATTAAAATGGTAATATTGCAGCACATTTGGAAGAGAACACAAAAACAAAAATAATCTTGAAAAAAATATTATAAAGTTACTTTTGACTTGTTAAAATAAAGAACATCATCATTGAGTTCGGTGATATTATTTTCCTACAAAACGATTGTTATTGTGATGAGTATCAATCTTGTGACATTTCTTTGCACGTATTCAATAGTTTCAATGAAAGAAATGTAAACCTAGTCATTATTTCATTATTTGCATAATTGTATGGTAAATACCTAAAAAATGATGTACTTTATTTTAACATTGATTTTCGAAATGCGCATCTGGTGCAGACACATTGGTACCGTTTATGTTATAATTAATGTAAAAATAATTATCAAACCAAAGTTTATCTTACGACTATCAGTAGAAAAAACGAAGTGGTTTCAGGTTTCCATGTTTATTGATTTTCTTTTCTTTTATTTCTAATTTACCTACATAAACAATTCTTGATAATGTAGAAAATGAGCGTTTTGCGTATTCAAACTGAACTGAAATCCTCTCCTCTGATTAAGGTGATCATTTTGTGTAAATTGAGAAACTTTTATATTTATCTAACACCAGAGATAGACGACCTTGAGTAGATTTAGCACAACTTTTGGAATTTAAAGGTTTCAAGGCTGTTTCCGTGATTGGACAATTTATTATTATATGAATGAAGGCAACAGTAGTATACCGCTGTTCTAACTATGAGTGTTTATGTAGAACTAACGCGCGCTTAATGTTATAAATTATAAACCTGGTATCTTTGGGGCCTTTTGCAACCACTTGGTAATGCTCGAATGTTTCGTCTGTTTCGACTATACAAGCCCAATAATATACATCTCCTGTTCTTATATGAAGTAAGTATCACTAATGCAGTCATCTGTATATTTAATTTTTACACACTCAATGTCATTGGTAGTCTTACCACAGTCAATTAATGCACTATGCATGTATTGAATACATTTTTGGAATTTTCTTTTTTTTATAAGAACGCTTCAACTTTGTATATATTTTCAAGCCATAACTGGAATACGTCCACTGTTTGGTTCTGATATATGTTATGATATATGATATATGGATTGCATGACATATGGTCCAATATCGATACAGGATATGTATTATATCAGATTATCATGTACTACCGACATTTATTACATATCAAATTATCAAATAATTTATTATCTATTTTAGAATTAAAACTTAAAGAGGATGTGGCTGGTGCCACTTTTATGGCCGCAGGAAGTTCTGCACCGGAATTCTTCACAGCGCTGATAGGTAATATGATAAATCATAATTCAAAATCAGGTTTACTGCCTTAAACTTTCGCACAATTTTAAGATTCAGGTAAGAAAGTAACCGATGCTCTTTTTTGTTTGATTTGTATACCATACAAAAAAAGCCGGACGATGCATATGATACCTTCAAACTCATAAATTGACGAGAAACCAACGCATCATGGCAAAAAAATAACTAATCTGAAAGACGTAAAGAAGACCAGTACACCAAACACTACATAGGAAACTGAAAACTGAGCAACACGAACCCCACAATGACATTGTGATGATATCGGATACAATGGAGGCACCGAAACTCTGGCTTAACTTGGAAACGTGGTATTCTAACTGAAATAAATAGTTTAAGGTTTTGTTAAGTAATGTTACGGAATTTTCCTAAATAGATATAATTTATTTGTACATCAATACATGTACTTAAAAAAAATTTTGGTAACTAAATGTCTGTTTTAAAGATAAATAATGACCCTAGAGTCACCTACTTTTTTAAATAGTTTACAACCATCATTGTTGAGTTCTTAATTCAAATTACACCAAATGTTTAAAAATACTATCAAGCGAAAAGGTGTCACACTGTAAATAAAGGCAACAGTAGTATACCGCTGTTCAAAACTCATAAATCCATGGACAAAAAACAAAATCGGGGTAACAAACTAAAACCGAGGGAAACGCATTAAATATAAGAGGAGAACAACGACACAACACCGAAACGCAACACACACAGAAACGGACCAAGCAACAGACAAAACACCACGAGAATAACAAATATAACATCAAAACCAAATACATGAATTTGGGATAGACAAGTACCGTGCCACGTCTTATCTCAATATCTCAAAAATAAGAGAAAACACAAACGACTCAACGTTAAAATGCAACACACACAGAAACGAACAATATTATAACAATGGCCATCTTCCTGACTTTTAAAGGGGAATAAAAGTGGTGGGTTGAACCTGGTTTTATGGCATGCCAAACCTCGCACTTTAATGGCAAAGTTGAATATAACATTGAAATGACAACATAATATTACAGGACTACAATACAAATAAAAAGGAGAACATATTAGACAAAGAAAAAACATACAACGCACGTTCTTTCGACAGTTGTGTCTGTGACGACATATATGAATAATTCAATTTTGGATGTAACGCGTCTTCTGATTGGCTGACGTTATTTTGTAATGAGCCCATAGACATAATTTAATCATGTTACCGTGACGTCATCGACGTTTTTTCATGGTTTTCTACGGTTTAAAATGGAATTTGGAATTAATTTATAAGATATTACTGTAATATTTTTTCTGTCTATTCGAAATAACATAAAAAAAATGTGATGCACACTGTTAAATAACCCGCTACGTGCGTTATTCAGTGTGCACCAAATTTTTTATGTTATTTCTTCATAGACAGAAAAAAATATTACAGTCATTCCTTAATTGTTAAATCAACAACAACAATAACAAATATGGAGTCGGTGGCCCTCTGATTATTTTTTACCAACAACTTAATATCAGTATTTATTCAATAAAGTTTTATTCAGTGAAATAGATTAGAGATTGTTTTTTTTAGATATTAGATCAGTACAAACTTGCTTACAAATTAGAAAAAAAACCAAATAATTATATAACCCTGAAACAATTTATACTGCAATATATAAGTAGAAAATGATGTTGGTAGTTTATCCTTTTAATTTTAATTTTTGAGAGTAAAGTCAAGTGAGAATAACCGGAATGTTTTAGCTTAAATTGATGTTCAATAATATAGCTTATTCTTTGTAGGGGTATTTATTTCAAAGAGCGACGTAGGAGTAGGTACAATTGTTGGATCGGCAGTCTTTAACATTCTGTTCATTGTTGGAGTTTGTGCTTTATTCTCTGGAATGGTAAGTTCATCGATATATTGAAATGCTTTTTACCATAAAAGTGTTGACCATCGGCTATATCAATATTACGTTTAATACCAACTCTCTTTTAGATGAAAGAAAAATAAAAAATCCTGCCATGTTTTGAGATTTGTTTTTAATATTTATAGTTTAGTTTAAACATTTAAAGTGCATTGGAAAACGAGTTTTGCAACTTATATTAATCCCTTTCCACTTTGCAGATGCGAGTGCTGCCTTGTAGCGACATTAGCCTGCTTATTCGAAATCTACAAGGGTGTCTTTAACGTGCAAGGGATATGGCTCTCTCTTAAGACGGGTCAGCCATTTATCATCCCCTTCTGACGGACTACCATCGTATCCTCAATACCATACTCGCAAATAGTGTCAATGGAGAGCCGAAAATTCAGTCCCTGGAATTTTCATCCCTAACGAGAATCGAACCAGGAACCTTTGTATTAGTAGTCCAATTCACTAACCACTACACCACGGCTAGTCAAAACATATTTTGATTTCCTTCAAGACCATAAAAAACACTATTAAGTATAATAAAGTTCAAGCTTTTGGTTGAGTTAAGCGTTCGTACATACACAGCAATTCGATACTACTTTTATATATCTGGAATTCAAACTTTAGATTGCACTGTAGATTGCACAAATCTCATAATTTGATATATTTTGAAGGTAGTTAATCTAACATGGTGGCCAATGTTAAGAGACTGTGTATATTATATCATTGCTGTAGCTACACTAGTGATTGTCATACAAAATGGCAAAGTGTACTGGTAAGTTTTTTGATTAAAGGTTAAATTTTCAAACCTATCAATATTAAGTTTTTTTGCTAAAACTAATATTAACTTACAAAAATGCACTGAAAAATTATTAAGTACGTAGAACGTATATATTTTATGTATCATTGAATGTTACTTATCAAAACCATGCCAGTATCAAAACCGTAAATTGACTGGTAAAATATATATCTGTTTTATTACTTCTATCTTACAAAACTATACGGAAACATAAAACAGCACGTCAAACATGTCAGGCGTCGGGAACGCTTTTCTGGATTTACAATTATCGGTAACACTCTAAGCCAAAGATTTGAACATCAACTGTACCACTCTTGTTACCGACATATTCCTTTATTCATAGAAAACACATACAGGAACTTCTTTTGGAAGAATTAATTTTGGAAGCTTGCATTCCGCTATATAGATGATGCTCTCTCACTAATAATTCAAAATTGTTGTTTATGTCATTTGTATAAATATCATTGATTTGAAATTAAAAATACAACAGATACATTTAAGTCTGCTTCATGTTTTGACATACATTTACATATTGGCTGAGATTTTGTGTAAGCTATCATACCAAGGAAGATAAACTAAGGGTATAAAGAAGTATAGTTGAAGTGAAACCTTTTAAAATTTTACAGACACCATCATGAACTGAAAATATCTTCTTTTGAACTACATAATTTAAGACTGATAAATATAAATTGAACCCTAAGGTTATCACATTTTAACACCTTTTGCGCTAGGAGACCCCCCCCTGTTTTTTTTGGCGACTGTTTTTAATTTTGATTTAACTACCAATTTGACAATCAGTTTTTTACAATACTTGTTAACTTTTACAATACATGATTGTGGAACTTTCCCGAAGCGACAAAGTTATTTGCCTGCGACATATAAAGCGATAATGTAGAAACTATTTCTTATGAATGATTAATAGGTTTTTACACTACCACTTAATCAAAGTTTACATAGAAATGAAAGTCTTACTAAAAGACACGCACAACTCATAATTGAACGTCCCTCAATCTTTAATTTACAGGTATGAAGCCTTGATTATGTTTTTATTGTATCTTGGCTACATTCTTATAATGTACTGGAATAAAGATCTCGAAGAGTATTTTGAAAGACTTTATCGAAAACTCCGACATATTCCTGAAGACCCCCCATCACAAAATGAAACTCAGTCCTTGACAGGTTCACAAAAGATAGGCAATGGTGTGTATAACACTTCTAAAGATTCGGTAAAAGATGTTGAAGATGGCAAACACGATGAGGTAGAAACATCCTTTACAGGAACACACGAGAGTGTTCCCCACGAAGGACATAAAGATAGTAAGTCCTAATAATCTTATTTATTTTCAATAAATAATAATAAAAAAAAATCGGAGGAAAATAAAATCATTGAAAACAAACTGTAATAATACGTTTTTGAATTACACCTTTTTTTACAGTATAAAAATGTATTTGAAATCTTCAATCAATTTCTGAAATTTTGTAATTCAAAAATTGTCCATTAGATCTTATGTTTAAAATCTAGACGAAATAATTAAACTTTATTGCAGCAAAAGAAATGAACCTATCAAATGATCATATCACGATGACAAATACTTATGCATGTTAAACTGGACTGAATTGATATCATAATTTAGGTATATTTAACAAGGATATGTCATGTCAACCATGTATTAACGTCTCAATGCTATGAATTTAAGCAAACTATCAGCGTACAGTCTTCAACAACTTACCAAAAACCCATACCGTACAGGAAAACTTTAAAATGTCCTGACATGATAAATGAGATTCAGTGCAAACTAGTAAAAAAACTCTTGATTCACATTTTACTGTTGTTATCAATATTTATTTTCTAAAGCCTCGGTCACACCTAACCGGATAGCACGGACGGACGCCTAACGGATAGAAACAAGTTGCTTTCTTTAAAAAAAAGAAATGCAATCGTAAACCCAAATGCTTGTTTGGCATTATATATATATATTAGATAATTGTTTAATAAAGATGTATTGTTTTATATTACTTTTGTTGTGCATAAGAATTAGAAACTGACACTGCCTGTTTACCTAATGTAATACCGGCTTCACACATCAACGTATAGATCCGACGTACGTTGGCCGTGGTAAAAAAAATCATGCACGCTACCAATACGCTAGTAAATTTGATGCATTCAACCTGTCAATCATTTCTGTATCGTGTGCACAACGACCTAAAACGTGTATTGGGTGTGCGTAAAGCGTACCTATGCGTTTCTCCTAGTCTTTCTACATTCCCGACTGCAGGTTTGTCTATATGTGAATGTTTGCCAATAAGTCTGTTGCATTAGCCTGTCTGTTTACATGTTTACCAGTCCGTCTATGCCCACTGGTTCGTATACATGTTCACTAGCTTTGAAATAGCTTTCGGTAAGTGCGATTATTTCAGTGATTTGTGTCCATTGTTTTTATGCAAGTGATTATTGTGCACCTTACCCATATTTTTAGGGACGCGAATTGCAACTGATATTTTACAGTTTTTTTCTTGCGATGTGTTGTCCTTATGGTTTGGTTCATTAGGGAGGGTTGGGTTTATGGCCATCACATCGTTTATGTACCAATGTCCATTCTAAAGCCAGGAACATGAAGTACAGTGGTTGTTGTTCATAATTCATGTCGGTCAAGTTTTTTTCGTAAATTATTTTGTTATCAATAAGACAGGCTACTTAGTTTTGTTTGATTTTTGTTTTTAAATGTTAATGGTCGGGGCATTTAATAGCCGACTAAATAGAGTTGTTTTTCATTTTTGGAGGCCGCTCGGTGGCCTTTAAAGACTTACTACCACGTCATTGTAACTCTGGTTGATACTTGTATCATTAGTGCTGGACCATGGTCGATCCTATGCACCTTTGAGGCAGGCGGGATATTTTTGTAGATCTTGTACAGCTCAAACTAATGGGAGTAGTTCCTGTACTTCTATGTCTTGTCACATGTTGCATGGTTGGAGAGGGTGTAACATCTTCTGAAGGTTTGATGAAGTTTCACCCGTATCGGACTTCTTCTCCTAGCGTTAAGGCGACGAGTATTTTTGTATGCAATGTGCCCTTAACGTGTCTCAAACTTATCTGTAGCGTTTTCAACGCTCGTGCAGCGTGTATATTATGTACGTGCAGTTTACATGTATACGCTTGACAAACGCTTGAGCTGAATGACATTTTTTATGTTCCATTAAAATTTTCCTGAAGGAAAAGCGTTCACCAAGCGTTATACCTTTGCTTTACGACGTACTTCAAACTTATGGAACGCGGGTTTAAATGCTTGCTTAGCGTTCCTCTGGTGAGCAACTAAGTTACGCATACGATGATACGGACTTTGTAAATTTTCTTTTTTGACTGATTATTTTACATTGTCTTTTCGGGGCCTTTTATAGACGACTATGCGGTACGTGCTTTGCCTGTTGTTGAAGGCCGTACGGAGACCCATAGTTTGTACTTCTGTGTTATTTTGGTTTCTTGTAGATAGTTGTCTCATTGACACCAAACCATATCTTCTTTTTTATATTCGATCTTATCGCCGACCTGGTTAAGTCTGCTAAAATTGCATGCATGATTAATTTTTAGGTTATCAGTCGTAATGAAAGTGGTACATTTGATTCGTATTTTCATTGTTTGAAGTATCATTTCTTACATTTGCATGTTCAAATGTGTATTTTTTTAAAATAAATTTTAGATTTAGATTTCAGTCACGGTTATTTCCGCCCTTTTCATATTGAATATCTGTACTTATCAGTCGCATTTTAATGAAGAAAAGGATTCAGAGGTTATTATGTGACCTCCTTGTTTTAAAAAAAAGTAAATAATGTTGCAATATTTAAACAAAGAAAATAACTTTAAATTTGCAATATTAATGAAAATAAATACGGACATAACTTTCATAATTAATTTCAACGTTACTTTCAATAAACGATTTTCTTTTTTAAAATCCTCGTTTTTCCACTTTTTTGAGGCACGTATTTATGATTCCCATGTCCTTGGTCTATCCTAGACGTAAAATTTCAAAAAGTGTTTATACTTTTTTTAAAGATTTTTTTTTTAATTGTTCTCGTTCAAAATATTTTATTTTCTCATTTTTAATATCTATTTAATTTTATTTTTAATAACCATTTTTTTTTTATTAAATGTGCATTATTTAACAAAAAAAAACAAACTGTAATTTAATCATATGCAAGAAAGACTTTCCTTTAATTTCAGTATAAAAAACATGTACATCTTCACTTAACGTAAAATCTATAAAAAAAAATGCTACTAAAACTCTTTCTTAAGATTTTATTTTTAATTATTCTCGTTCAGAATATAAAGCGCATTGTTTACATGACATCTTATCTCATATCTAGCACAGCTGGTTACATCGTTTGACTAATTAAAACACTACGCATGTAGGTTAATATTAGCAGCTTGTAATCGTGTGCAAGAAAGTATTATATAAATTTCAGATTATACGTAAAATATCTCTATAGCAACTTAAGATGCTAATGCATATTCAACAGATTAGTAAGCTATTGCGCATGCATTTGAAAAGTGGTCATAGCTATTGCGCATGTATTTGAAAGGTGGTCATGGAAAGAACAGAAGTGTTCCGAATAACATCCGGTGTTCCGAAAGACTACATCACTCGTCCAATATATACTGCGTAAACCCTCAGGGGTTTACGCAATAAAAGTTGTCCGTTGACAAAATTGTAATCCGTTGGGAGTCAGTTGATGTACTGACCGAATAAAACGGACGTGTAACTGATGCATAACGGACACACAACGGATATGCAACGTACGAGAAACGGAAACGTGCCGGACAGAACGGATGTCGAACGTACATCCAACGGACGAGTACCGCATAAAACGGACACCTAACGGAAGCGTACCGGATAAAACGGGTGAACAAGATATACGGAAAAATCAAAGGCGACAATAATAATACATGTAAATCGCATAAATATTCAAAATGTTTATGTGTAACTGGTCTTGGTTTGGTCTTCAAAATTCCGCCAAAGGGCAGTGTCCGGCCTGAATAACAGCTGCTTGATTGTGAAGACGTGCCTATACTCTTAGGTCGATTATGAATAAAAAGAATTCACGAACCTTAAGGTAGATTGATGGTACACCGCCATCTTGGATTGTACAATCACAGTACAAAATCGGTCTAGTTATTTGCCTAAATCTGCAAATTTGGAGAAAGATTTGCAAATCAATTGTTAGACTGTTTTTCTATATGGAGAACACTTGTTAATTAATTGTATTAAACAAAATATTTTAACAATATCATTTTTTAGGGTTCTTAAATCATTTTATATCAAATGAGCAATTTAAGCAAAGGGGAGATAACTCTTTTAATACAAAATTTATACTGGCCTAATAGGGATTTTTTTTATTTTTACTTGCAGCAAGAAAACAAGTTCGGTGACACCATGTTTTCTTTTTATTTTCTTAAAACATATTATGAAACCACTCTTTTCACAATTAATTTCAAATTTCTATCTCATAGAATTTTCTTATGCACACTAATGTGTTTTTTCATGAACACACTAACCGAATTTTGGCAATTTTCAACGACTCATAGCTTAAAAAAAAGTATGGTGACCCGTACTTTTTATTAAATTTTTGAAAAAAAGCATAGTAAAATCTTCATTTTGGCAAATCAAAAGAAAATTCTGTCTCAAAAATATATACTTATGATCTAACTTAAGAAATCTGACATACCAATAATTGTCATTTCTGACGCGAAATTTTCAATTGGCATTTATCCGTTTCAGATACGTTCATCATCCGTTTTATCCGTTGTACGTCTGGTACGAGTCCGTTTCTCATTTGTTTTAACCATTAAACGTCCGGTAGAAGTCCGTTGGTGAATTTATATTCCATACCTCAAACGGATGTATAACGGACACGTAACGGATACAAAACGGAAACGAAACGGACGAGTACCGTACAAAACGAACGCCCAACGGACGTTCAACGGACATTTTATCCATTGGACGTCCGTTCAAAGTTTTGAACATGCTCAAAGTTTTCTACATGACAGAACGGACGTCGACGGATAAAACGTGCGCTCAACGGACATGCAACGGATATAAACGGACGTCTTACGGATAAGAACGGACGTCTAACGGACATGAACGGATTGAAAAAAAAGTTATCCGTTAGTCGTCCGTTCGAGCTATCCGGTAAGGTGTGACCAAGGCTTTTAATTTACACTAACAATTGATAAGTAACCAACCAAATTTCACCAACCTTGTCTACAACGACCCTGTGATAATGCTGCTGGTTTAATAGTAACGCTATATTTAATGTAGAAAAGAAAGCACAACAAAACATATTAATCAGTCAACATTCACACTACATCTGTTTTTTTTCTTCTCATTTTATAATCAATTGTGCAATTCTTGAAGGTAAAGAATATGAATCACCATGGCTGATACCAATATCTTTCCCTGCTCGTATCCTCTGGGTAACCATGCTACCCGTAAAAGCAATTTTATATATAAGTATACCAGACTGCAGGCTACCAGGACGATGGAGGAAGATGTATCCTTTGACTTTTATTATGTCAGTAGTGTGGATTGCAGGTTTCTCATATATAATGGTTTGGATGATAACAATAGCAGGTAATCTTGGAAATTTATTAGATAATCAAGAAATATTTTACACAAAAAAATGTTCATAAATATTGTAAAAGTAATGCAGGCATGATATTGCTAACACTACAATCCATTTCCAAGGAGCATGACTCCCTTAAGTATTCAAGCTACGCCGATCATTGAACTCATTTAAGGGCTTGCTGTAATTTTCAGTTCAGATTTTTTGTGATTTTACATTTTATAATAGAACCTTAGTGTAAATTTCATAAAAAATTGGAAAAGAAATGTACCTACGATAGTGCTCACAAGACCGAACATACTGTATTACCATGTCATCTGCACGGATATGTTGCCTTGAACAATAACACACCAGTTAAGCGTTAATAGATTTTCATTATCGTTTGATGTTTTGAAAACATTACGAAAAAGGACATCATTGAGTTACGCAATGTTCATGTCATAAGAACCAACACATTTAATAAAATAATCAAATCTATGTCCAAAGAACACTTAAATGTCAACATAAGAGAGCTTTCAACACGTTATACAAATTGGAGGTACATTTGATACTTACGATATCGTTCCATAATGTGTGATGATATAGTAACTATGTAATTACTATTTTCAGGAGATTCCTTAGGCATTGCAGATACCGTTATGGGGTTAACAATTTTAGCAGCAGGAACAAGTGTCCCCGACTGTTTGGCCAGTTTGTTTGTATCACGAGACGGTAAGCAGAAATTGACATTGGTTTACTACATGTAGTACCCGTTCGTTAAATGGCTAATAGCATAGGCTTGTAAATGTTTAAAAAAAACAGATATATGTAAAAGAAAAACCTACTTTTATTTCAATTTGAAATATACCAATCAAGTAATATAATCTAAGGGAATTGCATAAACTCACAAAAAAAGCGACGCTGGTTGAATTAACATCTGGAGCGTCTCCTGTAATGAACGCAGTGCATATTAGGCAGAACAGGCAAAAGTAAGTGCACATAATGGAAAAAAATCGCTTCTGTTAGGTTTCACAAAAAATGCATGTTAAATTACGTTTATCTTTAAGACATTTGTTTTAGTTTTAATGGCCTTTAAATTTTCTTAAATGCTTGCATACATATCCTTGAATTATTTGGACCTTTATACTCTGGTAATATAAAAACTGGTTTCAGATTATATACTTACTTTTTCTAAAAGAACATGCAAAAAATTATAGAAATTCATCAAGGAAACCGGGCTTATAAACAGATCTTGTGCGTTTGGTAAGGAGACAAGTGTGCATACTTCTACCAGTTTGTTGTTGACGTAAAAAAATCTGTTTCTCCCAAAGAGTCTATATCTATCATAATTTGACACGCGACAAATCTTAAATGTTAAAAGAATATTTTGAAAATAAATCAGTTTGATCTTATCGCATAAGCGTTTCAAAATATCTATGACGAATGTGATGATTTCAATTATTCAATTTACTCCAATTTTCAGCCATAACATTACTCTCTGTCCAATTGTATGGCGTTTACATACATGCACACGCTATAGACAAACATGTTAACACAGATTTAAGAGGAAGCACGACTTATATTGACACTGCACAATTTTAACAATCACCATAACGAAATGTCGAAGTTGCACAGTCTTACTTCTTTTGATATCGGAATACTAAGTAACTGAATTTTCGTTGGAGTTCAGGATTTTAGTGATTTTACTTTTTTCGTTAATTTTTCTTTTGATTGAGTTTCGGTATATTTTGGGAACTACTGGTGCCTTATTTTAAAGCAGTTGCTCTTTATCTCTTAATTTCAATATTTTATTTTTAATTTTTATAGGACTTGGTGATATGGCAGTTGCAAACTCCATTGGAAGTAATGTGTTTGATATATTGGTTTGCCTTGGTCTTCCATGGCTGATTGAGACAGCGGCAGTCAATCATGGTGACTACGTCAAAATAAGCAGTGAAGGACTAATCTACTCATCTATAACTCTATTATCAACAGTCGTGTTTTTATTGCTGGCCATGTTCTTCACAAAATGGACGTTAAGTAAACCTTTTGGGATTGTTTGTCTATCTGCCTATGTGATTGTGATAACATTCTCTGTTTTATATGAACTGAACGTATTTGGTAATTTTGTGGCAGAGATTTGTCCAAGATAATGTTAAGCATCACGTTTGTAAGCACTCTTGTATAAAGATGTACAATTAATATGAAACGATATGTGTATATGATATATTTAGATGTAGTTAATTTGTTTACTTACGTTTATTGAGAAAATTCATAAGAACATGTTTCATATGTTATAATATGTTATTGATATATCTACAAAATGATTTGTCACGGAGTGTAAGAGGAAATTTAAACTAAACGTCACACAAATGCGAAAATATTTTTAAAGAGCAAATTCAATGCTACTAATTGTAAACGTTCAGATTGAAGACCCTGTTAAATGAACTCATCTGAATGTCCTTAGATTGAAGCTAAGAAGTTTCTTTTGAAAATGTCTAATATCATATAAATGAAAGTTCAGTTGTTTTAACAAAAATGCAATTATAGATTTATTATACATACATTGAAATATAAAGCAAATGACGAAAATAAGATCAAATCCAATGCTACTAAATGTTAAACGCTGAGTTTGGAGACCTTGTTCTATAAATTAATCTGAATGACCTTCGATGGAAGCTAAGACGACTCTTTTGAAAATGCTTGATATCACATAAATGCTAAAAGTGCAGATTTTCAACAAAAACTGCGATTATAGATTTATCATACATACATTGAAATACAAAGCAAATGACAGTATTTAACATGTCATTTTATGTGACTACGAGGAATGAAATGAAATAAACTGCAATATGGCAACGGAAATAAAATTGTTAATTCATCGTCACAAATGAATTATTGAATTATGATATAGTATTGTCAAAAATCTGCAATGTCCTGTTAATTAATAACGTTTGAAAAAACAAAATTGATCAATTACACATGGTTTTGTGTGAAGATAAACTTAACCACGATGCATATGACTGAGGTACTGAAAGTTTTAGTTTTCTTTTCTTGTTACGTGGTTGATTAAAATAACGGATCGTTCGGTTGTCTGATGCATAACAAGAGAACGTTTCGAACCGAGGACAAATGCAGCTTATATTTGAACTAGTATTTATCCCAAAATTCAACGTTTCCTAACCTATATAGGAATAGGATGAATTTTATTATTTGAACCCCAAAATGAAAATTTATTTACGTCGTTGCCTGAATTTCTAGTGTTAACGAATATTTTTGTTTTACCAATCACAACATTTATAAGAATATAACACAAGAATTGATTGGAGTTATATTGTTGATTTAACATAATGTTAAGCTCATCATTTTCATTAAAACATAGCCGTGAAGAGACTTCTCTACAAGTGCATACTTATTTATAGTAATGTAACAATTAAACAAAAGAATATAACAATAAAAGCTTAACCATATTGGTACACTTTTTTCTCCCTTCATTAGTTTTGATATCTAAGTTCAATGTTTATTTTGTTTAAGTTGGCGTGTTTTGAGTGATAAACCTATAGTATACAACAAAGCAATGTCTATTAAGTAGTATATATTTACGACAAGTAGTTTGGCGTCTCTCGCAATGCATGCATCAGACGACCACTTGGGCATAATGTCGCAATAGGAAAAGCAATACAATCCGTAAAAAGTAAAACTAAAATATTTAAGACCGCGAAAACATGTTGAGACACCAACACATAGCATCGGCCCACCTATCATGTCTATACGTGATATTGACCGTTAACATTGTTTGAATGTATAAGGAGCACATCTCTGAGAATGAAGTCAGAATAGTGTTAAAATACATAAGCGTAACGTATTAAATGGACATGTGTTTCCTATACAAAAGACACATCAGTGACGCTCGAATAAAACAATTAAAAAAGGGCAAGTTAAGGATTAGTATCCCGCTAGCATGTTTACCTCCACCACATTTTCTATGTAGGAGTCTGTTATTGAGTGGTTGTCGTTTGTTTATGTGTTACATATTTGTATTTTGTTCATTTTTTTGTACATAAATGAGGCCGTTAGTTTTCTCGTTTGAATGGTTTTTCATTGTCATTTCGGGGCCTTTTATAGCTGACTATGAGGTATGGGCTTTGCTCATTGTTGAAAGCCGTACGGTGACTAATAGTTGTTAATTTCTGTGTCATTTTGTCTCTTTAAGGACTTGAAAAGAGTTGTCCCATTGGCAATCATACCACATCTTTTTTTCTTAAGTTAAGTACACAGTTGAAGTGCATTCAGAACCAAAAACGTTTTTCCAAATTCAGTTTAACTAAAGACTGAGCAACACGATCAATAACAGTTTTTTGTGGTGCTCGTGTTGCACAGCCAAAGTCTTAAGTTTTTTGTTTGTTTGTTTGTTTATTCAACGGGTTGTCTGTTTGTTTAAGATTTATGAGTTTGAATGTTCCTTGGTATCTTCTTCTCGTTTATAATCCTGGTATCTTTGATAACTGTTTAAACAGAGGGAAAGCTACAGTTGATAAATGTAAAGTTGAAAGTTTGTATGTTGAAATCATCACGTGTCATGGATTCTAGTTAGAAGTTGTACATATGTTTCAAAATTGATAAAAATACAGACTGTTATAGGCGTGAAATTCATACGTGAAATCACATGCTTCGAAAAGCTAAATATTTGAAACCAGGCATGCGATCATCGTTGTTTGTAATTATAATCAGTGGTTATACGTATTAATAATCAATTTATTTGATATACAAACCTAATTAATAGAACATTAATCAATTTTGATTAATAGGTGCAAAAACGAATGTGCTTGATTTATTGTTGACAGTATTTCTAATAACGTTTATGTGATAACATTTCAATTACTAATACCTCACTTCACTATCAATTGGAAAGTATTTTTTAATTTGTTATAAATCTAGTAAATATATTTCTGAACTGTGAATATGGTGAAATATTTTACAATTTACTATAAAATAAAAATAACAGTTGGATTATGTGTTATGGTTTTGATATTTGATATGACAGCCATTCAAATATCTGTACATGGATACTAGGCCAATGATTGGCCTCGGACTGGAAACAATGTACCTAACATATCTTAATTGCTTTTCACATAAAGTAATTCCACAATTCACATTTTGGCCTACTTGTATCTTCCTAATTGTTTATCGTAAAATTGAGAATGGAAATGGGGAATGTGTCAAAGAGACAACAACAAGACCATAGTAAAAACAACAGCAGAAGGTCACCAACAGGTCTTCAATGTAGCGAGAAATTCCCGCACCCGGAGGCATCCTTCAGCTGGCCCCTAAACAAATATATACTAGGTCAGTGATAATGAACTCATACTAATTTCCAAATTGTACACAAGAAACTAAAATTAAAATAAAACAAGACTAACAAAGGTCAGAGGCTCCAAAACAGGCACAAAAATGCATGTCGATTTTCAACTGCATTAGACTGTCTAACAGTAGTTCAGGGTTGGAAACATATTCTTACTGAGGACCAAAGAAGCCACATAACTTATCTTTGATTTACATAATGAGTCTTAGTTGCATGTTGCATTTCTTCTTCAAATTTGTTTTTTTCTCAGTCGAGTTAAGTAGGACAACGTTGATATCATAGTTTATCGTCAATGACGTTGCCTTCGAAAATAACGATTTTTTCTTTCTTTCAAGCCATGGCGTTGTCAGTTTATTTTCGTCTTTAATGTTTCTCTGATATTTTTTGCCTCTCTTTTGGTCTAAATACAGATTTTTTTAATGATTCTTAATGAACAAGAGAGTGTGTCTTCAACTTGAACTTTAAGCTAGAAAATTAAGGGCTTTAGTCGATTTGTGAGCTTTTAAAATCAACCTTTTTGTGTAACAGCAACGGACCAAGGATGCTGCATATTTGACTTTGTTAGAAATTCAAGGACCAAGGTATTGTATGATTTGACTGTATTGACCCTTATTATGAAAGACACTTACATGGAATCTTGAAATCAAGTTCACAATTTCTTGTCTTCAGTTTGTTAGAGGGGACATTCCTGATACACAAAAGTAGTATTAATTTTTTTTTAAACAAGGAACCACAGCAGACATTTACTTGCAACTATCGGTATCCTTATAAAACGTCTAAATCAATATTTGGGGGAAATTGTTGTTTATTAAGTCGGAACTGTATAAAATCCTTTTTGGAACGATTATAATGACTGTAAGAGGTTGTAAACAATGGAAGAAAAGATAACGTTACAACATTCGGTTTTAAAATGAAATGAAAACAGGAAGTGGCAAGTGGATAATAAATTCAAAACGAGTCCGGACTCATCTACGTATTGGTTTGTGTTTCATAAAAGCAGGAAATTATCATTTGTCGATTTAAATTCCTTTAGCAAGAGTTTGGAAGTATTATATTATTATATTTCCATGGTAAGAGATATATTTGTCTCTCTCGTTTAATTCATACTGAATTATTTCGTATTTTTACGTTTTTGATGTCTATATATATTCATAGGAATACTTTCACGCATGCGTAGCACACAGCACATGAAGCACCCGTTTGATCGTGCAAATATTTCTGAACGTTTTGAATAAAGTTCTATATTTTTAATGGAAATTGTCGGAAGTTTTTCTATGAAAATGCGTTCGAATGACGAACATAAGACCAACGAACTTCATAAATTATTGTGATCGTTTGAGAAATATTGAAATTCAAATATTTGTCTTAGAACAACAGAAAGAGAAGCCGAAGATACAAACGGAATATGTCATCTCAAAAGTTCATGAACTGACAAAATATAACGAAATATAGAATAAGACAGATAACAGTTGACGAAACGAAACTGTTGTGAATAATTTATAGTTACTTTAAGCTGGGATCACACATTCACGATTTTTACTACCGTCCTCGACAGGACCATTCCCGATTTAAATTTATCAAAAGTCTGATCAAGATCCTGTGAATCGTGGATGGAAATTCAAACTTAAATCAAAATTTGTGAAAAAAAATAATTTGATCACGACAACAATCAGATAGTGTTCAGGAAGCGAGGATATTCAACCGTTTCTAGGCGAATTAGTCCCGATAATCCCGTTTTGAATCCGCTTCTAACCCGATTTGTATTTTTCACCAGGTAAAATTCGACAGAGTATGTCACGACTTCGTCCCGACTCTACCGAACGTAATCCGACAGAGATCAGACAGTGACTAGACAGTGAACCGACGCTGCCGGAAGATATCCGTTAGAAAACTGTCGGAATATTCGGGATGATCAGGAACTGTCGGAACGTAATCCTATCACTGTCCGCTCTATCGCATTGCAAACGGCTTTGTCTGTTCTCATTCGTATTGTATTCTGTAATTGTCGGGACTCTAACGTGGGTATCATTGATTAATTTCGTATTAATAACGGGACTGTTTCTGAACGGTTTCGGGAAAAAACGGTTCGCAATCGACAAGATCTGGACTCAATCGGCAGAAAAACAAGTATGAAAAATTACTCCAGATCATTCCCGTTCCACAAGACACCGTCCAGAATACACAAGACATTGTTCGGAATTCGATCCGATACAGCAGAATCTGTCACGACATAGCCACGATTGTAATCTGATTAGACAAAATCGTCTCAGTTGTCCCGAATGTTACGGGACGCACCTAACTGTCGGGGTGCTTTGCCGAATTATTTGGACCCTTCCCGACCCGTAAGAATCTGTTACGAACTTAAAAGGAATGCGTTCAGACAATGATAGGACATTCCAGATAATTGAGGATACTAATCCGACTTTTACACTTTTCGTGTCGTATTGCTGTCTGATCTCAAACGGGAGCAATAATCGGCAATGTGTGAACCCCGCATTATACTCTTTTATTTGTTTAACGTTTTACCGCCATTTACGTAACAATAGACCCGCAACGTCGTCACTTGCCGACGTCTCTCTTGTATATCATAGACTAGTAAAGCTTACGAACATTGAAGACGCTTGTGTGTTTACTATTATCAATACGTCCAAAACATTGGTGCCGTGACAAAAACAGAAGAATACGAAAGATGAGTACCGCGAAGATGAAGACCAGACGAGCTGGACATCGGGGAGTTCTTACAAAGTTACTGAAGAAAGTGGAACCGAGTTCCGAGGAACTTTTGCAGGAATATGACGTTAGTGAACTTTCAACCATTCGAGGACTTATTGTGAAGAAGCAGGAAACGATCGATCAACTGAACGAGAAGATTGTGGAGGAACTATCGGAAGAGGAAGTGAGCGAAGAAATAGAGGAAGCCGACAGATACACATATGACATAGAAATGAGTGTAACTAAAGTTTCAAAAATCATTAAGGAATCGGAAATCACAGTCAAACAGTCAAGTAAGTCATTGCTAAACCCAAATGCACACGAGTTTATTAATTACACAAATCATCAAGAAAGTCAGCCACAGCCCAGTTTCATGCACGCAAACACAAAAGCGTCTTCAATGGTTGGTGCATTATCGGAGTACATTATCTTTTACGACAACTGGTGTTGATTTCGCTGGACCACTATTCGTTAAAGATAATGGACTTGTTACAAAATCGTATATTTGCCTATTCACATGTGCTTGTATTCGTGCCGTACACCTAGAACTTGTTACAGATATGACAATTAAATCATTCAAATTAGCGTTTAGACGATTCGTTAGTAGGAGAGGAATTCCGAGTACTGTGTATTCCGATAATGCACCAACCTTTGTTTCCGCCTCACATGACATTCCGAAGGAAATGAAAATTCAAATTAATTGGAAATTTATCCCGAAAGCAGCACCGTGGTACGGTGGATGGTGGGAGAGACTAGTTGGAATTACGAAAACAACATTGAAAAAAGTGCTCGGAAAATCACAAGTAAATTCTGACGTATTACGAACAACTTTGATAGAAATTGAACGTGTAATCAACGATCGTCCGATTACGTATGTATCGTCCGACATCCGAGATCCAGAGCCGCTTACGCCGTCACATCTACTGCAGGGAAGAAGATTATCGCAAGACAACAATTCTGATTCAGAGGACAATAATTTTAATTTAGATTTCACAGAGGCAAACAAACGTTTTAACCATAAAGTAACTTTGATTGAACACTTTACAAAACAATGGAGAATGGAATACCTCACCGGATTACGAGAATTTCATCGCGTCGCCGGAGACCAAAGCGCACATGTGAAAATCGGTTCCGTCGTACAAATCATGGACAATTCACCGAGAATGATGTGGAAACTAGCAGTTATAAAAGATTTGATCACCGGGAAGAATGGAGTCGTAAGAGCAGTCAAACTACGTACACCAAATGGACTGATTACCACGAGACCAATTGTGAAACTGGTGCCACTGGAAATATGAACTTTAATTGTTAAAAGTGTTTTTTTCAATACCCTTTTTTATGAACAATACATGAACAGTAATTGCATTTTGCGGCCCCTAGAATTTGGTGAATTAGTTATAGTTACTTTATACTCTTTTATTTGTTTAACGTTTTACCGCCATTTACGTAACAATAGGCCCGCAACGTCGTCACTTGCCGACGTCTCTCTTGTATATCATAGACTAGTAAAGCTTACGAACATTGAAGACGCTTTTGTGTTTACTATTATCAATACGTCCAAAACAGAAACAAATAAGCTAAGGGTTGATCAACACGAATCCACCAAAAACCGGATTAATCGCAATTTCGTTGTTGTGTCTCTGTTGTGTCGTAGTTCTTTTATATTTGGTACGTTTCCCTCAGTTTTAGTTTGTAATCCGGATTTTATTTTCTGTATCGATTTATGAATTTTGAACAGCGGTATACTACTGTTGCCTTTATCTACGACTAAAACGAGTTATCCTGTTGTAACTGAATAGCACATTGAATACTGAATGTGGTATTACAGTTCTATTTTTTTTAAATGAATAGCAATTATATTTGCGAATTCGTCATGATGAAAACAAATTTTTAAAAACTATGTATTTTGATATGAGCGTCACTGTTGAGTCTTATGTAGACTAAACGCGCGTCTGTCGTAATAAATTATAATCCTTGTACCTTTGATAACTATTTACACCACTGGGCCGATGCCACTGCTGGTGAACGTTTCGTCCCCGAGGGTATCACCATCCAAGTCGTCAGCACTTTGGTGTTGACATAAGTATCAATTATGTGGTCATTTTATAAAGTTTTTGTTACAAAACTCAGAATTTTTGGAAAAACTAAGGATTTCCTTATCCCAGGAATAGATTACCTAAGCCGTATTTGGCACAACTTTTGTGAACTTTGGGTCATTAATGCTCTTTAACTTTGTACTTGTTTGGCTTTACAACTATTTTGATCTGAGCGTCACTGATGAGTCTTATGAAGACGAAACGCGCGTCTGGCGTAATAAATTATAGTACTGGTACCTTTGATAACTATGTAAATATAGTTTCATTCATTTTTTTTTATTATCTCAATAGGTATTAGGCAACATTTAGCTCTTAAAGCGACGGGTGTATGCGACCCAGTAATGTATTAAGATGAGTAGCAATAATGGAAATTGATTGGTGTTTTCTTGAAGAGATTTATAGTATTCGACCTTCCAGATTAATTTGAGTACCACTCAGTAATACTTAAGTGCAGATAATGTATTTTCCCTGTCTGAATGTGGATTTTTGTGCCCTTGAACATTTCCCTATGCTGAAAATAATAAGCATTTGGTGGCCAAAAATTTAAGAAAATAGCTAATATAAAAGTTTGTAATCAAGTGGTTTAACATCAAGAATTATTTCCTATGTGTGGACTGATTTTCAGAGGCAGTTGTTGGTTTTATTCTTAAGTATTTCTCGTTTCACATTTTTCCTATAGATGAAATCGTTGGTTGTTCTTTTTGAATGGTTGCTTGCTCTTCGGTGTTAGCCAAGGCGCCGTTTTGAAGACCGTTCTTTACAATACTAGTTAACTTTTACAAATTGTAACTAGGTCGGACTGGTCGCCATTCTCTGCCGACCTCTTCTTATTTTCATATAAATCGGAGTTCCTTCAGAAACTTTTCAAAAACAAGAAGATCAAAGAAGCCAAATTATTTAATTACACTTTCAGATATATTGATGATGTTCTTTCCATTAACAATCAGAACTTTTCTGATTGGGTTCCATTTATATATCCTACAGAACAAAAATAAAGAAACAACATACATGGCTTTCTCCGCCTCATTTTTAGACTTATATCTCGAATTTGACATACCCAGTCATCTCAGTACCAGAATCTATGACAACGAGACGATTTTAATTTTGAAATTGTAATTCCCCCAACCTTAGTAGCAAGATACCAACTTCACCTGCATATTGGATATACGTGTCCCAACTTATTCGATATTCAAGAGCTTGCAGCTCCTATTCAAACTTTTCAAAGCGTCACCAGTGTCTGAACAGAAAGTTGATGAACCAGGGGTATGTTAAAGAACGTCTCGTCCTTTTTCTAAAAAGATTCATCGGAAGGTACCAATACCTTGTTGATAAATATTCCGTTTCAACTTCAAAAATAATAAATGTTGGTCTTGATTAATAGATTCTGCGTTCTGACGTCTTCACTCAGTGTGATATTGTACTTATACTTCACGTCAATGTGTTTGAATTATCTTTCATTTTTGCTGGTGTTCATTATATATACGACTTTTTGTGTTATTTTTTGTTCTTATAACATGACTCTGTACTTTAAGATACCCCATCATTTTTTCTATTGTTCTATTATATCATTATCTTATTGTTTTATTATAAATGTGATAATACTTTGAACAACAAACGACAAAATTATTTAACTCGTGAAGTGGTATTAACTATATATATGGATTGTAAGAAATTCTAAAAAACTTCTGGATAAATTTAGATCTCAGTCTGTTTCTGAAATAAATTCTAACATATTTTTTGATATTTTAACCCTGCACACCACCATTCCCATGCGAAATAATAGTTGTTTTGAATATACATTGAACGACAGAATTTCGTCCTATTTGACGTCTACATTTTCTGACATCAAACATGCATAACAATGAATGTGTTTTTTAATTTGATAGTTGCTTTCTATCCTTTTTTTGTAAATGTTTGTTTGTTTTGAGATTGTCGCACAGTGGTGACTGCTGTAACCATATTTGGCTATTTTACCGATTGTGTCTATTATGTTCACGCATCGTTGTAAAATAACGGAATTTCATGCTACTGTCATACAAGTGAGAGGTTTATCGCTATAAAACCAGGTTCAATCCAGCATTTTCTACATTTAAAATGCCTGTGCCTGGTCAGAAACATGACAGTTTTTCTCCATTCGTTGGTTGTAATTTTAACATTTGATTTTGCCATTTGAATACGGACTTTCCGTTTTGAATTTACTCGGAGTTCAGAATTTTTGTGATTTTTCCATTTGAATATACCAGTAAATATATGAATCATGGCGGAATGTTGCCTTAATACCCACCCGTTTATAAACCATAACGTAATTGATAGAACATAGAATCATAGGAAGGATTGCTTTATTTAGCAAAAAAAGACAATCCTTTTTGTCATTATATCCTGGTTAATTTTTCAAAATTGAAAAATAAGTTGAAAGTTGAAAGCAATACCGATATTCTGGGCCAGTCCATATGGCTAAATCCAAACATCACTATGGATGGCAAGATGATTTTGAAAATTGTGTATTTTTTTATCAACAATCTGGTGTCAGATATAATACATTATTCTCATATGAAGAATTTGAGAAAAAGTATGATATCAATACTAGTTTTGTAGAGTTTTATGGTATTTTAAGTGCTATTCCAAATAGATGGAAAAGTCGTTCTAAACTTGATAATATTGAAAAAAATTAGTAGATAAAGTTGAAGAAAGAACCCAAAATCTTGTGATTTTTTCTATAATTTATTTCTGGAGGAATAAAGTATTATCATTATCTTCCCGTAACAAATGGGAAATAGACCTAAATATATACAGATTGAAGATTGGAATGCTATTTATTCCATGCCCTTCATCATAACCAGAAATTCGTTTTTACAAAATTTTAATTTAATATTGTTCTTAGAATTTTACCATGTAATTTCTTTAAAAGAAAGATTATAGATTGGATTAGAAATTATGACATCGTCTTGCCTTTTAGTGCAAAAGAGGTCATTTTAGTTTTGTTTGATGATTTTTTCAACAGTAAAACAGTTATTTATATCTTGTCGCTACTTTAATACTATATATACAAATGTAGATGTAAGAGCATGTTGCCCTCGAAATATGGTGGGATAGAATGTTAAAAGTATTTGATTAAAATAGAAAAATCCTCTGTATGTTTCTTAACCCGTACACGAAAAATAAAAATGGATTGTTAGAAGCAGCATTTTATTAACAAAATCAATTGTAATATGTATATCTTATTATACGTTTAGGATTTGATCGATCTTACAAGTGTTAATTAACTTTTTAACTTTGTATCAATTCTGTATTATGTAATTTCACATGTTTCATCTTGTATTGAAAATAAAATAATTACAAAGAAAGTTCGCAGATAGCGGCCAAACCGATACAACGATCTACTATAAATATATACACACATTCAATAATAAAACATAATAATGTAAGATGGTAATAAACTATTTAGATGTTATTAAATCGTCTTGATACATATTTCTGCTGAACAAATTGCCTTAGTTAATGCCAATCTTTTTTTCTCTCTATTAAAACATACATATTCCTGGATGATATAAGACATACTATATTATAACCACATCTCTCTTAGCCTCTAACAAAATTATTAACATCGTTGTGAGTTCTTTAAACAATAGCCATTTTAAGATAATATTCCTCTAGATCAACAAGGTCTTCCAACTATATGACGATTTCAACTTGTTCGGTTGAACATTCACATTTCTCTTCAACAAAATTACGTCTGGCCGATGGATTGTTGATAAGTGTGACTAGCTTAGCCCATTTACGGCAAATATGTCTATTTATTTGACTGATTGTTTCGAAATTCCCTTGTTGATCATTTACAGGTGCTAGAAAAACGTTAGCACGACTCTTTTCTCTGTTGCTAACTAATAATTCGTTACAAAATACTGACGCTACTGGATTTCTGTGATGAACCTCTACCATTAACATACCAATATACGCCGAATAGCCTGAGATAAAATAAAAAGTGTTTTACGATGGTAACATTTCAATTCATGGCTATATCAATCAGTTCACTATAAAATAAACTAATTCTAGATACGAGGATTTAATTTTGTATTTACGCCAGACGCACGTTTTGTCTACAATAGACTCATCAGTGACGCTCGGACCCAAAGAAGTTAAAAAGGCCAAATGCAGTACAAAGTTGAAGTGCATTGAAAAGAAACATTTCTAAAAGTTTTGAAAAATACAGCTAACGTAATTTTTTACATCACTGGGTCGATACCTCTGCTGGTGGACTATCAGTCTCCAAGGTATCATCAGCTCAGTAGTCAGTGCTTCGGTACTGACATGATTTACCAAACTTTTTAATGTGCGTATTGTTATGCGTTTACTTTTCTACATTGGCTAGAGGTATAGGGGGAGGGTTGATATCTCACAAACATGTTTAACCCCGCCGCATTGTTGCGCCCGTACCAAGTCAAAAGCCTCAGGCCTTTGTTAGTCTTGTATTATTTCAATTTTAGTTTCTTGTGTACAATTTGAAAATTAGTAATGCGTTCATTATCTCTGAACTAGTATATATTTGTTTAGGGGCCAGCTGAAGGACGCCTCCGGGTGCGGGAATTTCTCGCTACATTGAAGACCTGTTGGTGACCTTCTGCTGTTGTTTTTTTCTACGGTCGGGTTGTTGTCTATTTGACACATTCCCCATATCCATTCTCAATTTTATTTACTAAAACTGTCTGTTTATAAATTTTGAAATTATTATAAAACTAAGGGTTTTACTCATTCAGGCAAAGTGGGTTTTAGATGAATTTGGCTATTCATTTTAGGTATTTTTGTTATATAGCTTTTCACCGATTTTTGGTACTAATCCATTTTCAGATTTCAAATATTTGGCTTTGAGCGTTCCTGATGAAGGTGAATTCAGAAAAGCGCTTCGGACGCAATTAATTATTAAACTTGCAGTTTTTCATTTTTTAGTTCATAAATATGACCATATCAATGATAATTCATGTCATCAAAGAAGTGCTTGTCAAATAAAGGGTGAGATAATACAAACAATTAAGAAAACTTACTTATGTATATCAGAATTAGAAGTCAATCTGTTTATGTTTTTGCCAGAAGAAGCAACATTCGGGTTACCTCAACGTTTTGAATTTTTGTTGAATTATTCGCCGCGATATAACTCTTTTTGTGCTAATGCGGCGTAAAGCAAACAACATTCAATCAAATCAATGATTTTTTGTTTTATTTTATTTCAAAAACAATTTCATTGAGATATGTTTTAATCTTTGAGCTCACGCAGCCGTCTCTAAAAAGGTACGTATCAACGTAAAAGGGAAAATGAATTTAATTTTGAATTACACAGTCAGGTATTATATCTATATACGTTAAAATTACACAGCAAGGTGTCACAAATAGAGACAGCGTTAACATAGTTTTATAATTAAGTTACCTGTGTCCTGCTTCTCATAACCCCTTGGAAGCATATATTTATCTATTCTGGCTAGTGATATCAAACCGATCCATAGACCAGCCGTAATCCTCGTCAAACAACTGACAAATTCAATGATGACGTGAAAGAAGAACATGAAGAATGACAATATGTTGAACATTTTTCTGAAAAAGAACAAATATTGGATAGAAAATGTGGATATATAATACAAAGGGTACAAGAACTAACAAAATACCCGAAAAAAATAAAGCATACGTATCAAACTATGCAACTTATTTGATAATTTTTAATCCAAAGTTTGATATAGAAATCAAAAAAATAATCCAATAATGTAGCCTCCAAATGTGTTCTCCAAATGTGTTCTCCTTTATTGATACTTTTATTCTCCTATGCACACTAACATGCAGCTTTACAGCTATTCATTTGAATGGAATAAACATCCGGGTCACATCTCTTTTCATAATTGGTCAACGCTTTTGATGTATCATTAGAGGAATAATATGATGATAACTGGCAATTTATAAATGAAAGAGGAGTGTTCTATGCACACAACACTGTTTCTGTTAGTTAACCAGTATTTTATAGGAATGACAAACAATTTCGGTATCCAAAGGCAATACTAATCTGAAAAGGGTTGAAAACCTTCTAAAATTGTGGACGCTTTTGAAGCAGTGTTAACTTATCGAGTTTAAAAAAAAAGTTTGCATAAGAAGTGAAACAGGAAGTTTATGGTTTCAACCGTATTAATTAGTGAATCGCATTATTCAATCAACAGTTTTCTATAATTTTGCTTATCGTATGTCATTTCCTGACTACTATTTTTGACATTTGATTTAGGGTTTATTTCTGCTGTTGGATCTCACCAAACGTTTTTTTATTCACTGACTGATTACCAAACTTCACTAGAATCAACGCATGTGCTGTGTTGACTTACAAATGTTTTTAAACTAATGTCAATACTCACAAATTTTCCAAAGCAAGAGTTTTCTGAGTTTTAATTCCTCTAGGCATAATAACAGGCATATCTTGCAGGAAGAATTTTCTTGTTAAAAAAAGTTGCAGTTTATGGAAGCCGAAGTTTATCATCATCAACGGTCTGAAAAATGACAAAAGACACAAAGAAATAGGTATGCTGTGTTTGTTCATTGATCTTATCTTTACAATGGGAATGATGGTAACATTTAAAAATCGATATCATGTTGGATCATATACTTCATTTTTTTTGCAGCATCTCTTGTTCAGATTGGTTTGCTTTGTTATTTAACCCCTTGTGAGACTAACGGTTGTACCTTAGGTTGCCTTTTTTTATTCATTCTGTAAAACCATGTCTCAAATTATTATGATAATTTGCTATAATTTATTGTAAATTGTATATTCGTTATATCAAAACACCATCCATTTTATTAGAGATAACCAAATAGTTAAGTCAGATGTGCGTTTCGTCTACATAAGATTCCTCAGTGACGCTCATATCAAAATATTTATAAAACCAAACAAGTACAAAGTTAAAGTGCATTTAGGCTACAAAATTCCAAAAAAAAATGTGCCACATATAGCTAAGGTAATCTATGTCTGGGATAATTTAGTGAGCATTACATTTTGTTTTTTCTTCTTTAAAATGTCTATTGTCAAAATATTTAGACTGACGAACATAGCTATCGAATAAATCAACATAAGGATAGAACAGGCAACAATATGATCCCTGTAATCCAATCGATTTTAGTATATCTTTTTATTATAAGTAACTACAGATGACGACCTTCCTAAACTCTAATTGGCATAGTTTGTATCTTATATCACTATAACTATCAGAAAAGACAAAACTGTAAAAATCACATCACAGAAATGTTATGACTGATGCACAAATCCAGGTGCAACATCAGAATAAGGAGATTCTGTTATACATGTTGAAGCTGTTGTATTGCTTGTGTGAATTAAAACCCGGCAATGAGTCTTATTCTACAATTTAAAAATAGCCATCGTCAATTGTGAAACAGATATTCTAGCGGTCAATCAACTGGTCATCCTGTCCGTAAATTTTTATAGGATTTTTTACTCGTTAAGTTCATAAGAGGTTCTTGTTGAAATGCCAGATTTATACTGAATTATATTATCAAGCAGTTTGTGTAATATAAATGACAGTAATTATCCATTCATTTGATGTGTTAGAGAATCAAGCAACACGTGTTTGTAATTTAAAATATTTAATTTGCAATTGGTTCGGTATAGGTATAAGAGATAATAAGGAACAGACTTATCATTAAAAAAGAAATACCAGTATCTCTTTATGATACTCACACAGCAACAAGAACTGGCTCAAAAAATGAAAATGAAACTTTTCCAGCAAGAGGCAAAATTATAATGTAAGATATCATAAAGCAAGCTATCCATAACATCCCTATTATCAATAGGTAGCCTGAAATAAATCAAAACCACATTTTATTCTTTTGATACAATCTGTTATACAATTACCAATAATCAAATTTTCAATCATTAGTTTCAATTGATTGATTTGTACCTTGCCAGTAATGTTTAATCTATGTCACTTCTCTGAGTATTTTTTAAGTAAAGACAAAACACACAATCGACATTATTATATACATAATTCCGTAAAAATAGACGTAAACGTGTTAGTTTTAAAGAAGAGGTATGGAAGACAGTTTTATAAGTTTGCAGGAACAAGTCAAACGCTTCTAATTCAGTAGTTGTCGTTTGTTGCCGTATATCATATATATTTTTCATGGATTACTTTTATATCTTAATCAGGACGTTTATTTTCGCGGTTGAATTGTTTTACATATGTATGTATATAGTCTTTCTTAGCTTACTATGCTGTAAATAGTTCATTGTTAAAATCCTACTGTTACATTGAGTCGTTAACGTCTATGACATCTTGTCGCTTGTGGATAATTATGTCGATGGCAGTTATACAACATCTTCTTATTTTATTTTAAACCAGTAAAAATCTTGTTTTATTATAGCAACTGACTGCACCAAATAATTGATTCGAATGAGTTTGGAAATATATAGTTGGTATAATGCTGCTACGGTCGGGGAAATTCATAATTTCAAAACTAAAATTGTCTCGTTTGTCATAAATTGCACTATGCACGACGCGCTAGATCACAAAGGCTCTTAGAAATATCTACAAGGAACTTTTAAAACGGTAGAATAATTTAATTTGAATATTGTTTCGGATTCGGCCCGGAACTCTAATTTTTTTTTGGATTACAAAGACAATAACAATCAAAACTAAGGAGTAAACAAAGACTCACAAAACCAAAGGACATTTACATCAACAGTTATAAATAATAAATAAGAAACAACACGAACTCCACTAAAAATTGGGAGTGAAATCAGGTGCTTCGGAAGGGTAAGCATTTCCTGCACCGTATACGGCACCCGTCGTGTTATTTCTTTGTTCAGTTTGGTAATGATGAACGGTTATGACTGAGGAAGAATATCAGATATGATTTCTGACACACTTTTGTCATAATGGCCAATCGGTAACGGTATTTGGTGCTGAATATGAAGTATCTTTCTAAGATTTATTTCATTTTTCCTTTCCAGATATGATAGATATATTTCGCTTAAAGACAATGGATACGTTTCAGATATAATACGCCAACTTACACCATATCAAATATACAATCTGTGCACCAGAATATCGTAAACTTGATGTCTAAAAATGAAAAAAGTGAAAAGTAACTAATTAAAATAATAAAAACCATAGCACGTTACCAACCCTGTTTACCATAAAAGGCTAGTATTAAGGATTCAACAGCATGCTATATAAGGCAATACTGCTATATAACTGAGGAGCCATTGTCATTGTTCTTCAGCAAACTTAATTCTATGGTGTTGCTTTTTTTTTTTAAATATTGTTGTATTTTTTTATTTAGAAAACTCAAGTTATTATATTTCTAATTTAGAAACTAGACAACTGATTTGAAGATACCTTTACCTTTTCCTTTTTTTTTAAATACAAAGATCCCTTCTTTTTATCGTTATCAATACAAGATATTGTTCAATTTAAGCGTTTAGCATATCTCGTATTAAATAATTCCAATACTTTTGACAGGATAAAAAAGAAATGTTTTAAATATTATAACAGAATCACCCTGGATCTATACATGTTGAAAACATTCCAACAAAGTCAATGTTCATAATGAGATGATAACACTTACAACAAGATTGTCATTTAAGCTTTTTCTGAGTTTCAATGGCAAGAATGTGTAGTCTCCTCTTTGCATCTTTTCTAGATCTTTACGATAACTGATGAAGATTGCAATGACATAACCGACCATGAATATGCTAGACACAGATAATGAAACGTAAAAACCAACTAAAAAAGAGAACGGTTAAGCATATAATAAATACAAATCTGAAATACATTTTTTTGACGGTCAGAAATCTACGATAGTAGCTGTTGAAACTATTGCGTTTGTGAAATAGGATTCGAAGACGCAATATATTCCTATGCTGTAATCTTATAATGTTAAAGAAGTTTACTGAGAGGGAACGGACGAAAGCTGGTAGAAGGGAAGTGTTAAGATGGTTAGGTTTTTCAACTTCGTAATTTATCTTTCCTTTTCCTTTTTTTTTTATTCGAGCGTCAGTGATGAGTCTTTTGTAGACGAAATCCGCATCATCTAACATATGTAATCTATTAGGAGTTTATTTGCATGACTATCAATTACATTATTCGTCTGTCAATGTTATAAAATGTCACAATTGATGAACTAAAACCTTCCAGACAATGATTTTCTTGCTACGGACTTTTTAAACAAGCTTAGTTTGACATATATGAGACTTCTGTGCTGAAGTTAAACGACTTCTGCAAAAGTTTAATATACAGTTACAGGATCGTGTGTATACAATGTTTTATGTTGGCCTCATGTATATTTTGTGTTGTTTATTCTTTAGTTTTCTATGTTGTGTCATGTGTACTATTGTTTGTCTGTTTGTCCTTATCATTTGTAGCCATGGCGTTGTCAGTTTATTTTCGATTTATGAGTTTGACTGTCCCTCTGGTATCTTTCGTGCCTATTTTGTAGGTGCAGTCTTTTTGAAATGTTTAACAGAAATTGCTATCGGTCGCAATTTGTTTATATGAAAAAGATGCTTAAAAACAAATATCCTATTGTTGTTGTCCATAAGATAACGCAACTTGATTGTGACTTGAAAGGACTATGACGTTTTTTGAACTCCACAAAAAGTGTCATATAATAACGTCCAATTTACTGTATTTTACAAATTCAAATATGATTCAATCGCCAAGATACGTTTTCAAGAAAAATAGAATTGCGATTGAGCGCCCTAAATAGCTAGTGAAACTTTATTTAGAAAACAAAACTACTACTTGAAAGTTTTATAAAAAAACCCAGATAATGTTCATATTGAGAGAAAATAAGAAACTATGGTTACTTTAGTGACAAAACAAACTCAGTTTTCCCAAATGTTATCATAATAGTGTGTACACAAAATCATGAAATATCTTGAAAAAAAATTACTAGTATATCTGAAAAGTCTTTTTGAGTGAATATCTAATAAAAACCAAGAGTCTTTCCAATAATTTTTATATGTGGTATATTTAACTAAGCTATTAATCTGATTAAAAATGGATTTCTTCAAACAGAGGTCGATAAATCAGTTGTATTTGCAAAATATTTCTTTACTACATGCTGCATAATACTTTAAATGGATAAATATATACAGTATATATATACTGAGCCAAAAAAGTTTAGCAACACTTTCTTTTTAAAATTTGTTTTTGTTCTTTCTGGAAAAAAATTTATTCAAAAATTATTGATATAGTCCTTAGTTTTACCTGTAATTTGAAAAAGTCGTACTTTTTTCATAGTGATTGATTTCGCGCCATTTCAGCTTTGCACGTGTTATCAATGTTATACCTTCTGTACCTGTACTTTTAAAGCGATATTAAAAATTTCTTTTTCACTAACGTTCAGAAACACCCCATTAGTAAGAAAAACACATACATCTATGAAACAAATTACATGGGGCGTCAACCAGGCCTCCCCGAAAATGACTGTCAGAATGCCCTTTGGAATGGTTGATGCCGGAACGAGTGTTGCTACCTTCGTAGCTCGATTTAATGTGCATAAGGCAACAGTTTAGAGACTAACAAACAGATATCGACAAATTGCAACTGCACACGATAGGTCGATATTTGGTAGACCCAAAAAACTATTGTCAAGGGAGGAGCGCTTCCTTCGCTTTACGTCAACACGTGACAACTTTTTTTCAGCCACAAAAGTAGTGCATTGACTAAGGACAGCTGCTTGTGTGCCCGCCAATCCTTCATAGGTACACGTAGGGTATGGCTGAGAAATTGATTTTGAATAACACTATACTCATTTCCACATTTTGACCCTTCCGCGCTCCATACAAAGAAAATCCTCATGAATATGTTGCTATGATTTTGTAATAAAATAAAATTTCACATTTTTGTTGCTAAACTTTTTTGGCTCAGTATATATATATTTACCTTCTGCAACAGTAGCCCATAATTTCAATTCAGGTACTGATGCCTCTTTAGACGTATTGAGGTACTGAGTTTGGATGTATGTCGTTAACTGAAGTCCAGGGTTATCGTGAATATAAAAAGTGAGCAGTCCCATGCCAACCTGAAACAGAATCATAAATCATATTTCAAATATCTATCAAATCTATATATAACATCAACAATAAGTAATGCGTCGATAATTTGACATAATAGAATAAATGAGTGCTTGCATCTCAATTCAGGTTAACATGAGATTAAAGATACAACCAAAACTAAAATGTCTATGTTGTATCTTGGTATTTAATTCTATATGAACATCAACTTAAAACTGTTTTTTTTTTGCAACGATTAATTTTTAATTTCCCAACAGTTACATATACCCTTTTCCCCATCGTGTGTCGTTTCATATACAGACGTCATAAACAGGGTTGTATTCACTACATCAAAAACTGCTTCAATAGAGGTATGGACAAAATAACTTGAATCTGCAAATCAATAAGTGGCAAAGAACATCTTCACGAAGTGGTTGACTGATACGATGAGAGCTATTCTGTAACAACTGGCTATGTTTTCTCGGTCTCTAATTTAGATACAAGAGTAGACAACTGATTTATTCTTTTACCTATTTTGATCTGTGTATTCGCATTAGAAGGAAGAAATGATACTTCCATTGTATGACAAGCTACATTTTTGACATACAATGTATCTCTTCTATTTTATTCCATGCTATTTATTTATTTTTAGTTTGATACCTTGCTTTGTATCTTCTTTCCCGATTGATGAGCATTGAAAATCGGTGAAATACGTTTGTTTAAATTATACACCAGTAACATCTCATCAAAAGGAATTCTTCACACCAAAATACGCGTATTCTCTTTTTTACCTCAACATTAAATGACTTTCAAGCATTCAGAGCATAAGTTCTTGTTTTAGTAAAATGATTCTGTTCATACAAACCATACACACCAGGAATGAGGAATCAAAATCAGTAAAGTGAATATAAGGTGTTCTATTGTAAAATTACGAACAAAAGATAACAGAAAGCACTAACTTCAGACTCCTCTGGAGACAAACAAATAAAAACGAACAACAAAGAGCATCAAATGGTCCAAAATACCTAACGGGCTTTATCTCTTACGATTGCGTACAAGTCACAAATTTGTCTTTCAGAATCGAAGGTTGTAAAAGAAACCACACAAACAAAGTCAATTAAAGACACACGACCACCATATTTAACAATTTAATAAAATACTGCATATAATTCATAAAACGACAGGGAACTATAGGTTAGGTAGAAAATGTTTTCTTTAATATAGTTACTCAAGAAACAAAAACTGAAATAAGAAGTACGTGTGAGAGGTAAGTTAGTTCATTAAATCGTTTGACCATCGATTTTTTTTTATTTTAACCGAAAAAGTTTTAAAAAAACCAACGCCTAACGCCCTTGCTGATAAAAGATGTACAAACGTTCTCCAATATAGATACTAGCATAACATTTGGAATGATTAAGCTTATTTACGACGAAACAGTTAATCTCAATATCATTTCAGCTCCAGGCTTATTGCAGAAAAATATGTATATAACCTGAAATAACACAATTCCTGCTGCTACAAAGGTTCCAAGTACTCTAGGTGATGCATGTAGTGGACCATACAGGCCAATTTTGTTCTTTATATCTTTACTGTAAGCTTTGATTGACCTTAACAAAAGATACAGAGATTAAGCAAGACACGAACATTGACAGTACTTACTTTAACTTGTTTATTTTATACACATCAGAGACCAAGAACAATGTTTTCAGCCTGGTAACTTTTGCTAACTATTTTCCCCATTTTTTTTTTATATTTATCACCCCCTGAACCAAGAGATCTGTAAAAAAACAATGGTCAAACCTATTAATCTTATTTTCTTATTTATTTGAAGAGAGGCAAATATACAAAAGGGACATACATACTTGTAAGTTTTCTTATACATGCAATAAATATAAATAATTATTCATAGAGTTAATCAAAAGTACAATATGTTAATAGTTGTCTCTGTCACGCTATAAACCACAGGCACACGTCTCAGAAAAAAATGCCTACATACCTTTATGTTTCTACACAAGATACTTAACTCGCGATTTAGAAAAATGTCAGGCGGAGACAAAAATCCGTTATATGCCGATTTATCGCTGGGTTTGACAGCCGAGAAATCGGCATATAACGGAATTTCGTCATCGCCTTTAAGTACCTTGTGTTATATAAAGGTATATAGGAATTTTTTTCTGAGACGATTGCCTATAATATAAGCCTATAAATAAAAATAGACTGAAGTATTTTGCTTTTACTAATCTGATTGTTGTGATTGGATGTTAACCTTATTCCACTCATTTATAGTAAAAGTTGCATTAATCTCGATCTGGTTATCTTGAAGAAATTAACAAAATCAAGTAAAAAAAGCAACGATTGCCAAAAAAGCGAATATATAATCAGGGAAATTTTAAAGAAAGCAACAGTTTTGTATTACAAACAATTTCCAATATCACATGTGTTACTTGATTCATATCCTAATTATATCATATCGATTGTATCAGCAGCCCTGTAGTCAGAAGTTCGGTGTTGACATGAATATCAATTATATGGTAATTTTTATAAATTGTACTGTTCACAAAAGTGTGTATTATTCAAAATACTAAGGATTTTCCTATCCCAGGCATGGATTACCTAAGTGGTTTTTGGCAAAACTTTTATGGAGTTTTGGGTCATCAATGCTCTTCAAATTTGTACTTTATGGCTTTCTAACTCTTTTGATCTGAGCGTCACTTATGAGTGTCATGAAACGCGCGTCTGGCGTATCAAATTATAAGCCTGGTACATTTGGTAACTATTCATTTCATTGTAGCTTTGATTGATACAAGCAAAGGACCTAACTGATGTAGCGCAGAATTAACGGAAACAGGCAAAACTATTTTAAAGGCCACAAAGTGTTATAGTCTAAACTCTAGCCTTGTTAATTTAATTGGTTTATTACAAGCTCCTTATATTCAAATCAAGAAAAAACGTATCGAACAGTCACCGATTTGAGTGGTTTTCTTTGTGACAATTCATGGTTTATACAATGTTTTATGCCTATTTTCATCTGAGAATAAGTTTAAATCAGAATTTATTACCTGTTTGTTTACAAATTCTATTGTCTTTCATTCTCTACAATGCAACGGATAATGACACCATGCGTGTAAGAAGGTTTTTGTTAATTTGGCATGATATAATATTTTAAATTTGCAAGATCTCTTAATTAACATTGTTCAAATTGTTAACCCGTTTTGGGGGATGGGCGTAAAGAAACATCCAGTCATATTGAAAAATCCTAAATCAAATTGATGGATCATAGTAAAATAAAAGATTACTTTTACTTTCTTCAATTGACAAGAAAAGATTTAACCGACTACACAGATTGAATTTGATATTATATGATTTGAAGATTAAATCAATTTGCTTTCTTTATAAATTAATGTTATCTTGTTTGATTTAAAATCGCAAAAGGGACACTAGCTACGTTGATACATTGTTATGATTTCTCATGTATTGGTTATTGTTTCTTGTAGAACTCTTTGAAAATTCTTTGAAAATGTGTTAGTATGTTTATTTTTCATTTTTGTTGGTGTGCTTTGTATGTGCGACTGTTTGTGTTTCTTTGGTTCATATTAAGTGACTCTGTAAAGATCCGACCATTATGTTATTGTTCTATTATATGTCGTACTGTTCTATTATAAATTTGAAAATACAAAATTGTTTTACTCGCGTAGTGGTAATAACTATATGTTGATTTTTAAAAATTCTATAGAACTTCTGGATAATTCTAAATCTCGGTCTGTTTCTTAAAAATTGTTCAAACATAACTTTAAATTTTTTTTAACCATTTTTTATATGATTTTTTATTTAAATACTTTGAACGACCAAATTATTTTATATTTCTTTCTATGTGACATTTATCTTTTCTGTCGACATACATGCGAAACAGTGGTTTTCAAATTTGATAAATGTTTTTTGTGCTTTTTTGTTAAATATTTGTTTGTTTTGAGATTGTAACACAATGATGACTGCTATACCAATATTGTGACTATTTAAGCTATTATGTCTTTTTTGTTCACACATCGTTGTAAATATAAATGAAAATTGATGCAACTGTCATACAAGTGAGAGGTTCAGTGCTATAAAACCAGGTTCAATTCACCATTTTCTACATTTGAAAATGCCTGTACTATGTCAGGAATATGACAGTTGTTGTCCATCGTTTGATTTTACCATTTGATTAGGGACTTTGCGTTTGGCATTTTCCACTGAATTGAAAATTTGGTAATTTTATTTTTCACGAGGTTTATAAAAAAAATACTGTAAACTCATACCTCTTCAACCCTGTGACTTTATCTTTAATGTCACATTCTGGTTTCTTCAATAGCCACTTCACATAATTATATTGCAGCTGGCTTGCGCATAATTTTGAGCTCTGAAAATAAAAACCGTTAAAGCATCGAAATGAAAGTTTCAATTTCTATAAAGGGAATAATAAATCAAAAGAGCTTTAAAAATAGTAGTTATATGCGTAACACGTGCGTTGTAAGACTCATTATCCATACAAACTCATGCAATTGCATTCATAAGGTGTTTCCTTTTTTAAAACGAATAACAATGTAATGTTCATCTTTGATGCTCAAACTAAATGCATGTCAGTTCAATATTTTAGATATTTCGATAGGAAATTTGTCAGTGAGTATAACCAACAAGTTCGAATAATCGTTTAGGGCAACATTTATCATTGGTCGGATAATTATCAAAGTTATCAGGATTATAATTTTGTACGCCAGACGCGCGTTTCGTCTAAATAAGACTATCAGTGACGCTCATATCAAAATAGTTATTTTTTGACATTTTTTGGTCTACGGCATCTTTTTTGTGTTACTCGGCTAGAAAAATCCGTTTCACATTCAGAGAAGACAGATATTTGTAAATTTTCTTTAAGTTAACGCATACGTTCTCATTTTACAATTGGTAAGCAGAAACGGATGCCTAACGGATAACTTTTTTCAATCCGGTCATGTCCGTTATACGTCCGTTCATATCCTATAATTCAGTGTCGTTTGTTTATGTGTTACATACTTGTTTTTGTTAATTTTTTACATAAATAAGGCCCTTAGTTTTCTCGTTTGAATCGTTTTACATTGTCCTATCGGGGCCTTTTAAAGCTGACTATGAGGTATGGGCTTTGCTCATTGTTGAAGGCCGTACGGTGACCTATATTTGTTAATGTCTGTGTCATTTTGGTCTTTTGTGGATAGTTGTCTCATTGACCGTCATACCACATCTTCTTTTTTATATTCACAATCAAGCAGTTCTTATTCAGGCCAGACACAGCCCTTTTGTGGAATTTGAAAAACAAACCAAAACCAGTTACTGTCCGGTGTGTGTCTGTTTCTCATACGTTGCATATCCGGTGTGTGTCCGTTATGCATCTGCTACACGTCCGTTTTATTCGGTCAGTACATCAACGGACTCCAAACGGATAACAATTTTTTCAACGGACAACTTTAATTTTCATCCGTTAGGCGTCCGTTCGTGCTATCCGGTAAGGTTTGACCGAGGCTTTATATTGATGCTTTGATGATTAACTTTCTGTTATATAAACATAAAATCATTTGTTAATCTATCCCCAACTTTGCTTACTTTGCCCACGGGTTATATTCATTATTATGACTGTATTTATGAAATTCCTGCTATCTGGCGATGACACTCTCTATTAGACAAAAAGTAGGGTTACTTGACAAATGTTGCATGTACATGAGGGAATATCTAAATAAGGAACAATTAGTTTACCGCTGTTCGAAAATCAAAAACGAGACAAAAGGTGTAAATTGTCAATAAATATAAGAATATGTGGTATGACAACTCTGTATCCAAGTTACAATTTATAAAAGTAAACCAATATAGGTCAAAGTACGGTCTTCATCACAGAGCCTTGGCTCAACCCGAGCAACAAGCTATAAAGGGCCCTAAAAAAAATACTAGTGTTTAACCATTAATACAAAAACCAACTGTCTGATGTATAAAACAAACGAGAAACGAGAAACACCTATGAACCACATCAAGAAACTAATTCTACTGAACATCAGATTCCGACTTAAATCAGGTGCAAACAACTGCCGCGGGATTATTCGTTTTATTGGTATCAAACCTTCACCCTTATCTGAAACGATAATGTAATATCACGACATATATGTATGTTAGAGTTTGAGACAGTCTAAATTCTATGTAAAGGAAAGGGGAAACGCCACGGGATAGATATTTTTCTGGAAACGATTTTTACGGAGACAGTGGATAACCTCTTCCTTGTGAGTAGAGAGAAAGAAGATAGACTTGTAAACTTTGAAGATTGCATTACTGTTGTAGATCTTGATCATTTTTCTTAACAGCTATGGCTGTGCGAATAAAGCTGCGCTATCAAATGAGTTTTATTGACACAGTACTGCTTTTCAAAACAAAGACTTATCGTTATATTCAAGAATGAACAGTGCTTTGATTTAATCATTAAAAGGACATTTTCATCCCTTGTTATGGCAAATAACTCAAATGTTATAATCTTGAAAGAACTAGCACAATATTTAAACATTCAGATATTCAAGCAGATATCTTCAAAAACTGTAACCATATTGTATGCAGTAATTTGATAATTAATTTATTGTAAGACATTATCGACTTACTTCTGTTATATTAAATAGATTCCTGTCTCAGAAGCCTTTTTCTATATAAGAAATTGCAGTACCAAGTCAGGAATATGGCAGGTTTTTTTTCAATTCGATTGATATGATTGAGCATTTGATTTTGCCATTTCGGACTTTCCGTTATGTATTTTTCTTAGTGTTTTGTATTTAAGTTATTTTTTTTTGATAAATAGAGACATAGTTCTTCCGTTATGGCAACCCTTGTTCTAAAAACGTCCGCAAAACGCCTTCATTATAAAAGGCAGACTTATTCGTTCTGAACTTTCCTTGTGTAAATATAACCCTATATTTGTCAATCCTTTTACGAAACACACCTTCTATTATATCATTTCAAATGATAAAATTCAACTTCAAATGATTGTCATGCCATAATGGTTTTGTTTAGAATCTATGAAAAGAACTGATCTACATACTGTTACAATATATGTTTTGGTTGATATACACGAACCATTGATTGTCGGATTGTTGTCGCTTTGACACATTCCCGATTTTTTTCATTCTCAATTTTATGAAAGATTTATTACCTCATAATCTGTATCCTGATTAAGACGTCTAATAAACTTATACGTTTGACGAACTGACTTGTACAGAAAATATCCAATCAATGTCACATAACATAATGATGTGGGTATATAAACTATAAAGAAAGCATCTATTCTTCTAATCTAAAAGATAAAAAAGCCACCAACACCGTTATAGGGTGTGTTAAACAATCATAGTTAAACAATCATTAATTGGTGCATATAGTGTAAAATGAATTCAATGTGTTAGTTAAACAATTATACACTCTTCCATAAGTAGGGAATTTACCGTTGGTTTTTCCGTTTGAATGGTTTTACACTAGTAATTTTGGGGCCCTTTATACTTGTTGTTCCGTGTGAGCTAAGGCTCCGTGTTAAAGGCCGTACATTGACCTTTAATGGTTACTTTTTTTAAATTGTTATTTGGATGGAGAGTTGTCTAATTGGCACTCACACCACATCTTCCTATATCTAATACATGAAAAAATAATCTACAATATTTTGCAGAAGTAAAGCAATTGGATTGAAAAGGTTTATTATTTTACTCTTTTTTTTTTTATTACTCAGACATTTTACCTATTTCAAGATTAATTAAAATGATGTACTTCTTGCGAGGTTATCAATATGTTGAGAAAAGTTCATCGGAAGCTAACAAGACATTACTGATAAATTTCGAGTTTACTAAGGTACTTGTTTATTAGCTTGATTCAGTGTTGTAATGATCTTTTATTTGTCTTTGGCAACAATAAATCTTTAAAACTGTTTAATCTATTTTTGAAAATATCATTTTGGTGTGGCTAAATACTAATGCATCTCGCCAATGTGCTATAGTCATTTTTTGTATTCTCGTCTTTCATTTTTTTCTGTGTGCTTTATTCAAATGCCATGTTTTTTTTGTTGTTGATATATTTGTTGGGTTATAACACAATATTAACTACTGTACCCATTTTTTTAAACACTTTAACGCATTACGTCTGTTTGTTTCATTTACACATCGTTATATGATATCAATGTAATTTAATTTTATGCGATTTGTCATGCAGATGAGATTTTAACTAAGGTATACAACCCGGTTTAACTTATCATGTTCTATATATGGAAATGCTTGCACCAAGTCAAGCCTATGGCATTGTTTAAACTTCGTTTGGTGTTTGAGCTTTTTAATATGCCATTTAAGAACGTGCTTTCCGATTTGAGAAGGTTATTTTCGATTTAAATACATTTCTTTTATCTATCATTTATATTGAAGTCTATGCATGTTCACATTTATCTGTATAAGCATCCCTGCCATGCGAGTACACTCTCAGTAGAAATATCACAATAAATACGAACATAGATCAAACGAATACGCTGGTATCTATAAACATATAACATTAGGCATAGTGTAAATTTTGTTTCTTTTTGTTGGATTAAGTGTTCTCAAAACTTGTGGAATTTGGAGAAAAACGATCTAACTAACCTAATAGAAGATTTTGTTATAAATATCTAAAAATAAGCAAAGTTTTTCTCAAAAAGATCGTTTGCTATAACATCTGTGTTGTTTAAATATCTGTTTTGCTTCAGCTTTTGGTCACATCTAGTTTATCCCCCGACAATGAGTCAAAGTGTACCTTTCCATCAGATATGTCAGTTTAACGATTTTGACGTCATAAGGACATCAAAGTTAAACATTTTCGCTCAAGGGTTCACATTAAATTATCAAATTGAGAATGGAAATGGGGAATGTGCCAAAGAGACAACAACCTGACCATAGAAAAAACAACAGCAGAAGGTCACCATTATGTTCCTTTATTGATACAATTTATTTGATTTCGAACGTTTTGGATATTGTAATAAATTTTGAGATTTCAGGCTGTTAATATACATCATGCATTATATCATACAACACAAGAGTGTTTTACATTTTCTAGATCATGTTACGACTTTTCTGATATTAACACCAACTTACCATTTCCGTCTTTGTGCCTATTAAACAATACCTAGTAGGCTCATTTGTTTTGATAACAAATGTATTTTGATGTTGTTACTTCCATTGTACATATATCCACGCAACGCAATGAATGTGGTTGTTAAACTTGATAGATGCTTTTATGGCTTCTTTGTTAAATATTTGTCTGTTTTGAAATTGTTACACAGAGATGACTGCTGTATCCATATTTTGACAATTTCAACTATGATATCTGTTTTGTTGACGCATCGTTGTTAATGTAATGGAACTTGATGCAACTGTCATACAAGTGAGAGATTTAGCGCTATAAAACTTGGTTCAATCCGCTATTTTCTACATTTAAAAATGCCTGTTCCAAGTCAGGAATATAGCAGTTAATGACCATTTGTTTGATGTGTTTGATCATTTGATTAGGGACAATTATACAAAACTTCTGATGAAAATTTATTCAATTCAAGTTTTGTCCTTTAATTAATGGATCGTTACACAGTTAAAAAGTTAAGTTTCGCTTTATTGCAATGGTGATTTGTTTAAATATAAAAGTTTTTGTACAATAAAATTGATTTTTAGATAGTTGAAGAATAATATAGCCTTCCTAGTGGGTTTATATGACCATAGGTCAAAATTATTGTAGGGTTTTTAACAAAGATTTGACGCTCGATCTTTGCAAATAAATTTTCTGAAAATACGAACAGAAATGCATATGATTTTTTTTACCTCTTGATAGATATGTGTCTATGGTTTCAGGAAAGGTATCACTCTAATTGATAGGAATTTTCTATTGGACCAAATTTTTAAGACTTTTGTGACATGTACTGCCCCTGTTTTGGTTCAAATAGATGCAGATTGTTGCCATGGTTTCTCCAAAAAGGGATTATATTTCACTATTGGAAATCAAATGTATGAAAGATTCTCTTTCCATAAATAAACACATGCATAACACAAATATTAGGCCATAAATGTTAGAAAGGAAAGGTGTTACATAATAGTTCGTTTCTGTGTTTGTTACGTTTCGGTGTTGTGTCTCTGTTGTGTCGTAGTTCTCTTATATTTGATACGTTTCCCTCAGTTTTAGTTTGTAACCCGGATTTGTTTTTTCTCTATGGATTTATGAATTTTGAACAGCGGTATACTACTGTTGCCTTTATTTGAGTTTTTGTTCTAACTGTATAACTAAAATTTGTCCCGCGTTTTGTTCTTACTTTATCTTTTTTTTTTAGATCTTATTAAAGGCATCAATAGTATACCGCTGTAATATAGGTATAATTCTATTAGGAAAAAAAACCCCGGGTAAGAAAATTAAAAACCGAGAGAAGTACATCAACTATAGATGGAAAACAACGGAACAACTGAAACACTGAACTACAACATATGCAAACAAACCAATACTTGGAAACGAACTAAAGATTATAACTAACATATTACTAACTTTGAACAGGACTCTACATTTTAGGGGAAAAATTGAAAAATCCTGAAAGTTTTTAATTTTGAATAAAGCGCCTGCACCCAGAAAACATAGGTAAACTGTCGCAAGCTGAAATCATTTTTTATATAGAAGGGCTAAACGATAACTTGTATCTTTTAAAAATTAAACAGGTCTTTATATAACAGAGTATGTTTTAGCACTGTTAGTGTTGAAGACAATATGTCTAAAATTTAAACAGTTCTTAATGCTAAACAAAAAAACTGAATATGCACACAAAACAATATCGTGGCATGTTAACGAAAAATCCACACGAATTAAAAACTCTAAGCTTCACTATCTTTTCAGATTTGAAAACTTTTGGTGCTTAAGTACAAGTTAACAAACTTTAATATAGAGATGGTATAATTTAGACATAACACAGTTCAACACAAGTATCGTAGAGCAATTCAAAATAGTTTGTAGTTTATATAGAAGTTAAATATAGAGCTATTTATGAATAATAGACATTAACACAGATATTTTTTCGCCTTTGTAGTGTTTGTAAGTGTTGAAATTTAGGAAACAATACCTCAACATGTGAGTTATGAAAATAATGAACCGTGACTGACAATACATAGCTTTATAATCTCCTTGGAAATGAGTTGGTGGGACTATAAAATCTCCTTTGGAACGAAACTTGTCAATAAGTTTGCAAACCAATTGTCATTAACTTAACATTATAGGTTCATCTTAAACTTATCTAGTCACAAACAAATACATGTAAACTAAGAAAAAGTGTGAAAGTTAATATACCATAACTGAGGGGACTGGTAGTGCCTATGCTTATACGAATTCTACAAATTGACATTCGTGGTTAAGCATTAGCTGAACTAATAACAAACTAATACATCACAACAAGGAAAATATTTCATATTCAATATTATTACTAAGGGTTAGGGTAAAACATTTTCAAGGGAAAAGAAATGTGCAAATGCTCATACAACTGCATACCAAATATCTTTTACCTACCCTTAGAATTTTACAATAAACTAAACCTTACACCAGACGTATACATTGTTGAAGTCGCCGCCGACAATTCTGGAAACGGAATACCTAAACTATGCCCCCTTTTTTTATTCCGACGAGGCGACACAAAAAGAAGAAAAGAAAGAAAGACTATAGAAAGACAATAATTTACGTTAATTTTTTAAGTCTAAGTGAAACTCGAAAAAAGTTTCATCCGGAAAATTTGTGTGATAAGATGCCTATTGCACGAAAGAAACAATATATAATAGAGTCATAACAGTCAATTAATATAAAATATAAGAAAACAATGCATTGCCATATCTGCCTCCTATATTTCTTTTAATTTGTTTTAGTGAATTTTATAATCCAAAGTAGTAAATGAAACCTCCAAAACACATGTATGATTTAAAGACATACCACACTGATCAGTTCCAAAATCTGGAAATTTCTTTTACCTATTATGTGCACACATTCAACTGTCATACAGTTGAGAGGTTTAGCTAGCTATAAATCCAAATTTAATTCCCTTCTTTTTTGGTGTTTTTGTTTAATTAAATAAAGATGGAGAGAAATACTTACATACGAACATTTGACCAGCCGATACATTAAGATTGAAAATCTAAAAAAAAAATAATAGATCTTTAAAGTTATTTCAAAAATATGCCTTTGTAATGTTTGAATATGCATTTTGTCCTACTCATAACTATTTATGTGCAAAATTGATATATCAAAGTTGACTTTAAGAAATAGAATTGAAACAGTTTTATTACATTCATATAAAAAAAGAAATTGCAAAATTGCAGATTGATCCGTTCCCCTTAATCTCAATATTTTCATATAGGACAGATGTTTAGACAAACCATTGATAAGTAGAGATATATGATACAAAAAAAATAAAACTAGTTAGAACTCGTTGGAATGGAATTGAAGGCAGAGCATTTGGTTGTGCCTTGAAAAAACGAATGTTTGAAAGAGACATCGGATTAAAATGCTCCAATCGGATCGGTAATGGCTGTGTTATTATGTATCCTTCTGAATAAAACGGATATCATCAAATGATATCACTACCTGGTGGAGGGGAATAGTCAAATTGTTCCTATTTTTTTCCTAACCAAATACTAAAAGACCTTGATATTTCCTCTGATATGAATTCAAATTTTAGGGATATCGACAGGCACGAAATCATATGATAAAAAAGATACAAACATGACAAAATTAACGGCGTGAAAAACATGCAAAACAATTGTCAAAAGAAATTTTTAAACAAACAACGAATTTTGTATAAAAAACAGGAACAACCCAAGCCGAGTCGGAAGTTTTATTCGTTTTTGTTTATTCCTTCGTGTAACTCGTCATGCCGAGTAGTTTCCGGTAATAGGCCTCTCCTGGTCATGCAAAAAATACTAATGCGTTATTACAAATACATCTAGATGGAAATTTTGACCATTCTGTTGATGGTTGAACCCGTTTGAGTAGCACTGCGCTATTTATGTATACAACTGTTTAATTTCTTTTTTTCAAGTTCCTTTATTTTTTATCATGTACGATCCCGCTCATTTTGTTGTTTTATGTGATTCCTAAGCATCTGTCTTCATACTTTGGAAATATAGAGGTTTTCTAAATAAAATGTCGAAATGTGTATAAGAAAATGAAGATGTGATTTGATTGTCAACGAAACATTTATTCTTCATTAACCAAACATAGTAGATTTAAGTTATACACTGTTCGTTGAATATGCAGTGAATAGAGTGTTTCAACATATATCAATTTCAAACAGCTTTGTATCCTTTATGGCATTTAGGTGCATATGCAGGACATATCTATTACCTACAAGAATTGATCATTTGTGGGTTTTTTTTCTGATCTAAGAATATTCTATCTTATAACACATCACATCAAAATTCAGTAAAGTATAAAAAATACTTACATGAATGCAGTGTAGAAAAAGCCAATCAATGGTTCAATGATAGTTCTTTTAACTCGTATTACAGCAAAAACAGGATAAAATTTCAGAGAAACAAACAGTGCCATAATCAGCAAAATAAACACTGAAAAGTTAAGTGTAATAATAAGCAAGTGATACTAAGGTATGATGGTTAAGTATGTAATTTAATATTCCGCCTCCTTCAAAGATTTAAATGCAGCCAAATAAAAGAAAACGTGATATGGTATCAGTACTTTGTCCAACAATGCAGTTAATTTATTTTAAGCCCATTAATAACGTTGACAGAGTTTCTCAATATCCAGTTGGTATGTGTAAACAAATATAACAGAAACAGAAATTGACAAATATAAAATTTATGATTGCTTATCTATTAATATACATTTGGTTTTATCAAATAATTACTATCTTTACTTAGCATTTTTAATAGAATAGTTGTCAGTTTAGAGGTAAATTTAACATTACAATAAAAGCGCGAGATTTGGCTAGCCATAAAACCAGGTAAAACCCACAATTTGTCTTAAAATGTCATGTACCAAGTCAGGAAAATGGGATTTGATATCTTTTATTTCATTTCTATGTATGTTGCACTTCAGTGTTTTTGTTGTTTCGTCGTTTTCCTCTGATGGTTGATGTGTTTCCCTCGGTTTTAGTTTGTAACCCGGATTTGTTTTATCTCAATCGAATTATGAGTTTGAACAACGGTATATACTGTCGCCTTTATTATAGTCAATGACACATCCAAGCCTTGTTTTGACTTTTAAAGTATTACTTTTATTTCCCATTGAATACACAAAATACTTCATGCACTAGAATGTAATCACGTAGAAACTTGAGTACATTGTTTTTTTTAATTAAGACAACATCATTTCGATAGATAAGAAGAGGTACTGAATAGAATTATTTACCAAATCTCTTTTAAGTAACTTGATTATGCTGGCAGAATATATTTACTTGTAATTAGGCAAAAAACATCAGGAGAACCCACAGAAGTACATAAAATGAAAATCATACAGCAGTATGTGAAAGATTCCGCTTTCATGTTTGACTTTTTAAAAAAATTATGTAGACATTCTTAATTTTATAAAAGTTTGCCCAATATATTTAAAAAACACTAATTTGAAATAGAATAAAATTCGCATTGATGTTTTGAGCATTTCATTAATAAATGTTTTTTTTTTTTTAAAATCATGCATGTCTGATCAAGTATACTATTTATACTTATCCGAACCAAATTTTTATCGTTATAGTTGGAAAGAATTCAATAAAAAAAATCTGTTTTTTAATTGACTTTGAAGATGAGAAATGTTGCCATATCTTGTTTTATCTTAGACTATGAGCCTCTAACTTCCTTGGCATAATTGAGAAAATAAATAAAATCCATATTTTAGAAGGCATGAATTTAATTTATCTCAAAAGAGAACAATATTTTCTTTAAAAAAAGCAAACCTTTAATGAAAATAAGCTGCGTCTATATGAATTATTGATTATTTGGTAACTTTGTACCAAATTGCGTTGTTAATTCTAAGATAATAGTCCATGTAAGTATGTATGACATTTACTAACTATAATGAACTTTTGATTCACAAATTCAGAGTTTTACGAAAAATGTTTTCAGTGTCATTGCTGTACTTTTGCTGCAGTTTCTGATAATATTTAAAACAAGGAGAGGTTGTATGATTGCCAATGAGACAACTATCAATCACAATTAAAATGGAAGTAATTTTATCTTGCCTACTGTATATCTATGGGGATATGATTGGTTAACGGAATACACGTGGGGACTGTATATATTTAGTAAAGGGTGCACTAAAAAAGTCACGGTAAATAACCATATAGGGTTGGCAACCATATAGGTTTAGTAAGGTTTTTCTTCCATTCAAAACAAAAAAGAAATCTGAAAGGTTTAAATAGACGTAGACACTGATAATGAACGATTGAAATACATTCCTAAAACCAAGCCTGTTATTCAGTGGTTGTCGTTTGTTTATGTGTTACATATTTGTTTTTCGTTATTTTTTTACATAAATAAGGCCGTAAGTTTTCTCGTTTGAATTGTATTACATTGTCTTATCGGGGCCTTTTATAGCTTACTATGCAATATGGGCTTTGCTCATTGTTGAACGCCGTATGGTGACCTATAGTTGTTAATGGTTGTGTCATTTTGGTCTTTTGTGGATAGTTGTCTCATTGGCAATCATACCACATCTTCTTTTTTATATATTAAAGCTAACACATTGTTATTTTGGCATTTGCTTTTTTTTCTATAGACAGATGAAGTATGTTTTTAACAGGTCAAAACAAAGATTTGAATACTTAAACACTTTGAAGGGCCGATAGTCTTAATAACACATGTGAAGACAGCCGGTAAGATAAATTCGTTACAAGGTGTGCGATTGACATAATACGATATATATGGGGTCAGTAAATTCCATATGGCGTTGAATCTCCATATGTATCGTATTAGGTCACTAACACACCTCGTAACATATAATATGCAACTATACGTTTTTTTATGTGACATTTTCAAGCTTTAATTTATATCATGACAATGTAGATCGGGGCACAGCTCGTATATTATTTCTACAGACCTGCATTATTTAATACAGCCGTCAACCTTTGTTAACATTACAATATGCTATAACCGTTTCCTTCAGGTTGTCTAAAGATTTGTTTCCTAAATCTTCTAGCTGTTTTTTTTTTTATTGCAGATGCTTCAGATATATTCAAATATTTTTTAAAGAATCCGTATACACATCTGCGGTTTCTATTCAAATTTGAAACTTTTTTCTGATTTAATATGCGTTTTAATATCTTATTTCTATTCGTTTGAGAATCATGTTCAACTGTATATGAAAGTTTTAAGCTTTCTGTACATGAACATTTATATGCAAACTTTAGATGCGAGGGCTAGGTGTACAGCTCGAACATTATTTCTAGGCTTAAAATATACAATCCAAACGTTATCCTTATTACTTGGGAGTATTTTCGTGTTGTTTTTATGTTTAAAACAATGTAAAGGGTTCTCAACAATGACGTGCAAAATGAACTCTGCTATCTCTATAAGTCCTGGTTCTCCAATAAGTATGCTTAAAGTTTCAAGAAACACTTTATTGTTGATTGTAACTTTATTTACCTCAGTATTTCCTTAGCTTCATTAAATGTTTTTTTATTCATATATGTTGAAATACTTTTATCCTTTTTATTATTCCTATTTATGATAATATAGCTGTTAAAGTCATAAGAAACCTCAAATCAAAAAAAATTAATGCATATGTTTTTTATAACTCAATGGATAGTTTTCATTGTAAAACTTATGTACATATTCTTTTTTCTGAAGAAAATTCTTTAATTTATTCATATTTAGAAGAAGTTTACTTTATTTGAATTGCTTCCTTCCAGCAAGCAATTCCCCCGATATATTTTCCGTATGCAAGGTGACCTCTAGGTGACCCATCTCGTAAAAATCCGGTGACCACAATACGCATGAATGTCCTTAAAATAAACTATTATCTGAATTTACATGTTAAACACGTGCTCAATTTCCATGCTTTTTTGTTTATTTTTCGTCAATTGTTGACAAACAGGTGACAATCGTTAAACTTCGGCTTCAAAACACATTCTTTAATTACCTGACATATTTTCACAACAACACTGACCGATTGAAAAAAAAATTGACGATTATACGAAATTTACACGAAAAAAATGATAAATTCGAGCACAGAAGACTAAGTTTATGATGTTTGTATGCATTGGTTTAAGAATTGGAAGAACATTATTTTTCACCGGTCACTCGTTTCTTATGACTTTAAAAAAGGGATTTAGAAGTGAATTTAGCGATTTATATTACAGTTTTTAATTTACATAAATGTTTATACAATTCACTCTGACATTTTTCGAAATACACGAATAAATGTTATACGAGAACGAATTAATAAGAAAAGTCCATAAACAGGCTTTGCTACATATTTAGAGTTTTAAAAAGATAAATTCTACTTAATCGAATATAATGAATGTAATTTCATATGTGAAATCATTTTTGATTTGCATGAAATGTGATTAAGATTAACGGACAACTTCTTCTGTGTAACTCAATACAAAAAAAAAAAGACCAACGATCTGATATAATAATGAATCAAAATCTAAAAATTACTGAACGCCACATTTAAATGAAACAATAACTGTTCCATATATTTTAATTTCGAATCCAGTCTTTTTTCTTTCTTTTTATACATTGTCCCCGTATCTAACATCAATACAATCCGTATCTAACATCAATACAATTAACAATTCAAAATAGTGCATGATGTACAAAACCTTTTTTTTTTTTACAGATTTTAACATTCTTGGTGATAGCATATTTGTTTTGTTGTATATATTTCATGATTTCTATCTCTGTTTCTGTGTGTTAGCACATAACAAGCATGCATTACTTACCTCTAACCCAAGGGACAACTAATGTTGGAATTTTCATTGAATTTATAATTGTTTCAGTATTAAATATCAAAGTCACAAGTTCGTCTGAAGTAGATCCGAACGCCGCTGCATACACAATGGCTAGATTATCATCTTGCAAAAAGTTTATTGGTCTGAAATATATGCATAAAAAAACAATATATTGATGCCTCTTATAATCTCTTATGAATTTATTTTTTGTTGGGAAGCCTAACAGGTAAGTTAACACGTGAGTTAAAAGAAGTCGCAACAAGCAAATAGGGTGAATTTGGAAAAAGATTTAAGTAGAACATGCATATAGATCTAAATAAAGGCACAGTAGTATACCGGTGTTCAAAAGTCATAAATCGATTGAGAAAAAACAAAAAACGGGTTACAAACTAAAAGAAGTTAACTATAAGAGGAAAACAAAGAAACAACAGAAACACAGGTACAACAAAAACAAACACCAACATTTATAAAAACGTACCATATGATCAAAACTGCCATATTCCTGACTTAATACATAACATTTTAAGAAAAAAACGGTTGGTTGAATCTTGTTTGTCGTGATTTAAGTTTCGTATGAATTTAACTCTGACATCGACCATCATAAAAATCCAAAACACAACTTTTGTTAAGTGTGTCTCATATCTTGACTTACATCTATAATTGATAATGAGGGTCGGTTTTTACGACAACAGAGATGATTTCAACTTTCCAATTGTGAACTTTTTATTTGTATGTAGTAACATTCCAGCAGCGCCTGCATACGGAGTATATATCTTCCAATTATTACGATATTCTCGGGCTTGTATTTCCTATCATGATTTCCTTCACAGAAGATTGCTACAAAAAAGGATGCTAATAAACCAAGATTTTCAAATGGTAAAGTTGAAAACATCCCTTCGTAAATTTTACGGACTCAATCACGAGTAGGTTGACTGTTATGTAAAATCCGTTTCACAGATGATATCAGATATGTTCCATATGTAGTAATGACAATACCCTTTCCTTTTCACGAATATTGCATGTTAAGCTTTCTGTAAGTTTTCTTTGTCCCTTTGTTTGTCTTCTCGCCTTCATAGTTTAGTCAACGCGATATCTGCCATTTTCATCTGATGGATATGATTTTGTAAATATTGACTTTCCGTTTATGCAATATATTTTTATAATTGTTATTTTCCAAAATGCAATAATTTTATTTCATTTATAAATTTCTGGGTCTGATCAACCTATCTGAGAATCATTTATGGAACGTTTCAAATAAATTGAATATCGTCAATAAAGTTATTATTTTAAAGATAAATTAATGTATGCTATTGAAAAGTAGTGTAAGGATACTTACATTACTATACCTGGTCTTCCACCCAGTTTGTTTTTTTCAAAGCAAAACAAAAAAATTGACAGTAAAATCTGAAAAAAGTAAAGACTGACATGTTATATGTATTGATTTAAATATGCTTTAACGGGAGTTAAATGGTACAGTTGCCTCTTTATTTAAGAAATAATTGATGCCAGCTATACTTTATTGTAGTTTTAACATGGGTAGGCATTATATTCGTGATTATTTTTGCCAGAGCGATAGCGAGGGCTAAAATAACACGAATATAATGCCTACCCATGTTAAAACTACAATAAAGTATAGCTGGCATCAATTATTTCGATTCTGATTAGGACAATTACGGTAATATCTATGTTCGCTGTGTATAAAGTGTACGGTATTTGTGTAGGCTCTTCCATCAACCTTCCTGTCGATTTTTATCCAACTAGTTCATACCAGTTTAATTTGGCAAAGTTGTATAAATTTCTAAAATTCAAAATTGAAACAGATATTAATAAATTAATTTATCAACTAAAACAATATTTGTGTCACAATATAACAGAAAAGTTATATTTCAACAGTCTTTTCCTTTGAGGTCAATTTCTGACACGCACATTTTCAAGTCAGTCGTCAATGGCGGTGGACGCACAAGGAGAATCGGGTAGGTCTTTGTTTACTAAATTAATCGTAAATATTCCGCCGGTTAATATTGTAGCATTGGTAAATATGTTCATATCTAATAGAGGATTTCTTGATAAAGTTGTGCTGTTATTCGAGACTTGGCAGGAGGGGCCCTTTGACAGAAATCCATTTATACTTGCGGTGGCTACACCTTTTAAAGTTGATCAAAGGGCACGCCTTTGTGCATCTGACGATTTCAAATGCTGTATTTATACATGAGATTAAAATTAATACTGGGTGACAATCTTGTTGCGTTTGTAAAATGGATTGGAAACCTTGGTGGTATATTGGTAATTACGCCTATTTGTTTTATAGGAGAATGGGGTTCGATTCCCTGCTAGGGTCAATCCATTTTATCAGAAATATGAAACAATTTTGTCATTTCAGTTCAACAGTAGTAGTAACCTATTCTTTATTTTATATTTTATCGTCGGAACATATGTTTCAATGAAATTAATATACAATGACATGCCTTTTTAACAGGAGAGATGAAACGTGTTTTTAGGGGGAGGGGTTTTGAAGTTAGAACGTTGCTGTATCTAGGTCAACTATTTTCAATTACGAATTGTAACACATTGTTGTCATTGTTAAAGTATTAGTAACAAAATGTGTATCATTTTAGTGTTTGAAAGTGATTTAATTTAAGGAAATACATTAAATGCATACCATTTTGACGAGATTCATTTTTCTGCCGTAGTCAATATACGCATGTGAAAACTAATTTTATTGGATAATATGGTATGGTTTCTTTACAAAGCTAAAGAAGCACGTCATATTAGAATTGTCTTTATAAATACATCATCACAAATTATAGAAAACACAAACCAGTGTTACGAACAAAAGTCTCCAAGTGGTTACTTTAACTGCGTTCACAAAATTAATTAAAATAGGAGTAGAAAATACCTAAAAATAGTCAGAAAACGAATGACATATTATGACAAAAAAAAACCTAAACAAACGAACTAAACACATACAATAGACTAAAAGACACGTTATAAAAAGTCGAACCCTAACCTGAAACAGGTGTTAACCTCTTTGAATCTTCAATAAAATCATATACATTCTTTAAAAACTTAAAGCAAAATTATACAATTTTCTTAAGAAACTGTACTGGTGCACCAATAAAACCCATGAAACAATTTACGATAGTTTGGAGTATTTAAAAATAACCTTTTGTTTTAGATACAACTTGCTTGCCTACTTTTCATTAATTTATCTTACCTTGGTTTAATTTTTCAGAAAGCAATATAGATTTGGCAAGACATTTGACTCTGGTTATTATAGCAGAAAGGAAATGGTATATCTAAACCTAAAGACGATTTAAAGTTACTTTGATTAAAAATAATGAATAATTTAAAAGTATATCAGTTCCTAGCACGTCCATAACAGTTAAATTTGTTTATAACGTGTTTCTGTCACATTAAAGATTAAAATATTTATCATAGTACTGTGTACTTTGAAGTTGTTACACTATTACACAATTATAGCCTTGTATGGGGTCAATACAAGGAAATATTGACCTGAAAGAATTATATTGACTACGACTATATTGATGAGGACGAAGACCGACGAAGTCTATATACTTCTTTTGGTCGATAAACCCTTGAATTGACCTCATTAATATGCTATAATTGTTATGTTGTTAATTTTCGATCATATTTGTATGACAATCGTCATTTGATTTTGTTGGAATTTTATAGATATCATTTTGTCTCACAGACAATGACAACATATAAGTTTGTTTTTTTCTTTTACATCTTATGTATTTGAAGATTTTTCAGATATTATTTTTTGTATATTTTATCAAGTTTTGGATTATGCATTTTTATGCCTCAATTCTATCCTCGATTCTCACCAAACAGAAATTTAGTGTATTATTAGATAATTTGCATGAATTCATTCATATAATGCATGTTGAACAATGTTGTGTAATGCAGAACTTACTTACAGCTATGGCTACTGCTCCGGACTCTAAGAATGTTACTACATCATCGGAAGGGACTTCATCTAGATAATTGGAAGACCTTGAAAGAAAAGTTACTTAATTAACATACTATAACCCATCGTCAGGCTTTGATTTATATAAAAAAAAAAGTTTCAATCATTACGTTTTATTATTAAGACAAAATATCTTGTGATTTCTCTGAAATACTTGAACCACAAATACTGTAACGATATGCTTGGTCCTATATCAAGGAAGAATTTCCGAAAACTGCATACATAGTTCTTTAGCCTTTTTATGACGAAGAAAAATGTTTTGTTTTACGTAATATTTTATTATATTGTGTTCATTCACACGCAAAGCTACTTATGTATCCCTAATTTAAAAACTACGACATATCGCCATCACATTGCGGGTAATAATGATGGAACAGTGTTTTTTTTAAAACCATATGTCTAAAACCCTGAGGTGGTAATGTACTCAGGAGCCTGTTATTCAGTGGTTGTCGTTTGTTTATGTGTCACATATTTGTTTTTCGTTCATTTTTTTACATAAATAAGGCCGTTAGTTTTCTCGTTTGAATTGTTTTACATTGTCTTATTGGGGCCTTTTATAGCTGACAATGCCGTATGGGCTTTGCTCATTGTTAAAGGCCGTACGGTGACCTATAGTTGTTAATGTTTGTGTCATTTTGGTCTTTTCCGGATAGTTGTCTCATTGGCAATCATACCACATCTTCTTTTTTTTTTATAAACAATTGATAAACTCGGTATGAAGTATATAAACTAGAATATTTTTCAGTTCAAATAATATGTAAGTTTATAGAGACAATCGGTGTAACGCCACAATTGTATTGTTTTTTCTTTTTTAAAGCAATTATTCCGTTTAAATTTTTTTAAGACAACGGTTATGTTCTGCTTGTCCAAATCGCAATTCCATTCTCTATGCTTCGAGTGTTACACAACTTGGTATACACCTGGCCAAGAGCACCACAAAAACACTTGTTTGGCTGAAGCGTCTTATTTTGAAGAAGCACCTGGATTCATCCTCGGTTTGAATTGGTGTCGAATTTATATATCTTTAGTTTTAAATGAAGTTTTTTTCTGGATTGTCTTTTTCATCATTTCGTCGTTTTTTCTCTTTAAACCATATGGTCGTCTGTTTTTCTTCGACTTCAATTTTTTGAATTTCTCTCTTTTTGCTATTTTCATTTTTTAAGTATTTCAAATGAAAACTTATACACTAGCCAGTGAAAATTAAATTTAAAACGCATCATTTTTAATGTTTTACAGTGTGCAGACTGCCAGTGATATTTCTTGTATATACTTACATGTCTGCTTCTTTTTTTTCTAAAGTAATAATGAAAATAAAATTATCATAGTAAAATAATCATGAAAGAATGGGTCAGTCAGTAGTGTTATAAATTTTTCAGATCATTTAACCATCAACTTCTGTAAATCTTGATATAATGAATATCATTGTTTTTTTAACATAGAAAACAGAGACAAAAAACTAAGACTCAACATATTTTATCATAAAAGCTCTTGTAACATGCAAGGTCATTTTAATCAAAGATTGTAATTATTATTCAATAATTCTAGTGAAGACTTGTCGGCATAGTAACAGAAAATGCTATAAACAATAAATAATGCTGTCTCTCATTTGATATATCGTTACAAATAATATTAAAGTAGTATGTATATATCAATTTAAATTAATCTAAGGTTATAATTTGTTAAAATGACTTATGTTTCTTTATATGATTTCATCAGTGGAAGTTTTTAATGTAAAATAAACCCGCAATTCTCATTTAAAAATGGTTACCAAAAGGAATGGTCAATAATACACAACAATACATAGATTAAATTAATAATACACACCAGGATCATAATTTAAAGGAAAAACACCCAGCAGTTTTCTTAATGTAGGTCTATTAAAAATCTTGTTAAATTTGAACTTACCTGGTGATGTCGTCCTTATATTGATACAGTCGCTACGTTTGAACGAATATGAATGTCTTAATATCTGACACAGATACAGATATTTTATCCGATTGAATAAAATATCATATGAAAGTAAAAAATGCACTTATAATATAAAAGACCAATAAATGCATTGGCTGTAAATCACTTGTGTAACTGTCACAATCTACCTTGCAAAGTTTACGTCGTCTTGAAAAAATCTAGGTCAGCCATATTTCTTTAGAATTAATCACATGCATTAGTTCAAAAAATGTAACTTTTAAATATATTTTTAGAATCAGAAAACGGAAATATATACTTCAACATACACACAATCAGTGTATATAAAGTGCGAATCCAGCTAGTTCATTTTTACTGTTATATGCGGGTATGTCTATTGTAGAATGAAGGATCATGGGAAAACTGTATTTGTTTATGTTTTGAAAATATCAAGTTAAGTGATTTGAAGATAAGTTTTAACATATTTTCATTGTGATATGTCTTTATAATATACAAACATAGCATTAAAGTTTAAATACGTGTTATAAAAGCATCATAATATAGCATATCGATTATAGAAAGCGATCCATTTTAACTATAGATGCGATGAATTATCACTGTTAGTGCAGTCATTATTAATGTAGAATTTTCAAAGATGCGAGGAATTTTTATTGTAGAATTATGTGATAAATGCACTTGCAACAAACGAAAAAACTTAGCTGATGACTTTATGATTTATGATACATGTATTTTCAAATTGAAATACAAACTCCTCATTCATTCTTCATCAAATATATAGCTTTTCAAACTTGTCACAAAAGCGATTCTCAAAATGAAAAATTCTAGATCCGCGAATGGATAGTACCGCAGAGATAAAACCATACACATTTGGGTTATTGTACACGAAATGCATGCTACAATTCATTTTTGTTGATTTTAGACCCTTTGGAACTCTTTGTGGGCTATTTCAGCAACTAGGCATAACTTCCCCAAACTAGATACACGGTTAGATTCAGCATGTAAACGATTCCCAAATATCTATATTAAAGGACTTTTGTCTATAAATGTGGACCCCACAAAATTGAAAAAGGGACCAAAAAAAAAATGCATGCATCGGATACATTTGTTATTGAAGGCATGACTGTAACAAAAGGATGAATATACAAAAATATCTTATTCTGGGAGTCTCATTGGGGGGGGGGGGGGGGGGGGGGGTTCTGATCCCGGATCCCGCTTACTGTTTTGGCAGATTCACGTATTCCGCTTATGGTTTTGTCTGATTCCCGTATCCCGCTTATACTATGCAGTTCTCAATTTTTGTAATTATCCGTGTCCCGCTACACTTCATTTCTCTTTTTTTACGACACAATCATTTGACTTTCACCTGTCACGCTTGCAAAAACTCGGCAATCCGGCGTCACGCTCATATCCAAATGCGACCCACTATTTTACTTTATTCCGACTCATATTGAGCCCATTATAAATATATTAAAAAAGTAGCGTGGATTTTTTTTATCACTTTTTATCCCGTCTCGTTTCGTTTTTGAGCCATATATAGATGTCGTATGTGACAATGAGACAACTCTCCATCCGAGTCACAATTTTATAAAAGTAGACCATTATACGTCAAAATACGGTCTTCAACATGGAGTCTTGGCTCACACCGAACAGCAAGTTATAAAGGGCTCCAGTGTAAAACCTTTTAAACGGGAAAACAAAGGTTCAATCTATATCAAGATGTACGTAATTAGTGGTGAAGTGTCATGGAAATGGATAAAAAAGTAAGGATAAAGATCCCTATACGCTTTATAAGAAACTAAATGGAATACATTTGAAATAAATGTTATTTCTATTGAATTTATTAGAGTGTTTTAAAACCAAACTTTCCTCCGTAGGTTAAATTTTATCAAATCTTTCTCTTACTTTATCTATTGTTTGAGCAAGTCGGCTAAATTAAGGCTTTACAGCTAATTTCCTAATGTATGTAAAGCAAAACTTTGGTTGGCTTGCTTGCTTTGTTTGTTTAATTATCTATACAAACTTTGTAAATAAGTTTGACATTTTTAAACAATATGAATATGCATAGTTTAACCTGTATCTTTAATATTTGAATTACATTGGGTGTTATCATAATGATTATCCAATAAAAGAAAAGCAAGCAAGTCAACTAAAGTCTTGTTTTACATGCTTAAAGAAATGAGATGTAATAGATAAAAAAAAATTATACAGTGAAAATGCACCGCATATACAATACTAATGATTCGCTCCACAGTGAAAATGAAAGAATAGTATCATTATTCGACAGTAAACATGACTAGCATTACGAAATCATCATAGTGGAATTTAGTTAAATATGAAAAAACTGAATGACAAAGCATATTCTACGTTATACAACTTTATTAATTGTATTAAAATGAATATTTTTTACTGCAACAACATCTCAACTGTTAGTTATAAAGCATCTGCACGATCTGTTCGTGAAATGTCATAAATATTCACCTATTTTGGTATATATTTCACAGCTGGATGGCTTTAGGCGCGATAAAACCCCGCTCGCATCTCTTACTTTGTTTTATTAGTATTATGTATTTCTGAACATATACATTTTAACTAATTTTCTTCATTTTCTTCAAAATTTAAAAAAAGTTCGTCTGTTTATTTATCATTCTACATTAGACATTTATGGCATATACAGTAAAAATGTTATTTTAGGATCCGCACTTTACATGCACTGATAATATTAAACTAAAATCGTTTAACTGTATAAGGGAAGATTATTATTTTATACCTATACAAAATGGTAGTCAAACACGTTAGTTTTCGATATTTGCTTTCTTATATAAAGATATATTTTAAAAATGATCGATAAAATACAAAACTCGTATTGTCACATAGGTCGTATAGTAAAATGCTGTAAATAGTTATTAAAGGTACCGGGATAATAATTTAGATCGGCAGACGCGCGTTTCGTCTACATAAGACTCATCAGTGACGCTCATATCAAAATATTTATAAAGCCAAATAAGTACAAAGCTGTAAAATTTAGTTATAAATCTTCAATTGATTGTTCTATTCTTACATTAATGATTTTGACAATAAAACAGAAATAGTGTATTCTAAATATCATATCTTTCAAAATGTAAATGTTCATCTAGATAGAGAGGAAGATGGAGAAGGAGATTAAACAAATTACCGGTGACGACTACACTCCACGACCATTCTGTATTATAATAAGTATTACATTGCTTTTCATATATCATTAACATAAAAAAAATATAAATTGTGAACTTTCCATTTCTGTGAGCAATATTTCAGCATCGCCTGCATACGGAGTATATATCTACCAATTGATACAATATTCTCGGACTATTGTTTCCTTCCTATCAGGATTTCCTTGATAGAGGATTGCTGCTCACTAGGAAAGTATTAAACCAAGAAATCCAAATGGTGGAGTTAAAATCATCCCCTCGTAAATTTTACGGACGCCCTCACAAGTTGGTTGACTGTAATTGAATAAAAGAGGGACGAAAGATACCAAAGGGAAGTCAAAATCAAAAATCTAAAACAAACCGACAAAGCCATGTCTAAAAATGAAAAGGACAAACAGGAAAACAATAGTACACATGACACAACATAGAAAACTAAAGAATAAACAACACGAACCCCACCAAAAACTAGGGATGATCTCAAGTGCTCCGGAAGGGTAAGCAGATCCTGCTCCACATGTGGCATCCGTCGTGTTGCTTATGTGATTACAAATCCGGTAAATAGTCTAATTCGGTAGGTCATATTCATGAAATGGAAGGGGATTGTAGTTACGACGTAAGGAACATATCCGAGATCATTTGTGAAACGGTTAAAACAGATGATATCGGATATGTTCCATATCTCATAATTACAATACCCTTCCCTTTTCACGAATTTGACCTACTAAATTGGTCTATCAACCGGATTTGTTATAAAAGAAGCTACTCGACGACTGCCACATGTGAAAAAGGATCTGATTACCCTTCTGGAGCACCTGCGATCACCCCCAGTTTTTTTAGTGGGGTTCATGTTGCTTAGTCTTTAGTTTTCTATGTTGCTTCTTCTGTACTATAATTTTTTGTTAGACTTTTTATTTTTAGCAATGGTGTTGTCAGTTTATTTTTAATCTATGAGTTTGACTGACCCTCTGATATCTTCTGTCCCTCTTATGTTCTCCCAACTAAGGAAATAAACCAACATGGCTACTACTTGTCAGTCAAAAACTTAGTCTATTGAACAAGGTGTAGTCAAAAAAATAAGATGTTATGGTGATACTAATTTCTATGCTTCTCTTAAACAAGGATATATGTTGGATTGTTAATATTCATAAATAAAGATTGGATTTAATTTTCATTTGAAATTTTGACGTTTCATACATTATATTCCATGCAAATTATTGAAAATAATATTACAATTTTATTTCTTCAATTTTAAATTCAATTCGTGCTATTCATAGGCATAACTATCAATTTGTTTAACCAGAACGATTTCACAGCTGGCAGATGTTTCGTTAACGATTAAATTATAAGCCTATAATCAACACACAAATGTCAACATGAATTATTATAAATGCAACTATTTTTTTCTACACATTAACTACTAGACAAATGTTACATCCCCTTCCAAAAACTTAGGTTATTAAAAAAAATATTTGTTTTTCCCGAGCGCAACCGACAAGTTTAATGCAGGAGAAACGCGTGTCTTACTTTTTGAATAGTGAACATGGTAGCTCTGACCACATTTGTCCTCTGCATGGGGTAATGCATCTGCTGTTGGACTTTCGTCCCGAGTGTATTAAAACCTGATATAGCTGACAGAATTAATTTAAGAGATATCTTCAGTAAATGTACTATAAATTTAGACAAAAATATCAATCTTTTACTATAACGGATAATCGTTATGGCATCACACATCATAAAAAAAATAATTTTTCCTGAATATGACTGAATTCGCATTGATATAACACGTGTGTCAGTACATCCAACATTCATGTATTTAGATATGATGTTTTATAATTAATTCTGATCAGATATTGTTTTATGTTTTATCGTTTGTAGTAATTTTATGTATTATTTTCTATTCGTAAGTTTACAGTGAAGATAATAGATCGCCAAGTTCATTTATATGATTTAATTTAAAGCAACTATAAGCACATAATGTATTTGTTTTACACAGTTGGAAGAAAAACCAACATAGTTTGATGATACAATAATTACACAATTAAAAACGCAATTCTTTGATTGTGTTAAAATACATTAAAGCCAATAAATACAAACCTAATCTCGATTTACATCCATTTAGAAATTTACTAGTGACTGCACTGCAATCCTGTCATGTATTGTTGTATTTTTTAGCGGTATACTTAACATTACCATAAAGCACAAAGTTCGGGTAGCCAGTAAACAAGGTGCGGTCCATCATTATTCAAAAATGTCTTGTACCAAGTCAGGAATATGGCAGTTGATATCTAATTGTTCGTTTTTATGTATGTTGCATTGTCGTTTTTGTTGTTGAACTTCAGTTTTTCTGTTGTTGTGTGGTTTTTGTCTTATAGTTGATGTATTTCTACCGGTTATAGGATTTGTTTTCTTTCAATTGACTTATGCATTTTTAACTGCGCTAAAATACTGTGCCTTTTTTTTACACACCATATTTTTTTTTATCTTATAACACTACAAATAATATGAATTTTTATTTGATAAATGAAATCGTGATAACACAGTTCTTTTTTGATATCTTGATGTGTTAATTTGGGATGTGCAATATGTTCACATTAAACTATAAAGGAATTTAAACTTTATAACCGAGAGGAAAACGTCCACTTTATATATTGATTGAACAAACAAAAAAGATTTTTTTTTTAAATATTTCGTAGCTAGTGTCCCTTTAAACCTGTTTTTTTTTACTAAACCGGCTTCCAGATATAACTTTTACATAATGAACAAAAGCTTTAGGGCCAATCAATTATCTGATACATATATAATATTCTAAATCAATACCCGGAGGTAGATATGATATGAAAAAAAATATATGAATAATAAAAAAAGTTTCCTTAATCAAATTATAACAGTATCTGTCAATTTTCGTACATATTATCATCTTTTTTGTAAGTTTTGTTAATAATCTTTGAAATAACGAAAATTAAACAATTCCACTTCTTTATGCATCATTTCGTCAAAATAGTCGTGCAACTACATGGCGATTTTAACTTGATCAATTGAACATTCAGAGTTCAGTTTCTTATAATATTGTCTGATCGATGGATTGTTAATTAGGGTGTATAGCTTAGCCCATTTACGGCAAATTCGTCTATGTTTTTGACTATTGGTTGCGACTTTCACTTTTTTTGCTTTGACTGGTGTCAATAAAACGTTAGCATATTCTGTGTCTTTGTTGATAACAAGCAATTCGTTGCAAAATACCGACGCTACTGGATTTCTGTGATGAACCTCTACCATCAACATACCAATATAAGTCGAATAGCCTAGGAGAAAAAAATGAAAACTTCCGCTGAGTTTTGTATAAAATTATAAGTTTTAAATATCTTATCACATTAGAACAGTAGGAAAATTAGCATTTTACCGGCTTTATTGTCAAACTAAATAACGTATAGTTTGGCATTGGCTTTTAGGACTTTGAGATAGGATTAACTTATTGAGCGACATTGTATTTGTTCCGCTTTATTTGCGTCAGTAGTATTATCAGAAACAAAACAAAAACGATATTTTCGTCCATTTCAACGCAAATGTGTCATATCAAATCAAGCTAAATAAGGTTTATTTCAGGAGAAATTAAATATATATAATATTACTAAAATTCAATATTTAAAAAAGCAATTTGTAAAGTAATTTGAGTGATTAATATGTAAATGTAAATATAATTTTATTTTTAGCCTATTCAAAGCAATCTATGGCATACAGAATGCAAGATTTCATTCTGGATTTCATAACTCATAATTAAACAATTGGTAGACATCATGGAATTTATAATGTCATTATTAACTTTAAAACAGGATTAAATAAGGTACATTTGTAAGTCATGATTTTTTTGGAACTTTCAATTTCTTGATGTTTCTTTTCCGCAGAAATGTATTTGAATTGATAACAACTGAAACATCTGTAATGGCCTTGATTATTCATATTGGCCCTGTTGTTTTCGCAATTTTCCTGTATTAATTTCCTGTTAATTTGTAATAGTTCAGTTTTGCTTTTGTGATAAAGTGACAGATTCATAAATATTGCATTAAACTGGTAAAAAAATATGATACTAAATGAATTACCTTTGTCAAACTTCTCAAAACCTTTTGGAAGCATGCATTTATCTATCCTGGCTAGTGATACCAGACCGATCAAAAGACCAATCAAAATCCTATTCAAACAACTGATAAATCCAATGATGACGTGAAAGAAGAACATGAAGAAAGACAATATGTTGAACATTTTCCTACAAATGAATACAAATTAACAAATATTAGATAGATGATAGCGATAGAAGATAGAAAGAGTACAAGTTCATAGTACCAAGATAATTCAAACAGACGTTCTTGTATATATTTCTGGCATAAAAAACGTCAACAAATTTTAAGGTTTGCACCAACCTTTTTCTAATCCTTGAACCGGCTCTGATGTTGTAAATTTTATAGATAGTCAATTAGACTGTAATTTTAAAAAACCCAACAACAACAGTTTTACAAAAACAGCATATAAGGAGGTAGCATTATTGGTTTTTTGTTAATAGAATAAAGGGAAAAACAGGATCATATTTCAAATTTTTTTGTCTACACAATAAGAAAGATAAACATACAGATAAAATTATCATATAAAGAAATAGCTAGAGTTATCTTTCCTTTGAGTAAATTTCTATATTTGTATATTATATATTATATTCTATAGAAAATACCCGTTAAAAAGTCTATTATAACGACTAAAGGTATAAATGTTTTGATGAAAAAAGCGAAATAATGTATCTGTTTGAATTTTTTAAGAAATCAGCTTTGAGTAATAAAAAAGAATACATGTAATTCAATTTAATTCTAACTTTTTAAGCCGACGGATTTGTAGATTTGAAGAAAAAAAACATGACAGCTAAAAATATATCATTTTGTTCTCGCTTGCACTCACAATTAACATTTTTTTCCTTTATTCTTTATAGAGGACCAATGGCTTTGTATATTGTTGAACGCTTATATTATATACCAAGAGGAATATTGTGATTACTTGTAATTTACACACATCTATTTTCCTAAAAACCATATAATTATCATATAGTTCATAGAAAAAACTAAATTTTACTCTTTAGAAAAATAAGAACAGAAATGGTCTTAACATATTTGAATGAATGATGATACTATTTGAATCATTTTAAAAGATTAAAAAACTGAAGGAAAAAAAAATCATATTTGTTTTGTTTTTCGTATTGTTTTTTTGTGTGTTTTGATTGTTCTTTCTATTGCATTATCAGTTTGCGACTTATAAGTTTTATCACTTATTCATTTCAGTTACGAACACATAAAATTAAATAATGGAAATACTTACAAATTATCTAATGCAAGTGCTTTCTGAGTTTTTAGTCCTGTAGGCATAATAACAGCAAAGTCTTGTTGGAAGAATTTCCCTGATAAAAACACTTGTAGTTTCTTGAAGCCGAAATTCATCATCATCAACGGTCTACAAAATGACAAAAGACACAGTAGATAAAAATGTATCATAAGTCAATTATTCCCATAACTTTTGGTATTTACTCCTATATTTTTAAATACTGTAGTGCTTGTTTTAAACGTTTGTCAGTTAACTTTGTTGTCAGTAACATCGGATAACATTTTAAAACATGCCGTCGTATAGGCGGGTGTGGCTGAACTTGGTCTTTGCAATTTTCATAAAGAGTATATCCGGATAATAGACGAAAAGGTGAAAAGTTTAGTAATTTTATCAATGATAAATTAATTTATGGAAAGAAAACACGATCCAGTTTGGAAATCAACGCTTTACTATTATTTTTGAAAAAATATTTGCTTCTTGATTACGTTATGCTACGAACTTAGCTGCTATGGAGGATAATCAATATTGTTATCTTCATTTGGTGTTTTTTTCTTATCAAAAAACGATTATAAAATTGAATACCTCGATGTTTTCTAATATTGCTTAATATTTCACAGCGGTTTTACTAGGGTTTTATACTTTCACTTAAACTAGTCATCCCTTATGTTTATTAACTATGTATTTACATTGTATAACAGATTAAATTTATTCTTTCTTTGTGTGTTTATTTGTGTTTGATTGAGTTAAGCCATTCCAATAGACAACGCTTGAGTTCGATGCATTTCCTTCAAAACTTCTGGTTTTAGTGAACATCATTTGTGCGATTTGGGGCATCGTCACTTCCGTTCTAATGTTGAGCGAAAGGTTGGAAAACTATAATACTTTATTGCACGAATTATTCGGCAAATTAAATTCTCATCATTGACAATCATCACTGCTATCATTAAGAAATTATGATTAATTACTTACAAAACAAACATTATTTCTAACTTATCCTTCTCAATGACGATCACCAAGACGCTTGATGAACGTTTATAGTGCAGGGATACAGGCGATCACCTCTATCTAATACACTGATGTAATAAAAGCGCGCATAATTGACAAGTTTTTTTTCCGGTGACGAATGAACTCAATAGTGGTCTATTGATATTTTATAGCACGTCTTTCTATGTTGTGATGTAATAATATTGTTTCAGCAAAGGTAGATGGTTTGGTATCATTAAAACGTTTAATCCCGCTGCAATTGTGTGTACCTGTCCTAAGTCAGGAATCTGATGTTAAATAGTTGTCGTCTGTTTATAAGATCGTTGGTTTTTCTGTTTGAATGGTTTTACACTAGTAATTTTCATTGACACTAATACCACATCTTCCAATATCTTTGATGAAAAGGAAAAAAATAGAAACTTATTCATACGTATTTATACTCACAGAATAACAAGAACTGGCTCAAAAAATAAAAATGGAACCTTTCCAGCTAAAGGCAAAACTATAATGTAGGCAATTATAAAGCATACTACCCATAACATCAGTATTATCAATATGTAACCTGAAATAAAATAAAACGTTTTGTTTTAATATGTACTTTCAAGAGAGGTTTAGCGCTATAACATTCAATCCATCATTTTGTACATTTAAAAATGTCTGTACCAAGTCAGGAAAATGACAATTGTTGTCCTCTCGTTTGATGTGTTTTAGCATTTGATTTTGGAACTTTCCGTTTAGAATTTTCCTCGGAGTTCAGTATTTTTGTGATTTTTATTTTTCATATATGACATATCATGTGCTCGTTTGATATTTGTTATGTTATGTGGAGGGTGTTTGAAAAGACTTTGCTTGTTGCACAACTGAATAATTTTTTAATGAATATAGAGCTTAAAAAAATTACATTCTCACCCTGCTACATTGTTGATTATCACTGAGCATTATGTTAAAGTATGACGGCACGGATCATATAAAATAAAATTTAGAGTTGAAATTGGAATGTGTGAAAGAGTTAACAACACAACCAAAGAGCAGAAAACAGTGTTTCATAGAGCGGAGATAGAGTCAGACTGGCTTGTTAAAATTCAATATCTGATATCTCGATTAGAAACTCTTTAAATACCGCACATACAGCGACAATAACACTTTAACGCATATGTCAAATGAGCGTAAGAAGATATCAGATGGACATTGCAACTCCTAAATCTATAATAGATCAGCCACGCCATGGCTAAAATGTCCCATTCCAGAGGTGTCAGACATGCAGTTTGTAAGTTTGATGGGAAAAAGAATAGCGATAAATCATATTGCAAAAGAGTAACTGAATTACAATGTTTGTATATGTTCAGGAATTGCAAATTACGTCTGGTTGAAACATTGGAAATTGGAAGTTAAAGTATATGGTGGTCCGTCCGAAAATTTCCAAAAAGATAAATACAACAGGTAAAATTATAAGAACAAGAGAGAAATGGACAATTCAAGTGTGCATGGTCAATGATGGAGAACGTGGAGACAAACGATAATTGCCGACTGATTTCTGACAATCATTTATCAAAGCCATTAAAACTTTTTTCACAAGTATTTTCTATTCCTGTGATCTCTTAAATACAACGTTTTGATTTTCACAAAGTATATAAATGAGGACATACTTGTATTTACCGGTATTTTTTATGTTTTAGATACCTTTATCAAATGTAAATTAAATATGAACACAAGTATAAAAAATAAAAATCAAATAGTTGATACCGCGCGAGTAAAAATATGTCACACATAGAGAGGTGAATCTATTGATACGATTTCTACAGCTTGGCTTATAATTTTAACACCCAGTTAGAGTAAAAAATTATGTCAATTAAAATCATTTCTTATATTTTGGATAATTAACCAAATGAAAGTAATTGATCTCTTTTGATCCTTTGCAACAATGATATTTGTTTGTCTTGTTGCTTTATATGATGCTGTTTAACGTATTTCGGTTTGACTATATTTCATTATGACGTTAACTTACACCAGATAAGGAATGCAATTTGTGCCCCAGAATATCGTAAACTTGATGCCTAAAAAGAGAAGGAAAATATAATTAAGAGTATAAAATCCGATGTGTTGCAAACACAATAGACAATTAAGTCATATTTATCAATCTCAAACTAGAACTTCCCAATACCGTTTAAAGCACAGCCTGTCTATTGTAACTAGTACATCAATAAGATTGTCGCGAAAGATATATATCTATTACTACTGAACAATTGTTACACCACGATTTGATAACTCAAACTAGTCAAAAATTTACTGCATTTTATCATCGGTACAAGGACATCAATTTTAAAAATAAATCATCTTCTTTCAAGTTTTTCGCATCCTTCTTTAAATGGTAATATTTTTTACAAAGCACAAAATTGACGACACTCACCTCAAAAATTTACACAACTCTTAAACAGACTTATTTAGAAGGGATATAGTTACGATAATGTTGTTGTGTCATTTTTTTTTTTACTTTAACATAGATGCATTTATAGGTTCTTTGCAATGGAAAGACACATGTATTCTGTAACCAGTTGTTGGCATGATACGGGTTATGTTCTTCTCGTGCATTTTATGATGGTATGATACTAAAATCCTAACGAGAGGGATTGTGTTGATATTCATATGATAAATACATAATCTTTCAATCAGTTGACTTGAGCATGTCAGTAACTGCTAGTAGTCCTTGGTTAGTTTATGTATCATCGTCATTTAGGTTTGTTTCTTTTGATACCTATTCTGACATCGGACTATGACTTCTTTTAAGCTGAGTTTTACTGTGCGAATTGTAGTGTGTTTTGTTTACATTGGCTAGAGGAACAGGGGGAGGGTTGAGATCTAAACAAAACATGTTTAACACCGCCGCATCTTTTGCATCTCAAGTGCACGTTGGTTGTTTCATTGTTTTCTCTTAAAGTTTGTGTGTTTCCCGGGGTTTGAGTTTGTAAGTTTGTTACCTGGGTGTTTTTTTCTCTATAGATTTATGACTTGTGAACAACGGTATACCACTGTTGCTTTTATCTATACTATTAAACGAGAAGTCCTCATTTTTGGTGTCGCTTCTCTTCTTTCCACAATAAATTTATCAACACGGTTCTGTGTCCTATAGGTACAGTGCATATTGCCATTTGTCATCCATTCATATGATTATTCAGATTGAATATTTTTGAAGAAAAACAAGACAAAAGGCATCCGGATATTGTCCCGTCATTGGACGAAATTTTAAGTCAGATTAGACTTCCGGTTTGCGTTTTTCTGTATACTTTGAACATATATATACAAAGAATAAAGTGTATTTTCAGAATTCTATCTGCTATCATTTTCAAGTTTACTATCCACGACAGTCACAGAATTTATTAAATAGAGAGGGTCTGTATACTATATTAATGACCACTATGGATCGATTAGTAAACTTAGAATTGAAAGTAAATACACTATATTTATATAGTAATGAATGTTCATAATATACAGATAAGCGCTAAAAATATTCATGTGAACTTTTGATACCTTTTCTGAAATTCTCCAGTCATTTAATCTTTTACAAAATTCATGGATTACAAAAAAAAAGAAGATGTGGTATGATTACCATGTTGAGACAACTCTCTACAAGAGACCAATATGACACAGATATTAACAACTATAGGTTACCGTATGACCTTCAACACCGATCAAAGACCATACCGCATACTCAGCTTTAAAAGGTCAACACTTTGTTTTTATTATGTTTTAGAGATAATAGATGTTTTATATAATATACATTCCACAATGAAATAAAGAATTCTGGTATATGCAAGTATGGGATATTAAACGACAATTGTTAATAAATATGTAGGGTCTTAATTACGTTGAACCTATTCATGTTGGTAATATTCCAACAAGAATCCTTTATTGTGACTTACAATTAGGTTGTCATTTAGGCTCTTTCTGAGTTTCATTGGCAGGAATGAATAATCTCCTCTTTGCATCTTTTCTAGATCCTTACGATAACTGATGTAGATAACAATGACATAAAGAACCATGAATATGCTGGACAAGGAGATTGATGTGTAAAAACCAGCTAAAAAGAGGAAAGTTTAAACTATAACAAATAAAAAAAAAAGTAAAATCACAAATATATACTGAACTTAGAGGAAAATCAATTCGGAAAGCCCATAATCACATGACAAAATCAAATAAGAAAAATCTGTGAAAACATATATCTGTCCGTAATATACATTTCAACAGTTGATCAGGTTGGATTCGTGAAATAGATTTGAAGGTACAATATATCGTTGCTTTTGATCTTTATTGGGTTCAACACGATACAATGCCTGTATCAGTTGAGGAATGTGACAGTTGTTGTCCATTTCATTGAGCTTTCGGGATTATTGTATTTGATGAGGTATTTGTCGTTTGAATTTTCCACGGAGTTCAATGTTTTTGTGATTTTACACAAGATTTGGATGTGAAATCTGTTTCTCTAATGATTTGATTAATCAATTTGCAGGCAAACTAAATGATTTGCAAACAAAAGTGTTCTTTTTAGTGACGTCACCATGCATGGTAGCCTATTTTCATGCTGTCACATTAGGAAATTAAGAAGAATGCAAAAACAAAATCGGAGTCATAATCGAATGAAGAATTGATATCTAACACCACTCGTTGATTAATGAAAATAAATCACATGTCAGGAAATGGATTAATCGTGTGAGAATTAGACGAAAAAAAATATATATATACCATCTGCAACAGTAAAAAACGTTTCAATATCAGGTAAAAATGCTTCTCCAGAAGTGTTGAAGAATTTTAATTTGAAGAATGTGGTAAACAGAAGTCCGGGTTTCAAGAAGATATAACCAGTGAGTAAATCCATGCCAACCTAAAACAACATTAAATATATTACAAATATCCATCAAATTATATAAAAACATTAGTTTAGTTTAAACATATTTATTTATAGTGGATTGGGAAACAAGTTTTGCAACTTATATTAATCCCTTTCCACTTTGCGGGTGCGAGTGCTGCCTTGTAGCGGCATTAGCCTACTCTTTTTCGAAATCTACAAGGGTGTCTTTAACGTGCAATAGATATGGCTCTCTCTTAACACGGGTCAGCCATTTATCGTCCCCGTCCGACGGACTATCATCGTTTCCTCAAGACCATACTCGAGAATGGTGTCAAGGGAGAGCCGAAAATTGAGTTCCCGAAATTTTCATCCCAAACGGGAATCGAACCAGGAACCTTTGTGTTAGTAGTCCGATGCACTAACCACTACACCACGGCTCTCTAAAAACATTACGTCATATATATCGAACCTAGTATATCTGCATCGTTCACACTATACGGATCTATCATGACCCTATTTGCAACACCTGAGTCGATGCCACTGCTGTTGGAGATTTATTTCACCGAGCATATCACCAGCCCAGTAGTCAGCACTTATGTGTTGACTTGAGTTATTATTGATATGTTCACGATTATAAATTAACTGTTAGCAAAACTTTGAATTTTTTGAAAAACTAAGGCTTTTCAACCTCAGTAATAGATTACCTTAGCTGTATTTGGCAAAACTTTTAGGGGTTTTTAGTCCTCCATGCTTTTCAGCTGCGTACTTATAACATTTTTAATTCGGGCGTCACTGATGAGTTTTTTGTAGACGAATCGCGCGTCTGGCGTAAATATTAAATTTTATTCCTGGTATCTATGATGAGTTTATTTTAAATCTTATACGGTTTCGATCCTGTTGGAGTTCATGCAATTTCCTTTGGGTTTTGTTGTTTTTTGTATCTTATTTTTTGATAATGAGAGTTGAGCATCAGTTTACTACCGTAGTCTTGAATTGCCACGAGTAACATCCCATCAAAGGGACTTCTCTAGTGCAATGCAAAACTACGTGTTTCTATTTTACCTTACATGTAATCCATTTCAATAATGATTATCATTAGATGGTTTTCCTGTTAAACTATATTATGAATTAAAATCATTAGTTATTTTCAAATTAAATAAGAATACGTAAGATGATATCACAAAAGCAATTAATATCATAAGACAAAGAAGGACGAACATAATACCTATACCATAGGCAAAAAGAACAGGTTTATTTAACATAACACGAAATGAGTTAATGAGAATAATTACTAATCATTACTCATGAGTCATTATTGAACAAAACAAGGAAAGGGGAATAAATGGTATTGAAGTGTTAATCAATGAAACTTTTAATATACATATAAGTAAGCAACTACAGTTCACAGTACGGCCTTCATCAATGACTAAAACTCATAACCCCTTGTTAGGTATAAAAAGATAACTCTCTCACAAACAAAACATGGAAAAATTCTACTGGATCCCCACAGTGCAAGCAACAATACAAATAATAGATAGTATATGGTATAATTTCCAATAACACACCTCTAACCAAGCAACCAGACGTTAGGAACTATGGGTCGCTGTAGGACGTCGATAAACCCTAAATATCATAGCAAGCTATAAAACGCTTGCTATTTTTGCTTCTTTTTTTAACTGTTAACATTACGATCAATACAATAATCGGAAGTAAATCGAATGAATTTACCTGAAATAAAGCAATTGCTGCTACAAAAAATGTTGCAATCACTCTAGGTGAAGCATGTAGAGGTGAACTCACACCAATTTTGTTCTTTATATTTTTACTGCAAGCCAGGATTGACCTACACAAAAAGAAACATCGTTGACATTAACCCTAGACAAGAACATAGTACTGGAATTAACGTTTTTGAACACTTACAAAAAACAAATGTTTGCTTTCATGGAATAATCACAATTTTTCACCCAAGAGATATAAAAATAGGTCGAGAAACGCCCGGAAAACCGATGTTTTTTAATAATGGCATTATTTATTTATCCTTTTAATGAAAATTGTACATTCAGCTTATAAATAGTATCACTTTACTGAACATTTTGACTTAAAAAAGTTCTTATATTTTTACATTTTTAGTGGATATTTTTAACGGTGTTACTCCTGTTATTGACAATTTACACAATAAGACACAAGATAATATAACCGTACTAATAAATGTGAATTGTTTTCCCAGTCAAAGCAATAAGTCTGATGTATTATGCTTACCAATTACTGAATTTTGTTGAATTATATATATGTTACTCCATCAGTAATATTTAAAAGGGTGGATTTGAAATATCGAGAAACTTGTTTTGTTCATGCATCTGATAGCATCTGGCCTAATTGAGTTAATACACTCATTAGAGCTGTTATTTTATCAAGTCTAATGATATGTCGTTGAGGGAATACATTTTTGCTTGTCTTGTCAGGCCCATTTTAAACTTAACATATTAGATTTTGTCAGTTTTAATGTTATCAATTTGAATTGGTATTTTTGTTATACTTATGTAATTGTTTAAGCAATAAATGTAGTATTTTTTGTACGCGTATATTATAATCATAAATGAAAATGTAACTTCTTATATTGAAATATAATATACGTATCCTGTCATAATTCCATAATGATATAAGGATATTCTGTAACAGGTCAAAGAAACAGCCATCAACAAAAATAACTAAAAGGCATCTAAGAAATAGCAGTTGGTCTTCGAAAATAGGCAGATGCAATTGTAAAATAAAGAATGTAATCGTCTTAAGTATTTTACTTGTGAATATTTTAGAAAGTTATCGAAAAAAAACCACTTCAGGTTGCACTGTTTAAATATACTACCAGATGTTTTACAAACAACGCCCCTTTTGGGGAGATATACAAAATTTATAGATATTTTGTTTTATTTACGTACTGGTTACCAGATATGAACTCTATGTGTTATCTTTAAAAGACATAACATGGGAATGTTAGCAGCATAAACGCAAATTGTAGGTGGTGAAAAGGAATTCTGAGAAAGACGCAAAATGAAGTTAGGGATAGCGCAGAATATTTTTATAAGTTTAAATTTTTTAAAGTTCGGGGCATATTAATACTGAAAATATGCAGCACAGCCTTATGTTTTGACCTTTTGATTAAAAAAGAAAAGGTAGTGCATATCAACTGTCTAAGATATAATTTTTTACGAAACAGTGTGTTGTACTACTTTTGGGACATATTATATCAAAATTATAGAACACTTCATCGGCTCTAACTCAAAATATGGACAATTTTATGTTTATGGCGTCTTGAAATCTTTTGACATCTTCCGAAGTGCTGATTTCTAACCATTTTCAGCTGGACCAAATCAGTACTTTCCTTTAAAATTCGGGACCCAAAATTTTTTAAAGTGTAATTTCATACCCCCTTGAGGCATTTAACATAAATTTGGAAGGGGTATAAAAAATAATGGCAAGTAACCCACTGTTAACACTAGGGACGACAATTAAGGTCTCGGACCACATGTGGCACAGTTTTTAATCAGTAATGAAATTCAGATTCTTACCGTTTCAGACCTGTATTTGTTTCAGTGTTGCGTTCTGTTTTTTTCAAAAGCCATTTTACATAATTATATTGCAGCTGACTTGAGCATGGTGTTGAGCCCTGATGTAATGAAAAAAACTGTTAAAACACAGAAACGTGAAGTTGCCATTTCTGAAATGGTAATATCAAATACAAAGAGTTTAATGCAGTCATAAAAAGTAATCGCTTATGACTCGGAAAGACATTGTTACTTAGAAAATATAATATATTTGTAATGTCAGTATTGTTATACGCACAAACATACACAACAGTTGTCGTTTGTTGCTGTATATATCTTACTTATTTTTGTTGAAAGTGTTGTACATCAATCACGCAGTTAGATTTATCGTTTGAATTGGTTTACATTTGTCATTTTGTGACCTTTTATAGCTAATTATTGGTAATGGAATTAGCTCAATGCTAAAATTCGTACGGTTACCTATAGTTGTTAACTCCTACGTAATTTGTCTCTGGTGGAGAGTTGACGATGATTGCATACCTTTTTATTTTCATATGACATCCTGAATATAATAACGTTACAGGGTGAAAAAATGGCAAAAAGTGAATCAATGCATATTTTGTTAATGTGGTCAGTCTTTGAATAAGAAACGAGACAGAAACGTCAATTGACCATTGTCTGTTTAAATGTTGATATAGAACAGTTCATTTAAATGTGTTTTCGATTTTTAATTGTCTTCACGAAAGGATTACATTCAAATATTGTGTTTTGCTTATATACATCACATATTTATTTACCATATTATTTGTATCCTGTTTTAGACGTGTGGCAAAACTATAAATATGACGAGCTAACGTGTACAGAAAATATCCAATCAAAATCACATAACATAATGATGTGGGTATATAAACTAAAACGTAAGCATCTACTTTTCTAATCTAAAAGTAAAAAAAATATAAACACACTGTGATAAACTGATTTATCTTTAGTCTAACATTCTTAATTTTGCAGTCATTTAAAAATAATAAAATTCTAATTCTTAAGTTTGAACTAATACCGAACAGACGTTTAATGTGCCACACTAAACATATTTGTCTCTGTAAGACGTTAACAATGATACTACTTGGACTAAGACTGTAAAATGAATAAAATGTATTAATTAAACTTCCGGATACTTTTCCAATAATTAAGACTTCATGAAAAAATAAAACCAGAACACTTTAAAGAAAAAAGAGAATTTAGTTTGAAAGTCTTGATGATTTGACTTCTTTTAAGATTCTTCAGTAATAAGACATTTGTTAAGTATGAGTAAACATTTATTCGTGGCGTATCTGTAGAGTAATATAAATAAAGAATTTTAGATTTCTGTTATTTCCTATTCATGATTTTGAACTTAATTTTGTAATGTAACCGCAGGTAGGTTGGACAAAATGCATAAGTTATACCCAATACCTTTCAGAAATAGGCTTTGGTAAGGAACATCGTAGAAATAATTGATCAAATTCTTAGAAAAATGTAATCAACTTCTGTTTGGGGTTCAAGAAGGGGTTTCAAACTTGTCTTATGATGTACAGATTGTACGCGAACGTGATTCCTATCACCAATTAAGATAACAAGTGGACAATGTAATCACATAGTTATGATATTCATTTATGATCATTGGTTTAGGAATGCACATAGATCTTAAAAATAGGCAACAATAGTGTACCGCTGTTCAAAAGTCACAAATCAATTGGTAGAACACAAATCGGAGTTACTAAAAACAAGGGAAACATTTCCCTTATAGGAGGAAAACAATGAAAAAACAAATGTGAATAAACAAAACAAAAGACAATGCAACACAAACAACAACGAACTATAAGATAACAACTCACATTATCCTGACTTGGCACAGGGCATTTGAAGAAGAAGAAATGGTGGGTTGATCCTTGTTTTTTTGCTAGCAAAACTTCGCTATTTTATGGCAATGTTAAAATTAAAACATTGCATAAAAGTAATACAGTACAAATAAATTCAAGAAAATTAAGGACAGAGAAATAAACAAGTAAACAATTCAATAGTTGATTACGACATAACCACAAAATGAAAACAAACACGTAAAACAAGAAAAGACAGTAAACAGAAACAATTTTATTAATGCATTTCTAGAAAAAAAAATATAGTTAAAACATATCAGTATTGTGGTTTTGCACCCAAACAAAATTGCCCTCAAAATAAAATCCCAGTACTGCTATCTTTTTGGCAAGGCAATAGTTAGTGCTTAAGGATAAATGAAAGGATCAGACTGTTGACAAATTAATAGAATTTTGACATGACAAACCAACATCAGTAGTGATGCAACGATTGAGAAAATAGCTTTTTAATCTATTTTTCAATAGTTCTTCCAAAAATATTTCGGGTTTTTTTATCAAAAAAAAAGAGACGAAGAAACATCAGAGAGGACAATCTTTGTTACAAATCTTTAGTCTGAGTAAAATTTTAAAGATATGTCATATCTTTGGAATGATTTGTTTCCAATTTATCCCTATATCTATATCTACCTTTTAATTTTTCTTTTTAATTAATCTCGATGAATATGATGATTGTATTTATTCAGCGAGTCCTCAAAACTTACACCTTACATGGTTGAGATACGTACCAACGTTCATGATCCAACCCATCATTTGAAACCCTATATTAAGAGATAAACTTACTATATAGGAATTGGCCAGCTGATAAATTAAGGATGTAAATCTGCAAAAAACAATAATCGTCATTTTAATTCATGTTTATTGCTACTTTTTATGTGTAAGGTACATGTACCAAAAGACAAACTAAAAACGCCCAAATAAAAAAGGTTGAAACAACAAACAATACACTAAAACATAACATATCAAATTAAGACTAATTTACAAAAAAAACCTAAAACATCGGAGTGATCTTATGTGCTCTGGAAGTATTACTCATAGAAAATACATTGATAAGTGATCACACAATGACAGATTATAAATTGACTATAATCTAACCCTAAGACATTACCAAATTCGTAGACCATCGGCCAACGTAAAATGTATGTTTTTTAAACTTTGAAAATCAGACACGTTTTGCCTGAAGAAGTTGTACAAAACTGTTGCTGAGATGAGAAATAAAAAACAGCACTCAGAATGACACTTATAACTGAAACAGGAGCAACACTAACCTTTGAAAGTTATGTCATTATGGACTTTAAAATTTTCAACTTGCTGACAATAATTTAACATTGTAGTCACATTTTAACGATGTAACAAATCTGATACTATGTATATTTGCTTACTATCTCGTAAATTTGTAATATCAAAGTCGGAATGCAGAACAGTTTGTCATTTCAAAAATATAACAATTTGTTCCCCTAGATTTGTTATATCATTTTCTTCTTGACATTTAAGGTACAGCCTGTTAATAAATGTAGTATATGCTTATTGCATTTTGATTAAGGTAGAGTAACAAGCAACTTGATCATTGCTTTGGTAAAAGCATTACCCCATGGCAGAAAATAAATGTTAAAGCCAATAAATTATGACCCGAAAGCTTGTATTATATATAAAAAGTAGATATTTTATGATTGCTCATGAGACAACTCTTCACAAGAGACTAAATGACAGAAAAAGTAGCAATTAATAGTCACCGTACGGCCTTCAAAAATGACCAAAGCCCATACCGCATAGTTAGCTATAAAAGGCCCCTAACCAAAACGAATCTGAAATAGTTCAAACGAGAAAAAACTAACAGCACGATTAATGTACAAAATATGAGGGAAGACAATTATGTAACACGGCAACAAACGACAACCACTGAATTATAGGATTCTGACTTGTGGCAGGCATATGCATACGCAATGTGGTAGATTTAAACATGTTAGTGGGATGTTTGATTATATGAATTATATTCACTTTATTTGCTTAGTACGCGAAAAAATCCTAAAATTTGTATTTGAAGTCCTAAAATCTTGTTCATTGGAAACATAAGGATTTATTTTATAAAAAAGTAAAATCACAAATTACTGATCTCCCAGGAAAATGCAAAGCGGAAAATCACTCATCAAATGGCGAAATCAAAAGCTCAAACACATTAAAAGAATGAATAACAACTGTCATAATCCTTTCTTGATACATGCATTTTCTGATGTAGAAAATTATGAAGTTAACCTGTTTTATAGCTGGCTTAACCTCTCACTTGTATAACAGTCGCATCAAAAACAACAGAGTTCAGTGAACAGCTGCGTTTGATTTCTGGGAATTGCAACCATTCTAAATTCAGAATATTTTTACATAGCATAGGCAACTTTAAATTAAGTGTTCACTCTTCAAAAAATATAACATACTTACATGAATGCAGTGTAGAACAAGCCAATTAATGGTTCGATTATAGTTCTTCGGCATCTTATTACAGCAAATACAGGATAAAATTTGAGCGAAACAAACAGCGCCATAATTAACCAAACAAAAACTGAAAACGAAACTATAATTATTGTAATTGATAATGGGAACGATTTCTTAGGGATACGTAGTAACTACATTTAATTTTGCACCTTTCTTCTTCATAAAAATGTAATTAGTAAATTATAAAAAAACTTATATTATTGTCTTTCTTGTTGGAACTTAATAAGTATACTGCTTAAAAAAAATCACTTTCGCGTGATAAGAATCTCATTTGAAACCACACAATACTAGTAAATCAAATATTAGTTAAGGACCTTGTTAAAAAACCAATTTAACAATCCGACAGTAATCGTTTGAACTATATGAAATCCTACTGAAAAAGAAATACCAACTGTATAATAACTTACAAATATTTGGTGCTTTTAATCTGTTTATAGTTTTGTAAAGGTGTAATACCACCAAATTATGGTATGTCACATCCGGTTGTATACAAAAGTAGGTCTAAAAAAATATTCCCTTGAATTTGACCGTTGTAGGTAATTAATCCTACATTTTATTACAGTAAAACTATGTCTGTGTCATAAACATATGTCTTGGGTACTTATAAACACTATTATTTTTTATTTGTGATTTCTATAGAAATTTTTGTAATCTTGAGGTTACATGGTGACTAAACCTTGTGCACACATAGCATAAGGGGAGAAATTTGATTGGTTAACTTCCAATGATGGTTATTTTCTTATATGCAATGAAATGTTATGTGAAAAGTTTTCTATAGAACTGGAAAGGATAAAACTTTACTCATGCCAAGTATTTCCTATTTGAAACAAAGATAAATTCTGCACAATTTTTTGAAAAGTGCAAATTTAACAAAGACTAATAGGGGAAATCAATGGTGGTATTACACATAAAGATATTAATATTATATAGATTTTTTTTCCCAATAGGATAATAAATGGTGGACCTAAATATTCTCTTGTCGAAGATGGAGGTTTGCGCCTTCAAGAATGTTTAACCCTGCCGCCTTTTATAGCCATCTTCACGGTTTTTACAGACTCCTAATCGACCATCATACTACATCTCAATATTATTAATTAAATAAAGGATCATTCTGTATATATTATTTGTCTAAACATCAGCCAAACAATGTTGGGCATAGTGCAATGTAATTTGGTGCCACAATATCTCAGAAACATGATTTCGAATCCCGGCGAGGTAATAACAAAACAATTGCTTACGCAAATTTACAAATCTAACATGGTTAAGCTGATGTTTACACAAATTATATATATTCAGAATGTATTTTTAGCCTTGTATCACCATCACTGCTGGTGATCCCATGGATAAAATTTGTTGTTGAGGCGTCACTGTTTCAGACGTACTTAGATATATGATGATGTGGTGTGAGTGCCAATGAGACAACTCTCCATACAAGTAACAATTTATAAAAGTAAACCATTATAAATAATGTACGGCCTTCAACACGGAGCCTTGGCTCACACCGAACAACAAGCTATGAAAGGCCTCAATATTACTAGTGTAAAACCATTCAAACGCGAAATCCAACGGTATAAAAACGAGACACGAGAGACATGTATAAATTACATAAACGAACGACAACTACTGTATTTCAGATTCCTGACTTAGAACAAGTGCAAACATTTGTAGCGGGATTAAACGTTTTAATAGTACCCAACCTTTTCCCTTATTCTGAAACAATAGCATAACATCACAACATATAGAAACATACGATAAACTATCACTTGGAAGGCTTAACATATTTATATTATACTATAAATGTTTCCATCTGAGTAGATAAACGTAAATTTATTCATATCTTACCTCTAACCCAAGGGACAACTAATGATGGAATATTGAACGATGTTAAAACTAATCCCCTCCTGAAAATCAAATTCAGTAGTTGAATTGAAGTACATCCAAATGCAGCTGTATAAACTATGGCTAAATTATCATCTTGCAAAAAGTTTATCGGTCTGAAATATTAAATAAAAGTTGATCATGAATTACTTTTGTGACGTTTCCTTGTAGGAATTAACTGAGTTAGTGTATAACACATGCCTTGGTTCACAGGCATCCTCATCATTAAGAATTAAATGCTTCTTTTAATAATAACAATTGGGTTAAAAATCGTTGAGCGAAGTACATTCTCAATAATGTGCGCACGGTGAAGGCATTTACAACCCTATGAAGTAATAAAGGAACCTTCAATACTAATAATTACCTATATTTAGCGAGAATAGTGACGACACTATTTCAATCAAGTATTTCTTTTATTCACCTGTGAACTTTATTGTGGGATCTCCTGTCATCATGATTGTTACACTACATTGTGTAATGAATGTTCATTTCAGAAGGACTCCAGATAGCTGTTAGACAGGCACAATAACGTACCATAATGAAACATACATCGAATGTGATTATATGACTTTTTTTTTATACTTGATAAAGAAAGTTTTAAAACATGACTAAAAAAAATTACAAAAAGTCTATAAGAAACAACTAATAATGGAATGCATGAGTCCGGTTGCGGAATTTTCATACTGTTTTGAAGACCCATTGTATCCATTGAGTTGTTTTCTGCTTTTTGATCGGGTTGTTGCCTCTTTGACACATTCCCAGTTTTAATTAACCATTGGGTGTACCTTCGAAGACTGCCGATATACATTCGACCAGATTTGAGAAAAAACACAAATAATTGTAAACGTATACAAGAAGGTTATGAAACAAAATATCCAGATATGTTTGATCTCATGTCATAGATTTTTTTTAAAAGGGATGTAAATCATGGGTATACCTGTATACAAATGGTTCTTGTGGGCCGAACAGTAAACAAAATATATTTCGTTATCACTTTTTGATGTGATGGCATTCTTTTCTTCTTAATAATTGAACACAGTAATGGGTACACGTAACCCATTTCCAAATTACAGTCAAGCTAGTGTTGAGTAAGGATCCAAATGATGCTGAATTTTTAATTTCTAAGCCAACACAACATTCACCGTGTTGTCATTTTATTTTATTTAATCACACTGGCTACAAATAACCAAAAATGATTTTAATATTCCGATTTAATGAAAGTTTGAAAAACAAAGAAATTTAATTTTATTTTCAACCAAAAGGCAACTCTTATCGTTTTTAAAGATTATAATTCTTAGATAAGATAAAGCAAAAACAAATATTCTATTACTATAAACAGAGTTATTCTTTTTCCATCCGGTTGATTTGTTGATTTTTATAATCAACATGTTGTTTTGCAACAGCTGTCAATAAGGTTTAACTCGCTATAAGACCTGCTTTAAACCACTGTTGTACGAGCAGATCTAAGGCCAACAGTACATTAACGGGTATTACACGGACACTTTGACTCATGAGACAATCACTCCTACTGCATATATTTGAGCATTAAATTCTTGAAAGAAAACCGAAAGGAGGCGTTGTTTTTTAGTCATGAAATTGACTACAAATTTAATGAAATTCGATGTAATTTCCACCCAAAATTGTGTCAATTATTTGTAGACAAAACCCGCGTCTGGAATGCTAAATTTTGGCCTCGCATCTATGATGAGTGTATGGTACAAATAGAATTAAGATATATGAGAGATGATATCAAAACCATACGACACTGTCTGTTTTGCAGATCGTGATGTTCCACTTGCGACAACTTATGACGAGTACATTCAAAAAATTGTTCGGTTTGCTAGAATATGTTATTTATGAATCTATCTGATCTCAATGAACATAACAATGATCTAACTCCAAAGTTATTTTTGAAGTGTTATATATACAACAGACTTTAATTCGTTTTACCTATTAAATCGTTTATTATCATCATCTACCTTTAAATAAAATGTTTCTCGTCAAAAATTGTAAGTTAGACAGCATAACTCATCTGAGGTTCACATGTTATGTAGTTGATAAAATTAATTCAAAGCATTGAACACCTAATTCCATCTCTGGTTCAAGCGAAATGTTTTTTTTTTTTTTTTTTTTTTTTTTTTTTTTTTTTTAAATGTTAAAATATTTTATTTGAATTTTACATTTGTTAGAGATACATGAAGTACCGGTACCTTATCCCGGCCTCGTTAACGTTAGTATATAGCATTTTATTGATAAGTTAGTACTTGTTAGTGCACAATATGTATATATAGTAATAATGACATGTATGTAACTGAATAGAAATATGATAACAAGATGTATAATAAATTCTAATTTATGAAATTAATTCAATTTTTTCTGCAACCAGATTATGGAATTTTTCATATTTGCCTTCTTTATTTATCAATATTTCGTGATATTGAAGAAATTCTTTTTTGAAAATTTCAAACATATTAATTTATTTTGTTTTTTGTTCGGATGTATAGTATCCTTTGTATACAGTAAAAATAATAATTGTAATTAAATCATTTATACTGTAGTAACTTGTATCGTTTATTTTGTATCCGTACAAAAGTGATTTAATTGATTTGATGTGATGTCCTATTTTAAGTTTATCAAGTAAAAGTTTTATTTTATCCCAAAATGATTTCAGAAATTTGCATGTTAAAAAGTAGTGCTCATAATCTTCGATGACATCACAAATATTACATAGCGGAGTTTTAGTTATTTTCCAAGAGAAAAGTAATTGTTTGGTTGGTAAAATGTAGTGCAGAAATTTCCATCTTAACATTTTGAATTTATTATCTTGTATATAATAAAAGATATAATTTAGCATTTGTTGTCTTTTGTTTCTGTTGTTTTCCAAGATAAATATGTTGTCCCATTTTTGAAATCCTATTGGTTTTTCATAATATCTATTTAAGAGGGAGATGTAAATGTCTTTGGAGGAAATGTTTTTAAGTGATACCATTTTTCCTTTTTTATCTTTAAATTTATATTCGGAGTCAGTGGCAACTTTTGTTTTTAATGATTCTTCTTTAGTTAGCTCTTGTAACCACTGTTTTGGTATTGCTTTCATTAATTTAGAATATTCTGAAAACCAGTTAGCATGACAGGAAAGTTTATCTAAGATCATGTTTTGATTAAATTTTCCTTTATTATCAATAATGGCTTTTAAAAAAAGAATTTTGCTGTTTATCCAGTTTTTGAAGATGAGACATTTACCGTTTAATTTGATATTTTTATTGCCCCATATAAGCTGCTGTCTTATTTGTTTATATGATAGATGATCCAATTCCTTTTCAGATTTTGTATTTATCCATGATTTGATTATTCTTAAGTAAAATTGTGGAATTAGTTCTTTCAGTTTATAGACCAAATTAATATTGTTGAAATTCATTTTAAATATAAGGAATTCTTGTCCAAATTTATCAAAATAAAATCTTGGTAATACTTTCCAATTGGGTGATAGATCTTCGTTGTCGATGAGTTTTTTTACCCAACTAATATTTATCGCTTCTAGATATTTATCTATGTTTATCATTTTAAGCCCGCCAGAATGGTAATTTTTACTTATTATATCCCTTTTAACCTTTTCAGATTTATTATTCCATATAAAACTGTATATTATTTTTTTAAATTTTGCTAGGTATTCGTTATCAATTTCGGTTACAGATGCAACATAAGTAATATTCGGTAAGATTAATGATTTAACAAGAGTTATCTTACCTAACATAGTTAAATTTCTTTTATTCCAATCTTTAATTATTTTTTCAGATTTTTCGTATTGTCGTTGCAAGTTTAATTTTTTACACTCATTTTTATTAAGTCCAAAGTATATTCCTAAAACTTTTATAGGTTTTTGTGTAAAATTAATGTTTTCAACTTTATCTTTGCAGGCTTTTAAATTGCCGAGCCATATTCCTTCTGTTTTATTTCGGTTAAGCTTTAGGCCTGAAAGTGATCCAAAAATTTCTATAATATTCAGAGTTAATGACACTTCTTGTTTTGAATTTAAAAATAAAGTGGTGTCGTCTGCAAGCTGGCTTAATTTTAATGTATGGGTTTTATTATCTAGTTTAATTTGAAAGCCTTTAAAATTTTTATTTTGTCTTAATCTACTAGCTAAAATTTCAACAGCAATTACGAAAATTATAGAACTCGCGGGGCACCCTTGACGGATACCGCGCTCAATATTGAAGGGTCTTGAAATCCAGCCATTATTTAATATGCAACCCTTTATATCTGTGTATAAAGTATTTATCCACCTCAAAAGAGATTTCTGGAAGCCAAATTTCTTTAAAGAACAATACATAAATTCCCATTCTAGCGAGTCAAATGCCTTTGTGAAGTCTAAACATAAGATAGCTCCATCTACATTGAATTTTTCCGAATAATCTATAATATCCTGGATTTGTCTAATATTAAAACCTATATATCTGTTTTTTACATAACCGTTTTGATCACTATGAATGATTTTATGCAATATTGGTTTCAGTCTTTGTGCAAGAGAGTATGCTATAATTTTGGTATCTACATTTAGTAAGGTAATTGGTCTATAATTATCTAAATTTAATGGGTCATTTTTCTTGTATATAAGGGTAATCAATCCAAGTTTCTGAGAATTTGTTAATTCTTTTTTTTCATAGCAATTATTAAAAACATCTACAGCAAAGGTTTGTAAATTTGACCAAAAAGCTCTATAAAATTCAATTGAGAGACCATCGATACCTGGTGTTTTATTAAGTTTCATTTTAAAAACAGATTGTGTACATTCCTCTATTGTCAGGTTGCCGTCAATTTCATTACCTTCTTTTGTACTTAATTTTTAATTTATTTTAGTTTTTTCAATATAATTTTCAATTTCTGTAAGATCAGGATTAGTTGACTTATATAAATTGACATAATAATTTCTCCCCGTTTCTAATATTTTGCCTTGATCTTCTGTTAATTCTCCTTTACTGTCTCTTATAGCAGTAATGTTTTTCCTTGTTTGTCTTGATTTTTCTAATCCCAAAAAATATTTTGTATTTTTTTCGCCCTCTTCTATCCATTTAACTCGTGATCTTATTTGTGCCCCTTTTATTTTATCTGAATATAGAGTTTGTAGTGTTTCTTCTGTTTTATTTATTGAATCTATTATATTTGGCAAATTATTATTTTTTTCATCTATGTAGTTATCGTGAATTTCATTCAAAAGTTTAAGTTCTTGTTCTAGTTTTGTAATTTCATCTCTTTTATGTTTAGCTTTTATTTTACAATGTTCTATAGTTTTCTCTCTAACTTCTATTTTAAAAAGATCCCACACGATTGCTAGACTTTTTTTATTTCTTAATTTTTCATATTTATCTATCAAAGTATTTATTTTTATTTTGTATGATTCGTCGTTAAGGATATTATTATTTAATTTGAAGTATCCCTTTCCTTTGTTCCCTTGACAATGATTAATTTTAAGTGAAATCGCTAAGTGATCTGTATATTGAATTGTTGCAGGTCGTATATCAGTGCTGAGTACTCTTGGTCTCACATCTTCACTTACTAGAAAATAATCAATTCTACTAGCTACTTCATTATTTTTTCTTTTCCAGGTATATTGCGTTTTATTTGGATTTATAGCTCTCCATATATCTATAACTTTTAGTTTTTTTATCAGAGTTTTTAGCCCATTTGTCTTATTTTTTTATTTTTTGTTGATCTTTTCTATTACTTTTTCTATCTTTTATATTAAGCGTTTCATTCATATCACCGCCTATGATAATTATACCAAGACTATATTTTTCAATGACACTTAAAGCTGTTTTAAAGAATATATTTCTATCTTTACTTGTGTTTGGGGCATTAAGGTTTACAAAAGTAAATATATTTTTGTCGATTTCTATGTTGATTAAAACAATTCTTCCGTGTTGATCTACATATTTATCTATGATTTCATACTTAATTTTTTGGTTGATATAAATCGAAACACCTCTTGATTGTGTGCTTCCAAAACTATGATATAAATCGCCCGTAAATTCTTTATCTATTGAATTGTTCGAAAAATGTGTTTCTTGTAAAAATATTATGTTGCATTTTTGTTGTTTTATCCATTCTTTTAGTCTAATTCTTTTTTCATATTTTCCTAACCCCTGACAATTTAAAGAACATATATGCAATGGATTAAGTGACATCTTGATTTTGTTTTTAAAAAAGTATTTGATACATGTATTTCAAATATAAAAAGCATAATATACATACAAATATATACAGAATTTAGAGATAAAAATACAATCATATGTGCATCTCTAATGACAGTTTTAGCTTTGACTGTACATGTGTGAGTTGCTAGACGAAATATAATACGCAAGTTCCGAGATAGTAACTCTCCTGTGACGAAGACGCAAAACGTCGCGTAACTAACCGGAAGGTGGGACACGTATCCACAACAAACAACAAAGTTAACGATGGCGGCGGAATTAAACAGAATGCTTAAACCAGCTTTACGCACATTTTTAATGGAAAGAGGAATGACGGTATCAGATTATAGTGTTCAACAGCTGAGAGAACTTGCCTATAAAGCTGTTGAACTGGATTTACCGGTAATTTCTACACCAGATGACACAGACTCGTTTCTTCAATTTAGGAGTACTGTTGTTTTAAATGGAGAAAAGGTAACTTTTCCGACTGTCTTTCAGTGTGAGCAGAAGGGATGGACAGATGATTTAAAGAGTGTCCCAGTATTTTCTATGGCAGACGTTTTTGCCTATCTTGTTTCATTTGCTAAATGGACACCATCACGATTGAGAACTTACAAGAATGAGAGAGGCTTCCGACTTTCAAAGTCAAATCATATTTCTTCTGCTGAAATCTTCAAGTTACCACATGAACACTTTTATATAAAAGCTAGTTGCATCAGAGAAACATCACAGAAAGCTGATCCCTACATGACTTGGTGTTTGGTTAATTCTGAAGGTGTGTGCATATCAGCAGGATGTCATTGCACAGCGTAAGTAGTAAAGAAGTAATCATGATCAATCATGGCACAGTGGCGGATCCACAACTTTTTATATAATGCCATTAATGGGGCCCACTGACTGACATAACAGGGGTCTCCTTCAGTCATGCTTCAGTGATTCCCTTTTTAAAAATCAATAAAAGTTTTCTCATGAATTAAATAGTGATTTTAAATATCTGGGAGGGGGAGGGGGATACATTGTACATGTAAGTATAGTATATTGTTAAAAAGTATTTTATCTCCGATGCATAAAATATATACTGTCACAGCATTGGCCCCAAAAAATATATTTTATTAATTCTAAAAAATTATGAAGAAAAAAAATCTGATTTCTTAAGGTGTCCAAAATTATATTTTTTTTTAATTTAAGAAGGAAAAGCATACTTGTTTCAATATTTTTCTGTATATGAGACGTGTTCATGCAGTTGTGTTCATATATGTTAAAATGCAAAAAAACTACTATAGTTGGATGTTATATATTAACAAATTCATAGTTAATTCAGAGTCCTTGTTAAATCTCTTATCTTCAGTTCAGTTAAATAAGAAATTAATTGAGAGTTTATTTATCTCACCAATTTAGGTATTTAATCAATAACTAATTCAAATATTGCTTTTCCTCATTTGATACTGAAACATTTTTGTAGGTCAATAAACAGTTCATTCTTTAATTAGTAGATGCATAATGTACAAATGTATATTGTAATACTTTAAATAATAAACTAATGATTTAAATGAAATCCTTTTTTGTCCTCAAATTCACAATGTGTTACATATTCTTTTTATTTAAATCAAAAATGTCTTTAAAGTTATAATCATTTATTTATTAAAAGTCTGATGTCCATATTGTAACGTTCCGGGGTTCTCTTGTCAGGATGATACACCCGTATTTACCTTTGTGGGCCTCCGGTGAAGGAATTAATAATAAAGATCATAATGGAAGTTCATAAATTGTATTATTATTATCAATATAAATTCAGCATAAGTAATTCATGATCACAACAGATACAGTGGTTCATAAAACACATGAATAAAGTTATAAACAAAGATACATTTTATTCTTAACTGCAATACAATCTAGTCGGTGCTAGAAATTTAGTCGGTGCAGAATCTAGTCGGTGCTAGAAATTTAGTTGGTGCACACCGAGCAACTGCTTGGTGCAGGTTATATATTGCTAACCTCATAATTTTATAAGGATCATAAAATATTATTATTTAAATAACTAGAAGCTTTTTATATTAAGAAAGATACTTTTCACCAAGTAATTCCACTTAGTGCAGCACCGAGCAAATATGCTTGGTGCTAGCCAAAAATTATGTCAACACCGAGTACGCTACTTGGTGCACTACGGCAGACGCAGGTTTTAATAAATTCTCCGAACAGTGAATTAAATTCTCTTTACAAATAAAAATAAACAATTACCAATCTCGGATTGAATCTTAAGTGATTTTGTGTCATTTTACTGCATGAGATAAAATATAAAAGTTGCTTGGTGCAATATAATTTTGACTGCAAGTAAAAGAGCTGCGATCGTTCTGCATTGAGGTGAAAAATCCTACTCGGTGCACACCGACCTTGCTATTTATACTTTGGCCCCGCCCACAAATCTGACGTAGTACACAAGAAAAACAAAACATGAAGAATGGCGCCGATAAGTGAAAGTAACGATAAACTGAGACAATATTGGGCAAATGCACTGTCAAATGACGATGACACATCGATTAAATAGAATCATTAGATAGGTTTAAGTACAGGTAAACCACTCCTCTCATAAAAATACCATACAAGGCGTACTCGGGGACATCTGCATGGAGAAGTGTGGAACGGGGGTCACAAATATTTACACGTGAAGAAAAATACACATTTAAGTATATCAAATAATGCCAAGGGCCAGAGCGTAACACTACCCCCCTCCTTATGGAAAAAAGGATTTGTCCTCAAATCAATGGTTTGTCAGCCATGCAGATGTATCAGTTAATACCAGATTAGTATATGAACCTCCTTTTTTTTCTTCTTTTTTTTTAACAATAACTTCGTAACATTTAACAACAACAGTAACAAGTTAAAAATAACACTCTTTCACTTTTAGCACAGTGAAATCAAAGGTCCATCTTACATTATAGCAATAGCAATTGAAGTTTGGTGCAGTACGCTTTTACCTAACTCTATAATATACACAACCAACAACAAGAAGACATTTTTCAAGGCAAGAATATCAATCACAATTGTTCAGTCTCTGTCTGAGAATATTATATATATATATATATCATTTAACATTTTGTTTCCATCACAGATATCATTCCGAGGAACGTCATTATAACTATTTAGAGTCATTTCTCCATATGTTCTTTGGTCCTGTTGGGTTGGTTTACACTGGAAATTTTATACATTGAAGTATATCTATAGGATAATAGTCATTCAATTTTTCCACATGCTACTAAAGTAGTCCTGGTGTTTTATTGTACACCTACAACTTATATATATATATTTCTTAGTTCCTGTATAATAACTGTATCTCACTACTTCACTGTCAATATATTACTCTAGTTCTATCAATACGATAATAAATATATATTTTTTTTCAATAAATACTTGTAACGAAATATACTGCCAATTGAATTACAATTGGAATGTATATAATACTGCTTACTGCACCAACCAACAATGTAACAACACCCAAGACTGGGCAATAAATATTTAGCATCTTAAATCTACTTGTCAAGAAATAAATACTTGGTTAAAATCAACCATAAGACAATATCATTCAATACAAAAACCAGCAAGCTAATAGCTTGTTAACAAAAACAACACTCTCCTTGATGTAACATACATACACCAGTTTGCTCAAATGAGGCCTTATCAACTAAAGTTCACTAGGGGTTCCTGAGATTAGTATAAATAAAACAGCATGTAACCATAGGTCTCAGGAACTCGAAGTGATACAAGGATTAGGACAGACCAAACATTGAACTTTATCATAAAATTTAATAAACCACCCTCCCAAGGGATGCGGGGATATTTATTGACAATCTCCACTGGAAAACAAGATACCAGTGGAAATTGCAATACTGAGTGACTGAACTGACGGGAATTACAGTAGTAGGCCAAGGATGCCATCTACTGTGTAAAATGTTGTAAATACATAGTGAATATAGGAACTTAATGTCACTCCAGTAAATGTCCTTGTAGAATATCCACAATTCTTTTCTCCAAAAGACAATGTAGGTGGGTTAAATTATAAAATGTACATTCTCTTTGTAGTTCACGGAGAGCAATAACAGTTCTTGGAAATGTAGACAAATCCATACTACACTCGGAACGTAAATAATTAAGTATATGCACAAAATGACGGGGGTCTCTATCCAGAAAGTAGGTGTATATATTATCCACTTTGTAGGGTTTTAACGGGGAGTCCTTCAAAATCATATAAGACAAAATTGCTGAGGGATCTTGTTGAAGTGTTGGTACACACGTTTCAAATCGGCTTCCTCCAACGTTAAGTATAATTCTGGACTTTTGGCAATCAGCCATAGCTTTCAGTTGTAAAACATTCTTCGGGGTGGGTATATAACTACTGTCAGTAGATAGTGCATTAACACTAGGTGTATTCAACTCTGGGCTATACTCTTCTGGGGCTAGTAATGATAATACATCAAGTTGTTTGGACTGCTGGCTACAGACTGAAGTTGCACAATTTTCATTAGTATCATCTGCTACATCAGGTATATTGTCATTGGTCTCAAATAGAGGTTCGGCTATAAATATTTTCAGTTCATCTAGGCACACGGTGCTTGGGGCTTCTTCATAAAATAACGGTTCAACAGGTGGAACTAAGGTTGGTGCATAAACATGTGGGGGAGGTGGCATCACTTTCTCTGCAGGGCTGATAATAATTGTACGGGACTCAGGTATGGGGGTGGAGGATCTTGTGGGGGACCTAGTTGGAGACGGCGAACGTTTTCTCTTCTTTTCATTCACACTACCTGCTGACTGATTTACTTTATCATCTTTATTTTCTACTGATAATTTGTCTTTTAAGTTTTCTTTTCTTTGAGGTTTATCATTACTTAAATTGTTTTGAGAACTTTTCTCTGGTTTAGTGGTTTCATGTGACTGTTGATCTCTATTTACATTTACATTAGTGTTATTTTCTTTATTATCATTTTCTGGATGGATTTCAATAATCATTTGACGGCTTTCTCTCTTGAATTTTTTTAGTTTCTGTTGTTCGGCATCCCCAAATAAAAAGTTTTCTCTGCAAACATATTTTAGGTCACGACCACCTGATTCTCCTTTTTTACAATTTCTATGCTTACTATCTTTTCTTAAAAATATTCTCCTACACTCAGGGCACATGTATCCAAAATTTGAATGTTGTTCATCCATATGCCTTTCAACCTTAAAGGGACGATCGAAATCATGGTTGAGGCATAAGCCACATCTGTATAGAGTAATCTGCATAAGAAAAAGTGTTTTTAAGAACACAAGTTTAACTTATTGTATTAAAACCAGCATCATATAAAATATAACAACCTAATAGTTAAGGGGAAATGCAACCTCATCCAGCATATATATATATATTATATATATATTTTCATATATTTTTATAATTAGTATTTCAGTATTTCCATCCTGCTAGTATAAGTTCTTTTATAGAACTATAACTAAATATATAATTTGATAAGTTAACCATTGAAAGGTAATGATTCACCAACATATAATTTTAATCGGTCATGGTGCACTATTTTAGGCTTAGACCGTGGACTTTTTCTTATCCTGTAAATAACAGCATTTATTTTTTCTAACACAGAGAAAGGTCCTTGCCAAGGCCTTTGTAATTTTGGATTTAACCCTTTACTGCGAACCGGGCTATATAACCAAACAGCATCCCCAGCTTTATACTCATGAAAATTTGTACTTCTATCGTACAACCGCTTCATATTATTACTACCAGCCGCAATGTGCTTTCGTGCAAAGTCATGAATTTTGTCTAATTTTGTAGACAATCCATATGCATAGTCAGAACTATATTCTGGTTTGATAAAATTTGAGTCAGGGTGGCCAATTGAAAGATCAATTGGCAAATTTATACTGCGGCCAAACATCATTTCATAAGGGGAAACCTTGGTGGTTTCGTGTGCCGAAGCTCTATATGCCATCATGAGTAAAAATATATACTCATCCCAATTTTTCTGATTTTCAGAAACAAAACTAGCTAACATATTTTCAATGGTACTATTTAATCTTTCTACCATTCCGTCACTTTGGGGTCTCAGGCCCGTAGTTCGGGTTTTATGTAGACCTAACAGCTTGCACATTTCTCGAAATACTTTTGATTCAAAATTAGACCCTTGATCAGAGTGTATTTCCATAGGTACCCCCAAAATTGTTATAACTCTCTCTACTAGTTTATTTGCAACAGTAGTGGCTTCCTGATCTCTTATGGGTATTGCGTCAGCCCATTTTGAGAAATAATCTCCAACAACCATTAAAAAGCGATTTCCTTTATATGTTCTGGGAAGAGGGCCTAAAATATCAACGGCTATCCGTTCTAAGGGAGCCCCAACATTATACTGCTGGAGTGGAGCATGAGGCTTTTTATTAGGACCCTTTTTAGAGGCACAAATATTACACTGCCTGCACCAATTAGCTACATCATGCCTTTGTTTAAACCAAGAAAATCTTTCCCTGACTTTGGAAAGAGTTTTCTTAACACCTAAATGTCCTCCAGTAACACTGTTGTGTAATTGAGTTAACACATAACTTTTTAAGCTTTGTGGAATAACTTTTAGCCATTTTTCTCCCTTGCCATCTGCATTTACCCATTTATGATATAAAACCTTTTGTTTTATATAAAGGGACTCCCACCTAGACCAATAATATTTTACTGCGGAACTACATGGAGAAACTTTCTCCCAAACAGGTTTCTCCCCAGTCTCCTTCCAATTTATTAATAATTTTAAATCAGTGTCATTATTTTGACATTCAGCTAACTTTTCTCCTGTAAAATCGTTACAGGGATCACCATCTGATGTTGAGGGGTAATTTCCCAACTCTGCAGCTTGATCACTATTCCAGGAGGGGGATTTATCTAAAGCTTTCCCCGATCTGGTAGTGACATAGACAGGAACATTTTCTGAAGTCATCATATTATTAGTATTGGGGTCAGACAAGGGGATAGATTTCCTCCCCTTTTTATTAAAGACACTGTATACCTCTACAGTATTAGGTGTAACTTCATCTGAATTTTCAGCTTCTGGCTGAAATTTTTCTTCAGCTTTAGTACAATGACTACAATTTATATCATGACAAGGTCTCCTTGACATTGCATCTGCATTTGCATGTGAGCGACCAGCACGGTGCTCGATTTTAAAATCATAAGCAGCAAGAATTTCAAACCATCTTGCAATTTGACCCTCTGGGTTCTTAAAATTTAGAAGCCATCTTAAAGCACCATGATCACTGCGAACTAGAAAGTGTCTCCCGTATAAGTAATGGTGAAATTGTTTTATTGAAGCCACAACAGCTAAAAGTTCTCTGCGTGTTACACAATACTTTTTCTCCGTTCTGCTAAAAGCTTTGCTGTAGTAGGCTACAACTTTCTCAGTTCCATTTTGGACTTGAGATAAAACTGCCCCCATGCATGTATTGCTTGCATCTGTGTCTAACACAAACAAGTCTTCATTACTTGGGTAAGCTAAAATTGGGGTATTTGTCAGATCTTTCTTTAAAATACTGAAAGCTTCTTGACATTCATTTGTCCATATAAAAGACTGATTTTTCTCAGTCAATTTATGGAGTGGACGGGCAATATCTGCAAAATGAGAGATAAACTTGCGATAATATGAACACAAGCCCAGAAAGGACCTAACTTCCTTTACATTTTTAGGAACTGGCCATTCAGCGACTGCTTTTGTTTTTTCTGGGTCAGTGGCAACACCATCCTCACTGACTACGTGTCCCAAAAATTTGACACGTTTCTGGAAAAATCTGCATTTCTTTGGGTTTAATTTTAAATTTGCTATTTCAAGTCGATTAAGGACTTCAGCTAAATTTTCAATCTGTTCCTCAAAAGTCTTGGAAAACACTATTATGTCGTCTAAATAGACAAGACATGTTTTCCAGGTTAAACCTGATAAAATTTTCAGCATAAGTCTTTCAAAGACAGCAGGGGCATTACAAAGTCCAAAAGCTAATACGGTAAACTGCCACAGCCCACTACCAGGAAATGAAAAGGCTGTTTTGGGGCGGTCTTCTGGAGTAATGGAAACCTGATGGTACCCACTTTTTAAATCAAGCGTGGAATACCATTTAGACCCTGCTAGAGCATCCAAAGTATCGTCTATGCGGGGGAGTAAATGGCTATCCAGAATTGTATGATGATTCAACAGACGATAATCAATACAAAACCGAATAGAGTCATCTTTCTTGCGCAAAATTACTACTGGGGAACACCAGGGGCTGGTGCTAGGCTCAATTATACCTTGTTCAGCCATTTTAGCTATTTCAGCTTCAGCTTCTAGAATCTTAGCAAGCGGAACACGTCTAGGACGTTGTTTTATTGGATGAGCTTGACCTGTGTCAATAGAATGCTCTATCAGCTCAGTTCTACCGATGTCTGTTGCAGACTTGGAGAAAGAATTTTGAAATTTTAATAAAAGTTCTTTAAATTGAACTTTTTGATTTTCTGCTAACTCATTTATATTACTATCATATACAGTTTGGATATGATCAGGCATAGGGATATTTTCAGCATTTGTTTCAGTACTTCCAACTGCATTTATATTCTGACATGGCTCAATCATGTCAGCTTCAACTGTTTCTAACATAGCAGCTACAGTATTTTTCTGAATAACATGTTCTACATTAGACAGATTTAAAATTTTAATGGGAATGAAACCACAATTTGGTTGCACAACAGCTTTTGCTATTAATAGTCCATGTTTTTCTACAAAATTTTTAACAGGTTCCACTAACCCTATTTTTCCCCTTACTATTGGGTCTACAGCTATACCAGAAACAATAGTTTCACTAGATGGGGGTAAGACAATTTTTTCATATATTGAAATTCTGCAACAGGAAACTTGTCCAGCATTTTTATATTTAAAACATGGCCATTCCTGACCTCTGTATCTTATACAGCTTTTACTTAATAGAACATCACATTCATTATTTGTAAGAAAATCCATACCGAGTATACCCTCGGTTGGCATATCTGCAACCAAAACTTTATGTTTAATCAAATTTTTCCCCAATCTAAGATATGCTTCGAATTCACCAATGAATGGTGAGATTTCACCCGTTGCAGTCATCATATTCATTTTTACCGGCGTAATTTCTGGCATTGAGGATGGATTTATTGTTTTTAGAAATTTTTGACTTAAAATGGTAACACTGGCTCCTGTGTCAACCAACATAGAAATATGTTTACAGCATATAGTCATATCTAAATAAAATCCTTCCTCAGATGTCTTTGAGTTATTTATCCTGACTGTGGAGGGCCATTCTGTTGTTGTCGACCTCTGCCCCATGAGTTCGACTGCTGGTAGTTTCCCTGACCCTGATTGGAATTTTGGTAATTATTGTCCCTCTGCGAATTATTTCTATTAAAACTTTGATTATTTCTGTTGTTGTACCAATTATTTCCCTTATTTTGATTGTTATAAGAATTTTGGTTTTGCTGCTGTTGTCTCCCCTGAGTTTGGAAATTATTGTTATTCCCCTTTATACTCTTTATTTCTTGTGACAAATTAGATATTTTCTTTGTCATATCACCTAACAATTCTTTCAACTCATTACCCTCTTTATTTTCTAATTGAGGTAATTCATCAGCTTGGTTTGGAGTATCTGCACCAACTGGGAACACTGCTTTTGTTTCATTTGAACCAATCAAATTTTTACACCTATGGTTATCAGCTTGTTTAAAGGTTTCAAACCTAACAGCTAAAACTTCAGCCTCATTTATGTTTTTGGGCCTTGCTTCTCTTATTCTGAGACGCATTTCAGGGTCATGTAATGCATCTATGAATTGGTCCAAAGCCAATATATCTGTTACAGAGGAAGGGGCACCAGGATAAGCACAGCGAGTCATTTTTTTGATATCTTGACTGAGGGCAGATAGAGATTCCTTATCTTTTCTTACTCTGGTCTGTAACTGAGCTCTGAATATCTCAGACCTATGAACTGACCCAAATCTATTATGAAGGGCATTAACAAGGCTATCAAAATCTCGCCTTTTAAACTCATCTAATTCATTTAAAATGGCTCTAGCACCACCTTTCAAACTGCTAGCCAGACAGAGTGACATTGTATTATAATCCCAACCATTAACTTCAGCTAAAATTTGAAACTGACTGAGATATTCTTCAATATCATCAGTACCATCATAGGGTTGCGGCTTCATATTTACTTTGTGTTTTTGTGTAACACCAGCATGATATAAACTAGGATGAGATTGCATACCCCTGGTATTTTGACTATTACTAGTATTGTAATTTTGATAACTGCATGTTTCAGATATTGAAGGTATACATGTTGTATTCTGTGGCAGTTTTTGTTCTTGTACTGCATGTGTTTTTATAATTTGAGCTTCCGAAGCAATAATTTCTGATCTTTCAGATTGAATTTGGTCAGATTTTGACCTTTGTTTCTTAAATTCTTCTCTTAAATTAAATATTTGTTCTTCGAAATGATTTTTCACCTGCATGATTTGATTTTGAATTTTTTCTTCCATCATAGACAGATTTGCTGCATTTTGTTGTGTTACCATATTAAATGTATCTCTGATTTGATTTGTAAGTGATTCGAATATGTCTCCTACTGCAGGTGAAATAGCTGGTAAACTATTAGATAGATTGTCTGTTTGAGTAGACTCATAAGAACTCTGCGAACTTGTTCTCATTTCATGTGTATTATTCACCACTGTATCATCACTAGCAATTGATAATCTATCTGTTGGATAAAATTGAATTAAATCTGACTGCAAAGAATCATCCATTTTAAAATGATTTTATTTTTCAAACTTCACCAGATAATTTTTTTTTTTTTAATAATTTAAAAATTTTAAATCCCACTTCTGACACCAGTGTAACGTTCCGGGGTTCTCTTGTCAGGATGATACACCCGTATTTACCTTTGTGGGCCTCCGGTGAAGGAATTAATAATAAAGATCATAATGGAAGTTCATAAATTGTATTATTATTATCAATATAAATTCAGCATAAGTAATTCATGATCACAACAGATACAGTGGTTCATAAAACACATGAATAAAGTTATAAACAAAGATACATTTTATTCTTAACTGCAATACAATCTAGTCGGTGCTAGAAATTTAGTCGGTGCAGAATCTAGTCGGTGCTAGAAATTTAGTTGGTGCACACCGAGCAACTGCTTGGTGCAGGTTATATATTGCTAACCTCATAATTTTATAAGGATCATAAAATATTATTATTTAAATAACTAGAAGCTTTTTATATTAAGAAAGATACTTTTCACCAAGTAATTCCACTTAGTGCAGCACCGAGCAAATATGCTTGGTGCTAGCCAAAAATTATGTCAACACCGAGTACGCTACTTGGTGCACTACGGCAGACGCAGGTTTTAATAAATTCTCCGAACAGTGAATTAAATTCTCTTTACAAATAAAAATAAACAATTACCAATCTCGGATTGAATCTTAAGTGATTTTGTGTCATTTTACTGCATGAGATAAAATATAAAAGTTGCTTGGTGCAATATAATTTTGACTGCAAGTAAAAGAGCTGCGATCGTTCTGCATTGAGGTGAAAAATCCTACTCGGTGCACACCGACCTTGCTATTTATACTTTGGCCCCGCCCACAAATCTGACGTAGTACACAAGAAAAACAAAACATGAAGAATGGCGCCGATAAGTGAAAGTAACGATAAACTGAGACAATATTGGGCAAATGCACTGTCAAATGACGATGACACATCGATTAAATAGAATCATTAGATAGGTTTAAGTACAGGTAAACCACTCCTCTCATAAAAATACCATACAAGGCGTACTCGGGGACATCTGCATGGAGAAGTGTGGAACGGGGGTCACAAATATTTACACGTGAAGAAAAATACACATTTAAGTATATCAAATAATGCCAAGGGCCAGAGCGTAACAATATGCATTCTTCTATTTAGACAAAACTAATGTAAGCATACTTCTTTGATATTCTATCCTTAAATTTTCTTGACAAGTGTGTTAAAAAAGGTTTTACCATCTATAATTTTCTAGTACACTACACTTATTTATATCTTCTACATTACCAGTCATTTAAATTTGTGTAATTATCATATTTACTAATAAAGAAAACAATTTATTTAACAATGCCTATGAAATTGTGTGGTATAAGATGTAGGATTATAGTGTGCATGATCCAGTTTTTTTTTCATTTTGTATGAACTTACAGACTCATTATTTGTTTAAACATTATATGTACAATGTATATATGTATTTATTAATGGTATATGGATAAAAGATATACATCAGTGAAACAGCAACTGAACAACAAAAAAATGAAAAATGAAAATGGATTTATATTGGTTGTAATAACTTGTTCACAACCCTCTATATATGAGTCACTTTAGCTTTGAACTTTGAAAAAATGAGAAGGTATCCATATTTTGAGAATTACATGATATTTAAGGAGGATAATAAATTCAAGAGCCAATTTACAGTATACTTTCAATAAATCTTAGTTGTACATTTTTTTTGTGAAACCTACTCCAGTGATAAAGTGAAGTAAAAATAAGAAACTGATCTTAAATTGTCATCTGGCCATAATAATCAAACAATAATGTCATATAATTGTTCTTTACATACATGTATATCTGGGCATATTAATCTTAACATATAACTGTTCTTTACATACATGTACAGATGTATATATATCTTTTATACAACTGAATTTTTTTCTCTATTTTTTCAGGGATGATGGAGGATGTAAGCATGTTGTGGCACTGCTATTTTGCCTAGCAAACTGGTCTGACAGACACATTGATAGAAACACAGAGACATGTACAGATACCAAATGTGGTTGGGATATTCCAAGAAAGGTATCTGTTCCTATGAAACTGGATAGTATAGAACATTCAGTAAATCCCAGGGTACAGCCATTTGAACATGTGTATGACCCAATAAACCATGATGACAACATGGTTGATGTAGAATTTGAAGCAGGTCTCCACCACTTAATTCAAGGTCATGACACCCAGATTATTGAAGTGCTTGATAAATCTGAAGACAGTTTAACCATGCCTAAATCTATCATTGAATCAGCAGAAGACTTCTTGGAAAATTCTTCTTTTTTGGAATACCTCAAATCAAAAGTGAACCAGGATGACTGTGATCAAATTTATTCTTTAACAGAAGGTCAGTCTGATAATCAGAATTGGTATGAGTACAGGCTAGGTAGGATTACTTCATCAATCATTCCTCTTGTATATCACTATCAGGGTAATGATAAAAACAATTACATTGTCAGACAGATATTGGACAAAAACAACAATTTTTCAACTCCTGCAATGATTTATGGGAAAGAAAGGGAGCATCTTGCAAGAGACTTATACAGCAAGGAATATACTTCTCAACATGAAAAGGCTGTAGTTGAACTATCAGGACTGATAATAAACAAAGATATTCCACATCTAGGAGCTTCTCCAGATGCTATTGTTAACTGTAAATGTTGTGGGAAAGGCATTGTAGAAATTAAGTGTCCATACACATTCAAAAATCTAACATTAGATGAAATCAGTGAAAAAAAATATCATCTTACCAAAACCTCTGATGGTGTCATTGAATTAAAGAAAACTTCAAATTGGTATATACAGATTCAATCTCAAATGGCAATTTCTAATTTACAATGGTGTGACTTTGTACTTTATCTTGAAGGAAGTATTAAAACAGAAAAGCACAAATTACATGTTGAGAGAATAACATTTGATCCCCAGTTGTGGACTAGTGTATTGGACAAAGTTAACTTGTTTTACAGTAAATATGTTGTCCCTAAATTAATCCAGGATTAATAATCAAAGATCTTAGCATGATGAGCATATAATATACTGATAATAAATTATTTCATTAATGTTCAGTGAACTGTGTTATTAGTTCAATTACAGAAACAGTCAATGTGCATGTTAAATTTGTAATTGTGACTACTCTAATAATATATGGGTCTTTTAAAATTAATGTTTTTATATTACTGTTTTATTAATGTTGAAAATCATAAAAAAAGTGATATTAAATTGCAGTTTTCAAATTCATATCGTTTGTTTTAACATATATTTAAACTAGATGTATTAATACATGAACATGTACTGCTACAGGTATCTTATATTGGAGTACATGTATGTTTCTTTCAAAAGAAGATTAAGTACATGTATTATTGCTGTTGAGACAGCTATCCAGCAGAGATCAAAGGACAATAAAACAACAACTTTTTGTCACCTCATGACCTTATACTAGCTGATAGATAGGAATACACTAACAATTGACCACATCCCCTCAAAAACAATGCAAAAGGAAATCAAAATCAATCAAATTGAAAGATAAATTTCTAAGCCTACTGTGTCATATTTATTTTCACTAGGATAAGCTTTAAACTGAGGACTGATCAAAAGTTTTACTACAAGTTCTTATATATATACAAATGTACAACACCCTTTTTTATACTTCTGGTTCTGTTTTGCAGCATTTTTTTTATGGCGGCAGAGTCGTAACACTTATTATTTGCTGATTCTTCAAAAATGATGTATTGAATAAAGAAGTATATGGAGTCAGAAAAATGTGTCCTGGTAGGGTGACACATCCTCATTATATGCTTTTTCCTTGTAAACCATGTTAGAAATCTAGCTGTTGGTGTCGTTCAAGTACATGTATAAATAAGGATCAATCTTTGAATTATTCCTATCTCAATAACATTTTCTCCACCTAAATATGGATTTTTATTATCCTTGTTTAGATTTAGTTTAACTTTTGATAGGCATCATGCACTGAAGAGACATACATTGTAAAAATGCACATCTGGTGTAATAATTTGGTACAATTTGAATTATAAACTTGCCACTGGACATAGAGAAACCATAAATAAATCATTTGAAGAAATGCATGACTGTTTCAATATCGTGAAAGTAACACATTATGAATAACAGATGTGGGATATAAAATGATGGAGGCAACAACCCAACAACAAAAAATTGATATCTTAAGAACAAATATAAGCCCCTCACAAAAAAATGCTTTCTGAAAAAATCATTATCTGACAAAGACAAATGAGGGGTTACTGATTTAGGACAGGCACATCATGATTTTCAATGCTGAGAAAAACCGCATATATGCTACATGTATATAAATGTACCAATGGATAATATGCCAAAAAAAGTCTCAAGGGTGTACGATGATTGTGGTCTTTTTACTTGTTTACTGGCGGTTGGAATTCTGAAATGTTGAAAATTCACAGGTTTCTCTCTTATTTCATTAACTTTAGTCTGACTGTTTTAATTTATGTATAATTACTCTAAATAACAGCATAACAATGTCAGATCTGCATTTTTCCTCCCTCACAAGGATTTTAATTCATGCTACTGTGATATCATGATAACACTGCCAACACTGTAACTAGCACCATAGACCAGAGGCGGATTTTGGTTGCTTATATAGGGAATCACTGAAGCGTGACTGAAGTGGGCCCCCTCTTAGGTCAGTCAGTGGGCCCCCACTTATGAAAATTCCTGGATCCGCCACTGTAGACCATTCGACCACCTACATTGTACATGTAAACTGATTGTCTAATGTAAAGTTTGAAATAATGGTAAAACATATAAAGCTACACCATAATCTCTGTCATTACTTCCTAATTTTGATTGCAGGATAACCAGGTTACTGCATTATCATATAAATAAGAAGATGTGATATAAGTGACAATGACACAACTATTACTCTCCATCCAAGTCGCAATGTATTTAAAGTTAAGAATTATAGGTCAAAGAACGACCTAGAACACAGAGGAAGCACATTTTACTTAAATGGTCATATTTTTTATGTCCAACTTTAAGGCTTTTTTACGCATGTACGTTCTATGGACATGATGGACACATTCTCGTTTTCTTCACATTTCAATTTACACTGTTCTGATGAAGTTACTACTAGGCATGAACAAAACACATTGAAATTGTTCTATGAAAAAGAAGATGTGGTATGATTGCCAATGAGACAACTATCCACAAAAGACCAATATGACACAAACATAAAAAACTATAGGTCACCGTACAGCCTTCAACAATGAGCAAAGCCCATACCACATAGTCAGCTATAAAAGGCCCCCAAAGACAATGTAAAACAATTCTAACGAGGAAAACTAACGGCCTTATTTATGTAAAAAATGAACAAAAAACAAATATGAAACACAAAAACAAATGACAACCACTGAATTAAACGCTACTGACTTGGGACAGGCACATACATAAATAATATGGCGGGTTGAACATGTTAGTAGGATCCCAACCCTCCCCCTAACCTGGGACAGTGGTATACATTGTAACATACATACTTTAAAATTACTTTAAATGGCAATATGAAGTCATTTATTTGTGTCAGCTTATTTATTGGAAAACAATTCATAAAATGTTCTACAGTGGTAACAATATAAATATTCAACAATGATCAACAATATAAATATTCAACAATGATCAACAATATAAATATTCAACAATGATCAACAATATAAATATTCAACAATGATCAACAATATAAATATTCAACAATGATCAACAATATAAATATTCTACAGTCATGACAGTGCTAAACAATTGCACTTATCATCCCAGGCATTGACATGAAGTTACTGCATAAAAAACAATACATATTAAAACAGAATAACATATATAATTTCATTTAAGTGATCTGTAATTTGTTACAAATTAGCCCTAGCTTCCCCATGTTTTCTCCAGTTCCCCACCAAAATGCAAATAAGACCAAAATTTAAAATATGTTTGTTTCCGCTATCCCCCATGTAATCATGCTGTGACATCCAGTTAAAAATAAATTAACCTGCCCTCCTGGTCTGTTTACAAAGGATAGTCCCAGGGAGGGGAAACAGATATTCTTTTAGGTGCTGCCTAAATCCACAATTTCATATTAATCTACATGTACATGTATGTCTTTTAATATCTACTGATCGTCAAGCAGTGCAATTAAGGTAGGGGACCCTCATCTGGAGTTTTTTTAAACAATCCTTTTGTATTGCTAAGATGCTAAAAATTATCATGACCCCCTCTTACAATCTAAGAAGAAAATTAGATACCCCCCCCCCCCCTTTTGAAATCAGCAGTAAATACCAAAGCCTGATATCATTACCTATAATTGTAATGATCATACATATATTGAAAAGATATCTATTTTTCGTAACAAAATCAGAGGTAATAAAGGTCAAAGATTCAGTATTTCCGCAATAAACACAAAATTGATACATTGATTGAATACCAAAAGCAAGACATTACGTTGATGCAAATTTTAAAATTTAATTTTTCAGTTAAACATACTGTTTTCAACCTATTGAAAAAGTTATGTGGTATGATTGTCAAATGAGACAACTCTTTGTCCAAGACTAAAATTCATTGATATAAATGTATACAAGACAATTTAAGAATTCAACAGTAAACAGGCCAGCATTCATGGCATTTTTTTTTTAAAGTACGAGTTTTAAAACTAGATTAATGCTTATATTTACTTTTTAAGGTAATATCTGTAACTGTGCCACTTCTGAATCTCTATGGACATTTTACCGTCTAACTAATTTTGGCATTAAATTGCATAAAAATGCTGAAACTTTGACCATTTGATTAGTCAATGGTTTCAGAGACCATGCTATAGTATTTCCTATAAGTTTAAATAGCTTTAGTCTTTGAATGGCTCTTTCAACATGAATTCTCAACTTAGCTATAGAGCGAGTTTGTTTAATTTCATTCACATTAAGTCTTTTCTTTTTTCCCCACACACACTTGCGAGTAAATGGTGGCATATTTAATGTTGCTTTTTTTTCTGTTAACAAATCTCTTATTGTGAAGCCTCTATCTGCCATAATGTCATCTCAAATGTTACAAAATCAATAAAATTAGCCAGATAATTGTTGCCAACAGGATCTATGACTCCTATTTTAGCTCTTGTGCATCCATTTGGCTGTTTAATATGTTTTTTCAAATGATCTGAACTTGTATTACATAATAACATAAAAGGGCAACATCTTTCGTCCAATATCAGATAACAATTAATAAATAGTATCTAAAATAAGTTAAAAATTCCACAATACTATATAATTCATTTTATGTGTCAATTTGTTCGAAAAAAATCGAAAAGAAGAGTCATGATTATATGTCGCTTTCTAGATCTATGCTTAGCATTTATTTCAGATGACATGGACTCCACACCCTGATGACCCTGCTGCCTTTCATAACTTTATCCGTATACATATATTAATAGATAAACAAAAGGCTGCATGCAACACGTATTTTTGTATTTAAAATGATTCGTTGTAACGAGAATATTTGTGGTGAATGGAAACTGTGAGGGTCACAATCTTAAATTGCTTATAAATGTAACTGGAACCAGTTCCGTTATCTGATCTGAATTTTCTGAAATGTGCAAGGTAGATAGACATTTTGATTTTTTTTACCGTCGGTAATGAACCATTGTGTTGATCCCATGCTAAACATAAAAAAAATCTCTGTACAAAGGTCTGTGAATTTTCTACAAAAAAAGTGATTTTATTTTCACTTAATTCTCTTTTTCTACTAAATACAATAATGAACTATAAATAATAATGCTTTGCAAGAAGTTTCCCCTTGATATATGTACAAAATTATATCTCTATTATTCATTGTCTGTGCTGTTTTGATACTATTGCAGTTTGCACATTTCGGAATTGACAGGCCACAGGAGGGGTCATAAACCGTACACGAAAAGATAAAATATTGATATAAGTACTTAATTTGCATTTTGAACCCCCACCCGGCTTGTTTTTTAGGAGCCTGGGGTGTCTAAAAATGGTCGATTTCAGACAGCCGAGTACGCATTTTACTTTCCAGGCGTGTTATTGTTGATTGTTAAAGTCCTGAAAACGGATAGATGGAAACAAAAATGTTTGATATATCTGGCTTTAGATTCAGTTTTTTTAAAATATAAATTAAGGCTACATTTTAATATAATAATTCTATGAATTCACAATATAAAAAAATGCAGAAAAAAAAATGAATGAAGTGAAATATCTTAGTAAGGAGTCATTACTACAGAGATGGTGTGTTTGACACACAAAATTTAAAAGCTTAGTGATATTACCAATATTAAAATAAAAGTGTATTTTAGTTGGGTATTTTTTCCATTTACTCATTTTCAATTATAATCAAGGCACATTTTATTTTTATTCATGAAACATATTTATATATGTAGGACTCAAATCTATGGCGGGTTCCAAATCTATGGCAGATTCCTAATCTATGGCAAATGTGACGTTACAAACGCCAAATAACTCAAATCTATGGCAGATTTTTGTTTACTCCAAATCTATGGCAGATCTTGGAGAGAGAGTACCGTATAACGTCTCAATTGAATATATAGAGAATAATACATGGCAAAATCCGTATCATATGTCGTATCATCCCGAGACATCAATATCAGCCCAAGGGCCTTTAGGCCCGAGGGATGATATTGGTCGAGGGTGATACGGCATGTGATACGGATTTTGCCATGTATTATACGCTTTATCATATGTTTCAACAGAAGAGTATTATATGAACTGTTTTCTGATCCATAGCACTGGGTTACCTTCAGTTCTACTTTTGTCTTGTTTCAAAGGCCTTAAAAAAACTGCTCATTTACTAATCCGAAGCACCTTGGTTACCTTACAATTTGCGTGCTGTTGTTTTAACAATATTTTGTTTATGTTTGTAAGTTTTTTAAAGTTGCATTTAGTGTGCCAAAAACTATGGAAACTTGACGTGCGTGACGTCACATACAATGTGAAAACGACGTTCGTGACGTCACATACCAAACTATGACGTCATTAAATAAAATTTTGAGGAAAATTTTCTTGAGCTAAAAAAAAAAAAAAAAAAAAAGTAGGGGTGTGATAAAGGGTAGGGGTGCGATAAAGGGTATGCGATAAAGGGTATGCGATAAAGGGTAGGGGTGTGATAAAGGGTATGCGATAAAGGGTGCGCATCAAAGTTGCGCGATATGGATTAAACAGCAGCCTATTTATCACATATGCAAAACTACTGTATTTACTACTAAACATATGATAAAACGCCATATTACATCTTCGCCGCCGCTAACGATGACAGAAACCATAGTTTGAACGCCATTCAAGATGAAGATATTTCCCTTACAAAAATTTGCGGGTGGTTAAGAGGAAGATGTGACCTATTATCCCGAAGACGGATCAAATGTGCTGTACTGGCCGAATCCCGCGATGAATTATAGCGCCGCTATTTTCGGTACCACATATTTTAGAGAAAGGATTTTTTGGGGTCTTTATAACTTTCAGTTCGGTGTGAGCCAAGGCTCCGTGTTGAAGGCCGTACCTTTACCTATACTGGTTTACATTTATAAATTGTAACTTGGATGGAGAGTTCTCTCATTGGCACTCATACTACATCTTCATATGTCTAATTAGTAGTAGTTTACTGTCTTTGACTGGCAAAGTTTATAAAATGATATATAAAGTTACCGGATACAAAGATTTAAATCGTCATAAAAAAAAGATGTATTAACGATATCGCTGAAATAAATATTATTTGAAAATTCAAACTGTTCATTTTCATTTGTTACTTTTTTAGATAAAAAGCGGCCTTCTTGTTTGTTATAGGTCTTTTTAGTTGATTTAATGCATTGGTTAAACAGGCACCATGCACAGATTAAAAAAATAATTATTTTTTACAGAGCACATTATGTAATCTTGAAGTCTGTATTAAGGCATATGAATTTATCATTTATGTTTTTTTGTTGTTGACCATTATGGAATGTTTATTTCACAAATGTTTATAGACATGCTCCTGTTGTCGTATTTTTCCACTTGCTTAAGACAAGTCATTGGTCGAAAATGTACTGCATTGTTTTCCATTTGCACAAAACTTGCCATAGATTTGGAAACAACATAAATCCGCCATAGATTAGGAAATTACAAAACTTGCCATGGATTTGGGATGGCATGACGTCACATTTACCACAGATTAGGAATCTGCCATAGATTTGGAACCCACCATGGATTTGAGTCCTACATATATAGAAAAGAAGGACACATTGTTCACTTCCTCCCCCGTAATTCTTTATCAAAAATATTTATTTTGAAATGAAAAAAGCTAAGAAATCTTAATTTTAATAGTGTTCTCTAGGTTATCTCGTCTTCATTCTCTGACATATTCTAGCCTGCCCTTTCATAATATAGTGATTTATTTTAGTGTTCTATCGAACTTTCGAAAAAAAAATACCTGATAACCGTTTAGACAAAAAAAAAATGTGTTCGAAAATCTTACAGCAAGTGATTCTTAATAGCTATAAGATACATTTTTCTTTTACAATAAAACTTTTAAATCTTACGGGAAACTATTCCAAGCTTTCACTGTAACCTCGCTCTAACTTACCCCCCCTCCCCCCCCAAAAAAAAGACCAAACAAACAAACCCGCAATACTATTGTCATTCTTATAGTCAGCACTCAATTGTTCACAAACAAATGTGTTTTAAGCTGCTAAAGACATGATTCAAACGCTCAGAAAGTCCTTTGTTCTATATTTTTGCTCTCCATTTTTATGCAAAACCTTTTACATTTTTATTTTATGGGTTATTGTTGAAGGTCGTACGATGACGTATGGTTGTTAACACATACTTCCTTTGGTTTCTTATGGAAATTTGTCCATTGACAACAAACATACCACATCATCTACTTTATATAAGTATTGTATAAATTACAACGTATTTTGGTGATCTTGCAAAATGATTGTAATCCCGAAAATCGTAAACATATTTTCTTATCTTAAAAGGGGGCAAGAAGGGTTCCATTAACAGGCCAATAAATAAGATTACAGTCAGTTTAAAAAAAATATTTAAAACTTAGGGGTATTTTTTCTCTCATAATAACAGTAAACAGATTCACAACAATGTCAATTTCAAGAAAGCAGACAATAGCTAATAAGTCAATAACAGTACAGCATCAATGATCTTGAATATATGCCACTTTTAACTTAAGTAGCAGTCCAGCTAAGAATCATGCAAAGGGTGATACATCCATAGTGAAGGATATCCATCTGCTATAGTTTAATTGATTCAACTTGAGGCAAAAATAATATAAATGGCAATTTGCACACAAAAAATCAAGCTGTTGCTATGGAAACGGCTGTTCCTAGCAACAAGGTGTTTAATGGCCATAAATACCCAAAATTTGCATATTTTTTCTAATTGGAAAAAGTGCAATACTGATGAACTTTATAAAAAGTATATACCAGATACTTCAATCTATAATGTTCAACTTAAATAGGAAACATTTGAAAAGATGGATGCAAAAAGGGAAACTTGGTTACCATGACAACCAAATTAACAAATATTTTCAAAATGGAAAATTGTCAAAAATGTGACATTTTCAAACTCTATTATCTCCCTAGACCCTGATGATAGAATTGATTTGTTTGATCCTTCTATTTCAGTTGACTCTTGTCTAAAACATATCAAAAATAAAAATATGTAGCCTAGTACAGAATTTTCATAAAAATGTTGATCATGTCGTCACGTTTTTTACAATATTTATGCACTTTTTTCTCAAAAATTATATAAATAAGCTTTCTGTAGATAACCTTATTTACTTTTTATTGCTAGTTTAATGTGAATAATGTTTTTAAACCATTTTAAAAGATAGTCTGTTGAATTCTGAAGCAAAAGCATATATAATTTTTGTGAATATGGACATCTTAAGGTAAATACGATCCGGTTTTTTGAGAAGTTGATTTTCAGGTTCATGAAGACACTTAACTAAGAAGAATGGTAGAATGGTACAAATTTATGTGGCTACACTTATTTAAAACAACCTTTTCTTAATAGATGAATTGAAAAAAGAGCATGTCTTTGCATCTTAAGAATCAAATGCCGGGGGGGGGGGGGGGGGACTTCCCTGAAATAAGTTAAATTCATCAGTACTTGGACGTGTCGGAAGCATCATTGTTTTTAATACAAAATGGAAAGAAAACCAATTGTCATACAAGTGGCAGATTAATTTATGCTTGCTATATAGCTAGGTTTGACCCAACATTCTCTTTAAATGATATCTGTATCATGTAAAAAAGAAGGGGTAGATCATAAATCCCCACCCCCCAAAAAAAAGTGGGTGGGGGGTCTAATTCAGAAAGCGGAATATATGTTGTATACCGGTAAGCGGAGCAAAATTACACATTATTTAAAAAGATTGAATGAAAAACTATACAAAGTGACGCCCCAGAACTGCACTCTGAAGTAACTATATTACAGCAAAGTCAATTTATGACTTTCTTTGATATATTATTGTGTCAGCTGGGAGACGTAATTGATGCCCCCACAGTACAAAAGTGTTGTTCTAAAAATAACTTTAACATTTAACCCCTTATACCCTAAAAAATGACAAACGTTAAACTCCCGTTGGTATCTCCCAAAAGAATAAAAATCAAACCCTGACCACATGCACATCTTTAATATGTGCAAACAGATAGCAAAGTGAAAACTTCCTAGATTTCAAACTTTAGGAGGAGTTAAGCTGAATAACTATGTATCCATAAAGGGACGAACATGGGTATAACAATATGCCCCTCCCCAACGTTCAGTTGCAGGGGAATACACATATTTATTTTCCATGGTTTACGCCATCTACCCAACAAAGGATGATTATCTGTTTCTGATTGTTAGTTTTTAGAACATACAGTGGCAAATATTTCATGCGTGTTTCTGACAATTAATTTTAATGAAATATGAATGATAAAAGAACAACACTTAGTTTTTTTTTAAACTGCAATATGTGCAAAAGACTCCACAAGAAGAAAAGTACCTAGACCAAAGTATTTGTCTGACTCCTAGCAAACATTATTTAGTACTAATATTTGCTTCTGCTCTAAAATTTTCAAATATTCTGTCTTGTCCCAGCTGGAGATGGAGGTAAGTAAGTACCCGACAAATCTCAAAATTATACACCTTCTAATACCTTTGGTCTCTAGAGGTGAGGTGTCTCATACCACAATGACATCTTCTTTTTTTTCATAACATATATCATAACATTTAAGATGCTGACCAAATATACAATTCTGTTAAGATCTGTTAAGTAGCGACGAAATTATTATTAGAGTAATCATGGTCATAAGGAAGGCTAACAGAAGACGGATTTACAAACATATTGACCACGTTTAGAGCACCTTGCCAAGGGTATGATTTTTGAAAAATGCACTAAACACGAGGTGAATTTTGATTTCAGACAGAAGTTTATTCATGCTGTTTGGGTCAGATTACAATGTAGCTAAATATTTCACACAGAAAGCTAAAAAAACATTACTTATTGTTAGATCTGCAACTTCAAAACAATTACGGTACCTATATTTTAGCATTGCACAAGCTTGTGTTTTTCCCTGACTGTTTAAGACGTCTGTACACTAGATTCATTGGATGTTGGATGTGAACTGTAAGTGTACTGACTGATATTTTAGTCTTTCAAACATATTTTGTACTTATTGTTATTGGCTGTAATCTAGCTCTTAGCAAGTGAGTATTCTCAGATCTTAAATACCGATTGACAATAGTTATATCAAGGATTTGTATAGTTAACTATACAAATCCTTGGTTATATTCATACATTTTAAACTGTACACACTGTACCAGTGACCAGACTTTGACCTTAGACTTTCAGTACCAAACAAATCTCTATTTTGTTGGTGATGATTAGGCAGATTTTTTGGTATTCAAAAGACATGCTTTATATTTCAGAAATGACATGATATTTGGAAAATCAATTTTTCGACTTAAGATTTATATGACCATATCATTATTTGTTTGGTTTTATTGTTCCTAAAATTTGAAAGTGTTATTGATCAAATCGAGTGAAATGTTCTGACTAAAATAAAGATATTTCAGTTTTCTTGCTTTGACATTAGCGGTCTGATAATTGTATGGTATTCAAAATAATTGTGACATATTTGTGTTGTTGAGTTGCTGTCTTCCTAGTGTATACTTCAGTTGTTAGGATTATCTCTTTTTCTTTTCTACATACCTTCTTCATGTTCTTGATACCTTGTAAAACTGATGAGTTATCAGTATTAAGGTTATTGGGAATATCATTGTTAAAAAGGGAGCCACATTTTTTATATTAAACCAAATACATGTACCACTAATCTATTCAAACCATTGCCTTTCGCATTTGGTTTTGTTGTTTCATAATAGATGTGCTTGTGTGTTTGTATTCTGTTTCATTGACTTATACATTACAACCCACATCTCCTTTCTTTCATATAGACTTGATTTTTTTATTAGTTGTTAGTGGCCTTGAACTAGCTGTCAGATAACTGCAAGTACTCTCAGATCTGTTCATTGTGTCTTTTTGTGTCTGGATGTATAAGTACTCGGCCACGTCTACTTGTATTTATGTCTATCTGATGAGTTAAGCCTTTTTCAACTGATTTTGATAGTTCATTCTTATGTTGTACTGTTATACCACTGTCCCAGGATAGGGGAGGGTTGGGATCACGCTTACATGTTTAACCCAGCCACCTTATTTATGTATGTGCCTGTCGCAAGTCAGGAGCCTGTAATGCAGGGGTTGTCGTTTGTTTGTGTGTTACATATTTGTTTTTTGTTCATTTTTTATACATAAATAAGGCCGTTAGTTTTCTCGTTTGAATTGTTTTACATTGTCTTATCAGGGCCTTTTATAGCCGACTATGCGGTATGGCTTTGCTCATTGTTGAAGGCCCTACGGTGACCTATACTATGTTAATGTTTGTTTCATTTTGGTCTTTTGTGGATAGTTGTCTCATTTGCAATCATACCACATCTCCTTTGGTCAGTTATTTGGGGAGGTAAGGAACAGAAAAGTACATTAGCTATAGTTAACAGCTGGTATTGTAATTGACTTTTCTAAAAACCCATTGCAGTATTCAAAAGTCATGTACAAAAGATTATTCAAAACAAGAGGAAATGAAAATATGTCTTCTTTAAAGATTTATTATTCATTTATAAAGTTAATATTCTGATATATTTTCTATATATAGCTTTGTTCAATCCATCCCTCAATGTTCTGTGTACTGTAAAATGAACATCATTTGTAGATAAAGACAAGCAAGAACTTTCTCCAACAAATCACTTCTTCCTCTCACATGAACCACCATTGTGTGTGTGAAACCTGAAATAAAAGACAGAATTTCCTAATATAAAAGAATAAAGTCAGTGCATAATGTATTTATGTAACTCCCCTTTAAGATATATGAAAGTAATCATGAATGGGAAAACAAATATAGCTTGATCAAATGTAAAGGGTAGTAGATCAGAAACCTTGGTTAGCAAAGATGTTACCTAATGAAAACTGAAGAAATTTATTAACTGCTCTCAATCTCATTCATACATGTTTATACATACAATCTTCAAATTTAGAGAGAAAGTTGAGAAAATCAAGTGATGCTTGAAATCCAAGGGTGGATGTACAATATTTTACATTACAAAATTCCTAACATGCTTTTTTAAAGTTCATTGCAAACATGAACAATGTATAAACCAGTTATTTTTTTAAATATCAAGATAAATGTATATGTTTTAATGAAACAATTTCACTGCATACATTGTAGGTACATGTACATAAGAATTGCTGAAAAATTTACCATCAGTTTTATAATCCATTTATTATTTATTTAAAAAATATCACTTACCTTATTCGGTACTAGTTTTCTTGGTAGACTGTGGGTAACACTGGTTAGAAATACATGTACCTAAAAAATAAGACATAAAATGTTGAACATAATTTACATGTACATCATGATTAGTACATGTATATAACATAGAAAATACAAGTTTTCATTTTGTTAAACAATGTTAAAAGATCAGGATGATCTTCAATCAGTAAATACAATAATTTGTAATTATAAAATTTATTACATAACAATTAATAGAATTTATAACATACATGAGATATGGGGAGGTGGTTTTTAGTATTTAGTCATTAAAAAATTGTCATTTGAGTGGTCATGGTACAAATGTATATACAATTAATAAAATTTCAATCAAACAGTTGTAAATCTCTCGCAACAAAGAAATGTAATTTAAATTATCCAGATTTTTTTCTTTTCCACAACTCTTAAAAATAGCATCAATTTTGTTGCTATGTTAGATGGGTAGCAGTTTATTTTTTTAATTGAATGACAGGTTCTGAATTTCATATCCATGTATATATACAACTGATGTACATTATTAGATATTATCAGACTTGTAACACTGTTACAGAATGAACCCCTCACTTTATTTAAATATTTTTTCAAAAGGGGTAGAAGGTACCTTTGTAGCTATTTTATTTGTTGGTTTACATTTATTTAAAAAGGAAAAGTTGGATGAGGGCCCATTGAGAGGCATTTGATACAATACATGTCATGCATGTTGTTGTCAGAAGGGGTAACCCAAATATGCAAAACTTCAAGAAATGATTTAAAACTTTGACTCTTTGATATGATTATAGATCATGTAGATGTAATGTACATTTACAAATTTATTGTACATGTATGTAACTGGTAACTGATATATTTTTCTTAAATATATTATTTGATCAATTGTAGGTTATCTATCCATGCTGTAGAAAAAACATGTACATGTAGTTCATTACATGTACATTCTATACCTAGTTATTTCTTTTGAATAAATGCAAGTAACTGTTACTATACATTTTATTGTATTATATTATGGCATGTATGGTCTGAAATATAGTTTGGAGATGAGTGAGGTTTTGGCAATTATAAGATTATTAGGCTATACCCCATTTACAAAGTCAGGCTAAATCATTGTAAATCATATACATGTACATGAACATTTTAGTCACATTTTGCCAATTTACCTTTTTTTTGTGTGTGATCATGGTGCTGGTCAACTTCCACAAAGTTTTAAGAGGTACATGTAGATGTACTAGTACTTGTTTTGAGATGAAACATAGAAAATGGAGGGGTTGGGTAATGATTTACAGTGTATAAAACATTTGAATGTTTTAGTTCACTGTAGGTAACAATAAGTTACATTGTACATCATTATTATTAGACATTTTACTGCACTCTAATATCATTTGAATTCATTATCTCAATATAAATCTATCCTCCATACAAAAGAATATTGAAATTAAATTAAGTTAGTATGACTATTACTTACTATTACTCCATGGTCTAGGGATCTTTCTGTTTTGGTCATGCCTGCATACTCCTGTTATTGCTCTCCCTTTTCACAGTGGATAGAGGGTGCATACACCATGAACACTGTTTTCTCTTTTTTATTACAATAAACAGGACACTGTGCCACACAGTCAAAAGACAGTCAAGTGAAAAGCCACACATACAAAAATGTACTTAGAAGTTATCAAGTTATGTCATGCTTCATTGCTTACTCATGCAGTCATGGACATTGACAATTATATTGTCTATCATGTCTATGTAATCTTGGTACTTCTACACAATGTATGAGTTGCAGTCTTATTGTCTGACTAGCTGATCTTCGTTGGGATGTCTTTGATCATGATACAGTCCTGATAAATTGAAAACTACAACAGGAATTCTCAAGCTTCTTTTAATACTGGCATCGGACTCGGTAGCATGGTATACACATCAACAAGGCAACTGACACTGGAAAAGTTGTGAAAGGACTCGCCTTTGTCTAAAAATGTTCTAAAATATTTCCACATCATGCACAGTATCTTCTTAAAGTAGATATGGACTCCCGTAACAGTAAAAACGGAATAAAACTGTTATATCTAATGAAACACAGCAGATGCAAAATCTTTGCAAACAGGAAATGAATTATTGTAAACATTGCAGTTCAGGGGTGAATTAAGAAAATATAGTCTTTATACTATTTATTCCTTTTAATTAAATAGGAACCAGTCTGTATTTTCATAAAAAGATAGAAAATGGTACAGCTATGTTTAATTCAATTAAAATAACGACGTTAGATGTTTTTAAGTCACATGGCAACTGTTGTTATGTAAGAGAAAGTAATGTTTCTTCAAAGGAGTTATCTCCCTTAGACCATTTTGAATAAAAAAGAAATCAAATTTACTCAAAATCAGTACTAGGCTACATATTTTATTTTTTGATATTTTTTAAAGAAAATTATTCTCTTTAGGTTGCATATAAACATTTACCTTAAAACATCCGGTCTTAGGAGAAAATAGTAAAATTCTTATACTGCAATAAGTGGGGAAAGTTCATATTTGTCCAATATTCAATAAAGCACCAAGAAAAATATACTGTGTTCAATGGTTTCATATTACAAATTTAGCTCTTACTTCACAATATCTTTCAACACAAAAAGTATTGTGGATTTCTGTGATACAGTGTGTATCACTATTTCATCATTTTGCATGATTCTTAGCCAGACTGCTACAAAATATAAAAGCACAGAACCAGGACATAGGAGCACAGAACCAGGACCGTTTTTCTTATCACCAGCACAGCGTCAGGACAATTCCGTTTAACGAACTTGCACGACTTTTGCAATATAATATTGTTGTAATATACTTTGCATGGTACTTATGACACATCAGAGAAAAATTAAGCAACAAAACAGTCGTTTTATTGCCGTTCTGATACCATGTAAACAAACCCACCAGCACAGAATCAGGACCCACCAGCACCCGTCAGGACCAAATCACCAGCACAGTACGTTCTCTCGCAGGACAACCATACCCACCGTGAATGTGATGGATGTAATATATATCTTTCTGAATTGGTAAGTATTGAATTTATTTTTCGTTATGCGAAATGTTATTAATTTTCATTTTAGTAACATTTACGTTATATAAAAAGTAGAATGAACTAAGGATACGTACATCACAATACCAGGTCTTCCACCACGTTTATTTCTTTCAAAGCAAGAAAGAAAAATTGAAAGAAAAATCTGAAAAAAATAGTACAAACATAATTAAATAATAAAAAAGAATTAATGTTGAAAATAATATTTTATTAACAAATTCATAATCTCTCTCAAATACACTATCTAAAGCTGGAAATAATTCTTGGGCTAGTGGTATTGATCTTAACTTAAAATTACTTAAATCTAAAAGAGTATCAAGTACTCTAATCTAAAATAAGCATTAAAAATATGGCGAAAAAGATATTATATTTAAAGTATTGTAACATATGGAAGAAAGAATTATTTATTGATAAACGACAAAATAAGACATCTGGGAAAAAACTTAGAACTCATCGATTATTCAAACCAAAATTTAATTTGGGCCATACCTATTGAAATAACCATGTTTTCAAAGATATGTTTTACCAGATTTAGATGTGGAGCTCATAAACTTGAAATAGAAAAAGGTCGTTCCTTTAACTATAAAATAGAATGTGCAAACTCTGTAATGAGGAAATAAAAGATGAGATGCATTTTCGTTTAACACGTAAAACTTATGATAATGTCAGAAATCTCTTTCTTAGCAAACATATAGTAAAAATACTTCAAAACTGAATAACAAATCTCTTTTCATTTGGCTAATGGGAAATGAAGATACAAATATTTTGATAATAATTTGTCAATTATTAAAAGTTTTAAATATATATGAACATATGAACAGGAATACAATATTAAATTTGTTTCTCTATATAAAGAGATAGATAGATAGATAGATAGATAGATAGATAGATAGATAGATAGATAGATAATTTTATTAACCAATCATCGTGCAAAAAATTGAGCTATACAATCAAATGAATTACAAAATAAAGCACAGAAAATGATTAGAATGATTAAAGTACATTTGAAAATTGTATTGTAATTTTTCCGCTCATTTTAGGCGCCATGATTGGCAAATACAATATTTGTTTGTTGTTTGTTTGTGTATATGTGTGTAAATGTCTTATTGCAAATATGCGGTAATAGGAGCATACCTTAGAAATATATTTTTCATTTGTGATTTTCGGACAAGTGCAATTTATTATACCAGGTATATTAAATTTTGTTCTACTAGCATTGGGTCAGTTCCACTGATGTTGGACTATTTGTCCCCAAGAGTGTAATACAAGTGTGTGATACAAGTCACACATGGTGTAGTGAAGATTAAGCAGATGAGAGGAACCGAGTGATCATTTTCAATAAGACTAATTTATCACGACGGCTATTTTTTTAAATTGATGGCAGTTTATCTTTGTGTGTAATGGAAAGTTAAACAGAACGTCTTTTGCATATTACATCATTTCCTTTGTTAACCGGTCTACCAGAATCTTTGACCAAAACATTTGAAATGCTAGCTGTTAGTTTGTATTGGTCAGTATAGAATTTGTTAAAGAGGTTTCCTTACCAAGATGATGAATTTTGTGTGATTGAAATGCATATCCAAGATAATTATATGTATAAATGACTGAATGTTATAAATAAGAGAAACATCAGCAATAGATGGGGTATGTTGACCATGACCGTCAAGTTTCTTAAGAAAGTGTCAGTGATCTCTGGGCTATTTGGCATTGCAGAGGCAAGATATGATAGCATTCCACCGGCATCTTGCAGATTTAACAATCTGAACTATCAACCAAAGTACACTTTAATTTGATTTTAGAAAACAAAAGCAGGACGTTTTTTTTTTAGTAAAATCTTATTCAAATGTTTAAAATTTGTCAAACGATCGTATTAAATTTATACCCCATAGACGTGTAACATGTGCCTTATTGTGCCTTTTTGTCGACACAGAAAGGAATGGATAACACTAAATATCCGACATTAATGTTTTAAGAATGAAAAACATATTTTATACATTTTACTGCAAGTTATAATCTTGAATGAGTTCATTTATATTGTTAATACTGTGAACATACAAAACTAACTTACAGCTATGAAGAATGCTCCGACCTCTAACCCAACAACATTGGAAGCTACATCATCAGTAGTAGAAGACCTTCAATAAAAATAATAACTTTACTTTTCTACATTGGCTAGAGGTTTAGGGGTAGGGTTGAGATCTCATAAACATGTTTAACCCCGCCGCATTTTTGCGCCTGTCCCAAGTCAGGAGCCTTTGGCCTTTGTTAGTCTTGTATTAATTTAATTTTAGTCTCTTGTGTACAATTTGGAAATTTGTATGGCGTTCATTATCACTGAACTAGAACATATTTGTTTAGGGACCAGCTGAAGGACGCCTCCGGGTGCGGGAATTTTTCGCTACATTGAAGACCTGTCGGTGACCTTCTGCTGTTGTTTTTTCTATGGTCGGGTTGTTGTCTCTTTGATACATTCCCCATTTCCATTCTCAATGTTAATGCACACTCTGAAGCTTTGATTTATATTGAAAACAGATTGTGTATTAAATAAGATTACTTTTTGAATCAAAGGGTCATGTGATTTCTCAAAATTCCTCAACTATAACAAAACTACGTTTCTGGTTATCATTTCTTTCCAAACGACTAGATTTATTCATCCTTATGAATTTTCTTCTTACTTACTTTACCTAGTCCTTGCTATGCCTTATGGCACATAGGGCAAGGACAAGTTTCCTCCACTCTTCTCGGTTGTTTGCTTTTCTTTCCACCGTGCCCCAGGTATATCCTCTTTCCTTAAGCTCATTTTCTATGGTGCATCTCAATGTGGTTTTAGATCGGCCTCTTTTCCTTTTCTCCTCTAGTGTCCATCTAAGGGCTACCTTGGTCATGTCATCAGATGGTTTGCGTATAACATGACCAAGCCACCTCCATATGTGTTTGTATTAGCAAAGTCTCCATGTCGTTGGTGCTGGTCATCTCATGTAAATCTTTGTTGGAGATTTTCTTTTGCCAGAATATTTTCATTATCTTCCGCAGGCATGTGTTATGGAAGCTGGAGAGTCTGTTAATATCTTTGTCAGTCATTTTCTAGCACTCTGAGCCATATCGGAGCACAGATACTACACAGCTGTTGTAGAGCCTGAGCTTGGTCTTCTTTGAAAAGGCTGCTGTTTTCCAGATGTTGCCTAATCTTATGAATGCGGATCTAGCTTTTCCTATCCTTATCTTAATATCTCTTTCAGCACCACCTTCGTGTTGTTATACAACTGCCTAGATAGTTGAATGAGTCAACTATTTTCAGCTGTTTCCCATCTATAAATATTACAGGTTGTCTCTCTGTATTGAGGTACATTAACTTTGTCTTTTTGGCATTGATCTTAAGCCCGATCATTTTAGTTGTTTCTTCTAGTTTTTTGGTCTTCTCCTGCATATGGTCTTCGGTATAGGATAAAAGTGCTAAATCATCAGCATAGTCTGTGTCCTCAAGCATGGTACAAAGTGTCTATCTCAGTCCGGTTTTACTTTTGCTAGGGTTGTTCTCATTACCCAATCAATAGCAATTATAAACAGCACAGATGACATAACGCATCCTTGCCTCACTCCAGGTTTTACATGGAAACTAGTGTCAGCTTCAGAGTTGATGGTACATGAGAAGTTTGTTTAGAACTGCTTGATAAGTTGCACTATCTTACTAGGTATTCCATAGTTTCTCAGAATTTCCCAAAGACTTTCTCTGTGTAAGCTGTCAAACGCTTTTTCGAAGTCCACAAAATTTACTAGAAGTTTTCTCTGCCACTCATGACACTGTTCTAAGATGTTACGTAGTACAAATATGTGGTCTATACAGCCTCTACCTTTTCTGAACCAGCTTGTTCTTGTCTTAGTTTCTTATCCACAGCCTCTATAATTCTTGATATTAAAATTAAAAGTAAGACCTTACTTGGAATAGATAGTAAGGTAATTCCTCTCCAGTTGTTGCAGTTAGTTAAGTCTCCTGATTTTGGAATTATTATGATGTTGCTTTCAGACCAACTGTTAGGAATAACAGCTTGTTCCCATATTTTCTGGAATACTGGATGTAAAGTTTCCGCTGCTAGCACTGGATCTATCTTAAAAAGTTCTGCATTTAGTGGGTCTGTGCAAGGTGCCTTGTTTTTCTTCACTATATAACATATTTTGTGATTTCTGATTCGGTGTTATCTATAAATTCCTCTCTCAAATCGTACTTCATTGTTTATTTGCCTTTTGATACAAATTGTTATGCTTTTTTGTTATTTCATGTTTACTAAATCGGTGTTACGTCTATATACTAGATTAGCCTTTAATAAGTGTTTGTTATGACTATAAACTTTCACCTCTTTTCTCGAACTATGGATAATTTTGTAAAAAAAAACAATCAAACCTTCTTTTATACTGCATACCTTACGACAGAATATTTTCATTTACCTGTTTACATTATTCTATTTGGCGGCATTTTTTTCAAGATTATTGTTGTTTTTCTAAAATTGTTTAATATCTTACCCCTTATTTTATTGATTTTGAATTGACAGTGTGTCATAGATCAAATTTATTCGTTCAGTGTATGTTCACTTGTGGTAATATGTCTTTTCATTGAGTTAAGCCATTTTAATTGATATTTTATAGTGTATCTGTATATTTTGTGATGGTATACTATTGTTGCAAATAAGGGGTGAAATTTGGTCACCTCCAGTTTTTGGTTGGTTCGTGTTGCTTAGTCTTTTGTTTTTATGTTGTGTCTCCTGTACTATTAGTTGTCTGCTTGTCATTTTATTTTTAGCCATGGTGTTGCCAGTTTATTTTCTATCTATGAGTTTGACTCTCCCTCTGATACCTTTCGACCCTCTTTTGGTACCTTTTTAAATGTTAACACCAGCTGCATTTGTTTGCATCCGTCCTAAGTCAGGAATATGATGTTCAATAGTTGTCGCTGGTTGATGTGGTTCAGAAGTTTTTTCCGTGTTGAAGTCTGCATATTGACCTATGCTGGTTTTCTTTTACATATTGTGACTTGGATGTAGAGTTTGCTCATTGGTACTCATGCCATATCTTCTTATATCATGTATATACTTACATGGCCTGTTTCTTTTATACTGAAAACAAATAACAAACAATTAAAGAAGGATGAGATAGAAATGAATATCAATGTATGTTTCAACAGTAGTGTTCCCTCCTTGAGTTTTACAATACCCGTCATCTTCTTGACAATTTAATGAGAAGACATTATTGTATGTGTCGCTTCTCTTCCTTCCACAATAAATTTATCTTCATTCTCCTTAATTTGTCCTATGGGTACCATGCATAATCGTATTTATCACCCTCGATTATGATTATTCAGTGAGTTATTATGGGAGAAAAGCGAAAATAAAGGCTGCCGAAAATTGTTTCCGTCAACAGACGGACTTTAATGTTATGGACAATACTTCCGTTTAAGACTGGTTTTTTTTAATTACACATAATTTCCATAAAGTTCTTGCGGACACGCATTTTTGTTTTGTGTTTTTTTTTTTTTCTATGAATATACATTTACTATGCATAAAGTGTATCATCCATGTACTATTAATTCCAAGTTTACTTTCCGCTGGTGTCACGAATATATTATATAAAGAGTCTCTATAATGACTTTATTCATGGTAAAGGTATGTTTATGGTATACAGAAAAAAACGGAGTTTGGATAGAAGGGAGAGTGCTAATATAATTTATGCTATCAACAAGTGCCTATAATTTTTGATACCTCTCTTGAAATTATCCAGTCATTACATCTTTCACCAAATCGATAAACCCTACAACAGTTTACAAACTTTCAAATACGCTCTAAATACCTGCAATTTCGCAGGTGTGTTCTTGTCAAACTTATTGTAACAGGCACTCTATTGATCAATGCTTATATTTTTGCATAACTACATATTTCAATTAAAACGTTACGCTTGTTCATACAAGCGAAAAAGGAATTGAAGAGTGTGTTCAAGTGACAACAATGTGACCAAAGGGCAGAACCATTCAAGGCCACCAACGGGTTTTCAACACAGCAAGAATATTCTGTATCCGCAGGCAGGCTTTATAAGAGGAGTGGTAGATACCAGAGACATTCAAATTCATAAATCGAAAATAAACTGACAATGACATGAAAACGAAAACCAACATAGAAAACTCTAGACTAGGACGTTTAAACCCTACTAAAAACTGGTGGTGGTCTCGTGTGCTCTGGAAGGGTAAGCAGATAAATAATAAATGATAAATAAATTTAGAAAGGATTGACATGGCAACTCTACACCTGAAATATCTGATTGAGAGATTAAAGCTTCCTCATATGAAAATCAAGTACAACCCCCATAACGTTAAAAAAAAACACAGACTTCATAAGTGCTGTGCTCCAGACAGATAAACTACCCCAAATTATTTTTGTACAAGATCGGATGAGATCGACTTTGTGTAAGATTTACGGTCATGGTCACGAACTAGTTAACTCATACGGTGTGCCTCTGTCGAAACTAACTATGAACATGTGTTCCCAGGCTTAGCTCATGAGGTACCAGAATAGAACTCTTTTCTGTAATTTTACTGACTTTTTGCCTGAGTGCTAGCCTTGTGAACGCATCCGGGCTTACATCTTTTAAAGGGTAAACTGTGAATCCCTCAGTTTTTGTTTGTTACAATATTAAAAAAAACCACTTAAACATTTTGATTTAGCTCTTGAAAGAAGGAGACTACATCGCAAACATGTCATTTAAGATGTTGATTGGTTAGTTGACTATGCTTAAAAATGCACAGAACACCAGATATCTATTTATGAACTGCTTCGTTTAAATTTGTCCATAGAGGTATCCATAGTATCTGTTTATTAGTGTATGTAATGCATGATGCCTTTTCATATTTTTTCAATTTAAACTGACCTGTTGCAATCGTCGACCTTGCCTTCATGTATATAAAAATTATTGCTATGAATGTGTCTCAATGACTAACACAGATATGTTAATCCAATTTGAAAAAATGTCTTATGAAAATCCTTCAATACATTTATTTTTTAAAGTGTATTATAAGAACAATAAATAAGTCGTTTTTAAAAGAATTTGTTATCTTTTTTACCTTTCTCGGTTATACTTCCTTTTTGGATATCAAGGTCAACCGTTTTGTCGTTTGGTTTTAGTTCGTAGATAGTAGATGTTTTTGTGTCCTGTTAAATTGTTATACGATGATGACTGATGTTCCCATATTTTGACTATTTTATTGATTGTGACTGTTTATTTAACGCATCATGTAAATGTAACGGAATTTGATGAGACTGTTATTAAAGTGAGAGGGTTAGCGCTATAGAACCAGGTTTAATCCACCATTTTCTACATTTGAAAATGCCTGTACCAAGTCAGGAATATGACAGTTCTTGTCCATTCGTTTTTGATGCGTTTTGTTTTTTGATTTTGCCATGTGATTATGGACTTTCCAAATTGATTTTCCTCTGAGTTCAGTATTTTTGTGATTTTACTTTTTTTTACCTTATGTAATTTAAGTATTTTCTGAAAATGAATATTTATATATACCCCAGATAAATCTGAATATAATAATGAAATACGGATATATGACTAGCATTCCAACAAATAATGAAACTGTATAAGAAAGATGCTGATTTTATTATTCCCTGCTAGTTTATTACGTTAGCTTTTAAGTCTTATAAAAACAAGGAGATTTGCTAATCTTTAAGTTGTTGGTTACGCCACAAGTGAGCAAACTATTTTGTTCCGCCATGAATTATTTTGTTACAAATGAAATCACAAGACGTAGTAACAATAGACTAGGGTCTTACCACATCATGAACCGGCTTATAGATTGTTCCTGTCGGTAGAAAGTTTTGTGTATATGTATTGAATATGCTCAGAGAATATGGTTAAAATACTTATTATTTTCAGGAAATACACACTGTATTTTATGAAAGACTTTGTTGTAATAAATGTACTGCTGTTAAATGTTTATTTAAACAAACAAAGACCTCTCAGTTGAAAATAATTATTATCAATTTCTTACCAAAATTCCATAAAATTCACGGTATTCTCAAGATAAAAACGTCGATAAAAACTAAAGTAAAATACAGGTAAATTCGCACAAACGTATAAAAATCACCCGGAAATGGAGGTCGACCCTTTTAATTTCAAAATTATTTTTTAATGTACGGAGTATAATTTTTGAACCGTATAAATGTGATTGGTGACTATAAGCATATCGAATAAGCGATAAACTACGGACAAATCAGTTCAGCCTATCTGAGCAGAATCTGAGCAACGATTGTGTATCATGTATGCATTGTAATGAAAACTAAGCAAAGGTTTCAAAGTCAATAGACCATAACTATTTGGGCGGGGTGAAATAACCTCCATGGTAATGAGATGTACTAATATTTTACAACTGCATACCAAATATCTTTGACTTACCACTAGTAGTTCACCATCACAAACAGTCAAACTAATACATTGTTGACGCCGCCGCCGACGCATACATATGTCTAAGTGACATATTGGCTACATGTTATAAAATGGATAACACATCATTTTTATTATTTTTGTTATAACCAGAAACAGAATTATTTACGTTATACCCAAGTCCCACTAGGCCACGATCGCACTACGATCTGTGAAAAAACAGCAAATTTTGATGATCGCAGTAAGGTCGTATCACGGTCGTGGTGAGTCTTCAAGAATGTGATGAGCGTGGCAAACTTTGAACATGTTCAACACAATCGTGGTGCGGTCGTGGCGAAATCAGGTCGTAGTAGAAGCGTAGTGAGAGCGCACAAAGATCGTAGTGAGATCGCAAAGGTCGCTGTACCATTGTAGTGAGAGCGTAGCGAAAGCGTGATTCTATTTGGAGAAACTGCGCTACGATCTCATTGCGACGTTATTACGACCTCACTACGATCATGACGTTCTCACCGCGACCAAACTACGCTTCCACTACGACTATACCACGCTGTTCACGACCATAGTACGATTCTAGCACGCCCTTGCCGTCCTCGTCACGCTCTTCTTACGACCTGACTACGTTCATACTACGACCATTATTCTCATTGTCATTTTCCCATAAAATATATTAATTCTCCCCAGGTTTTGTTTGTCTGTATGTAATTGGGACTTCTTGTCCATTTTCTCTAACGGCTCAACCATCCTTCTTGTTTTCATATAGATTAGACCGTTTGTTTTCCCGTTTGAATGGTTTTACACTAGTAGTTTTTGGGGCCTTTTATATCTTGCTGTTCGGCGTAAGCCAAGGCTCCGTGTTGAATGCCGTATCTTGGCCTATAGTTGTTACTTTTAAAAATTGTTACTTGGATTGAGAGTTGTCTCATTGGCACTCATACCACATCTTCCTATATCTATTGACGCACCTGTTTCATATCTGCTATCGTTCAATAAACTATCGTTATTTCAGCTTTATGGACCAGCAATAGGTTATAATTTAGGTCGGATTGGCCGGCCCGACATCTTTATTTGATCAAGATTCGTTTCTATCAGAGCTCCATATGTCTCCTCATTAACCCTAACACTACGCCCACGTGTTCTAGTATATTTTGGTGACATGACTGTATTTTTTCCGAGAAATCTACGTTTTAATTAGAAATAGAACTAAAGGAATGATACTGTATTGATATAGAACACGATGTTGACGTTATTGCTGAGGAGAGCGTAGTAAGATCGCGGATTGAACGTAGTGTAATCGTGGTAAGAACGTGCTATAATCGCAGTAGAAGCGTGGTAAGATCGTGTTGCAATCGGATAACTCGTGGTATAGTCGTAGTGAGAACGTGATGAGTGTAGACAGATCTTGATAAGCGTAGTTAGGTCGCAGAATAAGCGCGGTGAGAACGTGTTATAATCGTAGCGGGATCGTTGTAGGAGCGTAATGAGGACGTAGTAGCATCGTGAAATTAACGAAAATTTACATACATTTTCATGCCGCTTATACCGCGACCTCACCACGATCTGAATTTAATTTAGATCGAGGTGAGCGTGGTGCGATCGTGGTCTAGTGAGACTGGGGCTTTACACAGTTTTGTAAAGGGAGCCTAGTTGAGATTCATATAGTAAGTGTGTTTGAGTTAATGCTGAACACGTGATTGCTGTAAGAATACATGCTTTTCGGAGGTTCTAAACTAGGAGGCGATTTGTTTTTTTCTGACAAGTTCATACATTTTGTATTGCTTAATATTGATAAATCTTTATATTGTCGTCATTTTAAAGATATTGTAACAATGTTCTTAGAGCTTAGTTTTTGGTAAAGATATCGGAGTTCTCGTGCCATTCGTACTTTTACATTGAGTTTCCTTGCTTTCAAAGCATTTTCCAAATTTATTTAACATAAAGATATGCGCTATTGACAATTTGATGATATAATCAATGATAATCAATTAATTCGCAATTGGCTGATATTTTCCTTGGTGTCTACAACGAGGAATGGCTTCGCGATTCGTGAATGGCTTTTTGAAACGTGACCCCAAATAAGAATTTCTCCATAATGAGGTGAAGGTGATGTGCATATTTTAATAGCTAAATAGGGATATTTTATTCAAGTTTTTAAACAATAAACTTCGAAGTACAATAAAGCTGGAATTTAACATTCATAACAGAATTGAAATATACCCCAGTGCTATATCTTAAATGGAACTAAGCCTGTTTACTTTGATAACTTTTTTTTCGTTTATCCTTAACGGAATTTACACATATCAATGGACATTTAATTTGGTAATATTTCATATTCAAGATGTCTTGATGTATTTGCGTGTGCTGTAACGTTGAATATTTTTACCTGGCAAAAAAAAAACGCGTATGTTCGACTAATTTTATAAAAAAAAAATAAGTTAACAATTATTAAATGAATAGCAATGAGTTATCAAAGGTGTGAATTTAAAATATAAAATACCGAGAAGGGCATTTTTTGCATGTTCTACCTAAGGAAATGTCTGTACCAAATCAGGAATATGACAGTTGTGTTCCATTCCGTTAGCCTTTTAATAATTGAATTCCCAATTATGATTTTCTTTGTCAATTTGTTATTTCAATTTTTTAAAACTCTTTCAACACCTTAAAAAAATGTGAGAAAACTGGTTCATGCATCTACGTGATTGTTGTGGTTAATTCACCTGTAAAATTGTCATGTATAAAACTGGGTGTAAAACATGCACTTGTCAGTGCTACTGTAAAATGCCGATGTGCTAAGATTTTACACTTCCTTGAACATAAATGAAAGTTTATCAAATATATTGTATATACCTGCTGTTCAGTATCACGAGTGAAATTTATGTGTGAAGATTCTATCTATTATATACTATACAACTTTTGTCAAAAACAGATTTATGAGGAAAAAAATATTATGGGAATTTGTTTTTATTTAAAGTCTTTTTATTTGTGCAAGGAACATAATAAAGAAAGTTTAAAAGGGATATAAGTATTCCATATCTAACTGTGCGTTGTTATAGCTCATATGTTGATGTTATGTTATAAATTTTGTATTACGTATATTTCACACATTCCTAGATTGTCACCATCCACCTAACATTTTATCTTTTTTTATAAATTTCCTCAAAACTGTCAGTCATCAGATATCTAATTGTGTCCTATATTTTAACCAACAAGAGTAATACAAGGAAGCTTTAAACTAGAATAGTCTTTCCTTTTACAAAACTTTGCATTTTTCATAAAAACTAAGGATTTTCTTATCCCAGGCATAGATTACCTTAGCTGTATTTGGCACAACCTTTTGGAATTTTGGATCTTCAATGCTCTTCAACTTTGTACTTGTTTGGCTTTATACATATTTTGATATGATCGTCACTGATGAGTCTTATGTAGACGAAACGCGCGTCTGACGTACTAAATTAAAATCCTGGTACCTTTGATAACTATTTCCCCTTAAAGAACGATACATTTTTGTAATACACTCTTTATGACCTTCTTTTTGATAGGAGCATACTTTCTAAAAAATCACTTTTCGCACTTAATGACAATATCCACCTAAATTTTCGGGATCAGAAGTATGATATTTGTAAATATTCATTTGCCTTCCGACAGCACAATCTTCTAAAAAGATTGATTTTTGCACTAAATAGTCCCATTCTACTTATTTTTTGGAGGACAGAGATTTGATATTTGAAATGTACATATTATGACCTTTAATGTGATATACGACAATAGGGAAAAAAGAGGGACAAAAGATACCAGAGGGACAGTCAAACTCATAAATCGAAAATAAACTGGCATCACCTGACAACCTAACCATAGAAGACAATGTAATTGTTGCACTCAAAGACCCCACCAACCCACTTTTTGGGGTGTCAATTTGATATTTGAAATTTACACTTTACGGACTTTCATTTGATACGCAAAAACGTAACCATCTGAGAGGTTTGAATACTTTGCACTAAACGACCCCACCCTTCCCATCGGGTTAAAAAATGGTTTAAATTATCATGTTGAGTAGAGTCCAAACGGGCGTCTGGCGCAAATACCAAATTTATATCCTGGTATCTATGATGAAGTACAAAAAGAAAAAAAAACCAGACAAATAATAGTACACAAGACACGACATAGAAAATTAAAGACTAAGTTACGCGAACCCCATCAAACATCCCTAACTAAACTAATTGATGGATACATAAAACATTTTGAAAATAGAAAATTAGTTAACACACCGTTATGCGATTTAAAAACTCCATATTTAGTATGTGATTAGTGTGCTTTTTATAGCGATTATTGGATTACCAGCCAAAATGTCTCATGATTATTTGATAATCTAGAACTGTAAATATTCTTATTTGAATATCTTGTTTAAAAAAATATTTATGATTATCAAATTGACAAACAATTTGTAATTATGTGATAACTTGGACAATTCCTTGAGAGGCCTCATTTCAGTAAGGCTTTCGGTCTTATTAACTATGTCATCCTTTTGAAAAGCAAATATTTAATCATATCGGAGAATATATGATAAATTGGACAAAATAAAATGTGTCGTTAATAATTGTCATATGATCAGAGAAAATTTGTACTTTTTTGCCATTTCCCTGAAAGCTATTGATAGTATTTATCAAGTTAAGGTATGTATCATGTATGTATTCATATAACAAGATACACATTATTTCAGTTAATCTATTAGTAAGCTATCAAGATTAACCTTACAAATACAATGAATTGTTATCGAGCAATCGATGATCAAAGGATTTTTCTATTCTATGCTGCTATCAAAAGAGCTTATGATCGGATTTCATCAGTGAATATCAACTAAAATGGCGCACTTGACCTATAATGTCATCCCCTTTTAGTGAAAATCATTTATTAGTCATCAAAAAAGATATTACAGATAAAAATGAATTCCCAGGTAAAATTCAAACAGGGAAAGACAATATAGACTGACAAAATCGAAACAGGGAAAGACAATATAGACTGACAAAATCCAAACAGGGAAAGACAATATAGACTGACAAAATCCAAACAGGGAAAGACAATATAGACTGACAAAATCCAAACAGGGAAAGACAATATAGACTGACAAAATCCAAACAGGGAAAGACAATATAGACTGACAAAATCCAAACAGGGAAAGACAATATAGACTGACAAAATCCAAACAGGGAAAGACAATATAGACTGACAAAATCCAAACAGGGAAAGACAATATTGACTGACAAAATCCAAACAGGGAAAGACAATTTAGACTGACAAAATCAAACGATATCAATTAATAGAACGAGTGAAAAAACAACTGTCATATTGCTAACTTTTTGTAGGCGTTATCAGAACAAATGGTGGTTAAGAAAATACATGAAAAAAGTCAGTTTTATTTAAATGTTAATTTGTTGTTCTGTTACTTCTTTGTTATCCTCTTGTAGTTGACTGATGGACCCATATTTTGACTATTTTATTTATTGTGTCTGTTAAGTTAACGCATCAATGTAAATAAAACGGAATTTGATGAGACTATCATTAAAGTGAGAGGGTTAGCGCTATAAAACCAGGTTTAATCCACCTTTTTCTACATTTGAAAATGCCTGTACCAAGTCAGGAATATTACAGTTCTTGTCCATTCGTTTTTGATGCGTTTTGTTATTTGATTTTGCCATGTGATTATTGACTTTCCGTATTGATTTTCCTCTAAGTTCAGTATTTTTGTGATTTAACTTTTTCCTCAGTTTCCGTTTGTGAAACGAATTTGTTTTCTCTCGTTGATAAATGACGTTTGAACAACGGTTACTACTGTTGCCTTTATTTATTCCTGTTATGAACTGTACTCAAAGTCGACGTAAATGTTTCTTAATATGTGTTATTGTTTAATCTACTCATAAAATGTTACACTTATATATGTGAATACGTCTTAAAACTTGAAGCCTGTCATATATATGACATAATTCAAGTACAAAATAAACATTGATGTGTGCATGTTTCTTACTGTTTAAGTATTGTATTAATCATTTTGCTGACCATTAACAATGTAAAACTTATAATTCTAATTTCATTTTTCCAAGTTTGGGTTTTCAGTACGTTCTTATCTCTGAATGGCTGACAATAAACAAAATTGTCATACAAGTATTGTTACAAACAGCTTACATTTTTTTACATAAAAGCATCTTTTCAGATAAAGGGAAATGAGCTTATCGGTACTGACATGGTGAATATCATATTTTTATTAAAATTTACATTGATTAAAACTAAGAAATTAAAAAAAAAAAAGTTTTCAACTGCTGGCAAAATTGACCTTAGATACATTAAAAGATTTATCTCCCTTTTGGTCCTAAAGCTCCTCACTTAGTCATGTATTTGTCTATCTTTGGGTTTAAAATTTTGGGCCTTTGGGCGATTGTTAATCCAGAAAAACGCTTTGGGGTACAAAGGTTTATAATGGAATCTTTCATTTACAGTCTAATGTTTACAATAGCTTTTAACATATGTAAGCATTAATTTTGACAATGCTTAATGAATTTTGCAGTAGACATGGATGCGATTATTTACAAACTAAAAATTATTTAACTTCATGTTCTTAGAGGTGCCTCGTTGGCCTGGCTGTCTTCTGTATGATACTGTATTACTAGTCTGTAGAATAATGCTGTGAGTTCGAACCCCTCACTTGACTGATGCGTGCGATCCCAATATAAATTGTATAGGTTTGCCGTTTTTTGCGCTTAATATCTTTTATTCTTTCCAAGAATCCCGGCTTTAACCAGCAATAACAACTGGCCACTAGGACAAGGATATTGCCAATAGTGCTATAATCAATCAATCAATATTTTTTTTAGCTGTATGATAAACGATATGTTAAAAAAGTATTTTTACAAAAATGATGACCCAGATTTTAGTTCACACGGAATTTTATGATTTTGAAGTCTTGTAATATTCAATATGATACAACGATAACATGAACTTGGAAAAAGTATAAAAGGATAAATTCAATTAGATGACAAATGTTAATTTTTCTAATCTCGAATTCATGTCGTGGGTCTTATATTAATCATTAATCAAATAGTCAAAATTAATACGGTTATCAATGAACTTCTATCACTAGGCAGTACAACTCGTTGCTGCATGTAACAATTTTCAGAAGCTATGCCCGTTATGTACGAGGAAACACTATCTGTAACTTGCATAACCTCTGTAGCGATTCTTGGATGATTCGGTAGGTAAATCGTTGCAAGGCGTTTGCTACTATCCAACTTATCCTCATTTTTAAATGACAACCGACGTGCACACCCTTCATCCGCCAAGTGGATTCCGTGTTTCTCTTTCAAACATACCTTCGTTTCTAAGTGGTAATCGATGTAAACACCCCCAATTCGCTCACATATGTCCCTATCCAACTTACCCTCCTTTATAAATGGAAGTCAATGTGAACACCCTCCATCCGCCCAGTAAATTACGTATTTCGATACCCGATGTACCTTCGTTTATAAGTGACAGTCGATGTTGTTATGATATTGTAATTATTATATTTATTCATATTGGCATAATTTGTGTTGTGTGGAACAATTATAGATACTGATCGAATTATTGAAACTTTCCATTTAACGTAACATAATGATTCCAGAATTATCCTGATAAAAGATGCAGTATTCATACTTCTTGTTTTCCCGTTTGAATGGTTTTACACGTCTAGTTATTTATGGCCCTTTATAGCTTGTTGTTCGGTGTGAGCCAAAGCTCCGTGTTGAAGGCCGTACATTGACCCTTCTTGAAAACTTTTGTATAATAAATCTTGTAAAATTTTATTATTGATTTTTGTCTTTTGTTGGCTACAATTCAAAGGTGATTTCTGACCGTAACAATGTGCACATTTCTCATCCAAGTCGATCACGTATATCTCTTTACAGGTAACCTTCGTTTATTAGTGGCAGTCGAGATGCACATCCTTCATCCAAGTCGATCACGTATATCTCTTTACAAGTAACCTTCGTTTATTAGTGGCAGTCGAGATGCACATCCTTCATCCAAGTCGATCACGTATATCTCTTTACAAGTAACCTTCGTTTATTAGTGGCAGTCAAGATGCATATCATTCATCCAAGTCGATCACGTATATCTCTTTACAAGTTATCTTCGTTTATTAGTGATCAATGCTCTTCAACTTTATACTTGTTTGGCTTTATAACTATTTTGTTTTGAGCGTCACTGATGAGTGTTATGTAGGCAAAAAGCGCGTCTGACGTATTAAAGTTTAATCCTGGTACCTTTGATAACTATTTACACCACTGGGTCTATGCCACTTCTGGTGGACGTTTCGTACCCGAGGGTATCACCAGTCCAGTAGTCAGCACTTCTGTGTTGACATGAATATTTCCTGTAACAACAAAACTTTACATTTTTCGAAAAACTAAAGGATTTCCAAATCCCAGAAATAGATTACCTTAGCCGTATTTGGCACAAATGTTTGGAATTTCGGATCCTCAATGCTCTACAACTTTATACTTGTTTGGCTTTACAGTTGTTTTTTTTAGCGTCACTGATGAGTCTTATGTAAACGAAACGCACGTCTGGCGTATCAAATCATAATCCTGGTACCTTTGATTACTATTATAGATGCAACTTATATGTACTATCTAACTATTTATAAATAAGATTGCTTCTTGATATTCAGTCAATATTTCTATTATATATTTGTGCAGTAGATCAACTAACTTAATAACATAATACGTCAATGTTCATCCGTATATTCAAATGTATATGTTATAGTCACACAATTGAAACAATGTATTGCTAACTACAAACTTTTTTTCTCCTCAAAACATTAAAACAGTATTTCATTTTAACATTTTGCATTGTCAACAATAGTAGGTAATAAACACAAGGCAGTGTTTATTTGGTACTTGATTTGTGACATGTTTATGATAGACTTTAAATTTAAAATTTATTCTAACATTATGTAAAGACGTATTTGAAAGGTATTCTTTTAGTATATATCACAGTCACACCTTAAATAACAATATTTCCGCGACTTTTCGTAGAAGTCTCGTATATTCTGTATAATTGATATTGGTCGCGGCATTACAGAGGTAAAATTATATTTTCTCATAAAATGTTAATGCAATACTTAAAAAGAGTTTTTCTGAATTCATCTTCACCTGGAACACTCAAGCTGAATATTTGAAAGCCATTTACGCTAATTTCCGTATGCCTGTAATTTAATAAACTACATTAAGACCCATAATTACAAACCTAATCTCGATTTATATCCATTTTTTAGAAATTTACCAGTGACGTCACTTTTTGTGGCGTTAATATACACTGTTCAAAATTCTATGGATATGCTGTTTCTGTTTACTGCCTAAATTAATTTTCGGTAGTTCGTTATTCTGTGGGTAACATCTCGAAATGTACTGTTATATTACTTATTTTATGTATTTCTCTGCCATGAGTGTTCTTGCATTGATTTATACTGCAATCATGTCATGTAATCTTGTCATTTTAGAGGTATTTTTAACATTACCATAAAGCACAAGGTTTGGCAAGCCAGTTAACGAGGTTCAATTCACCATGTTTTCCAAAAATGTCCTGTACCATGTCAGGAATATGGCAGTTGATATATAATTGTTCGTTTTTATGTATGTTGCATTGTCGTTTTTTTTTGTTTCACTTCATTTTTTCTGTTGTTGTGGGTTTTTTTTCTTATAATTGATGTATTTTTTCTCGGGTTTAGTTTATAGCCAGGATTTGTTTTCTTATAATCGATTTATGCATTTTAAACTGCGTTAAAATACTGTGCCTTTATTTTTTACAAAACCATATTTTTTTTATGTTAACTACACTTCAAATAATATGAATTGTTATTTTGATAAATGAAATCGTGATAACATAGTTCTTTTTAAAATATCTTGATTTGATTATTTGGGATGTGCGATATGTAATAGTTATACACCGAGGGAAAGGTATGTCTGGATAAGAAACCCCGTCGGCCGGAGGCCGCAGGGGTTTCTAATCCAGACATGCCGTATCCCGAGGTGTATAACTAACTTACACCCCATTCTAAACTCTAATATTGTTAACATTGATTATCAAATGAAAAAAAACAACAATAGCATATATTTTATTGACAATATCAAACCATGATTTATAAGATTTTATTGTTATTACATGAAAACCCACTAGTAACCTTTTTTGGTTATCTTCGTTCACACTTTGACAAGTGAGTATGTTTTACCAATGTCAAGGTTGTTTTTCATATTCCAAATACATCCTTGGTATGATATGGATCATTAGGTCAAGGTTGACCCGTATCGTGTATTCATATTAAAAACAAAAAGTACGTCATGCTCCTTGTATGCAGTTGTCAATATGGAAGGGTGTGAGACGGACGACATTTCTTAGCAAGCGTTGGATTTGGTAGATGAGACTAATTAAAAAGATAAAGGCAATATAATAACCCAAAGTAGTTACCTGTATCAGTTTAATAAAGGTAATCATAACTATATTTTCTATCTTAATACGGTTTCATGGGAAAAAAAGCCCCCCCTCTCCTCGAGAATGAATAAACATTCATATTCGGACCTACAAAGGGATAAGTGTGTCTGCAATAGAAACCCGACGTCCAGACACGCTCAGCATACAAAGATACAGATTAAATATTTCGTTACTCTTTTGCGGAAGAGGGGCCGACCCAGCTGGGGTTCCCAACTCAAAAGAAAGGGGCGGGGGTTCAAATTAGTCAAATACATTGATATTTTAAATCTGGTCCTACCCGCGGAAACCTACCCCGGGTCGGGGGGGGGGGGGGACGCAGAGTTAGAATCCCCCCCTTTTTTTATATAATAGAAACATATGACTGGTATATTAAAAAAAAAATACTTTCAGCAAAGGAGTAATTGAAGGATTTTTTTAATTTAAAATAAATGCTTAATTTTTTTTTCGCTATTGGAATTTCCTTAAATGTTTTTTGTAATATCTTGAAACAATTTGTAGTGAAAACTGTTAGTAATTTCTTGTGTTCATGCTATTTAAAGAATAATCAATTTCTATTGTTACGAATAACAATGGACTTTCTTTGCGGGATGTAGAAGCAGGGATTTCCAGAAACCCCGCTTGTCACAGCCTGTGGTCAAAATCCATTGTTATTCGTAACAATAGGTCTATTCAATTTACACGTGTTTCAAAAATAGAAACTATGAAGTATAACAATAGAGCTGGGGTGTAAGTTAACATTAAACTATAATGGAATTTAAACTTTATAACCGAGGGAAACACGTCCACTTTATACATGATATATATTCACTGAACAAAAAAAATATACTTAAGATTTTGTTTTAAATATATCATCGCTAATGTCCCTTTAAACCTTGTTTAAGCCGGAGGCTGATCTAACACTGACATACCAAGTCGTAGTGGGATAACTATTTTACATCCCAGCTGTTTTAGATTAGACGAAAAACCATTGACAATTTATAAAATCTAGTTTAGAACGCCTTACAATCATTATAATATACTTTATATATTACTATATGATATATACCTTTTATGACCCCCCAAACACAATGAGTAGATATCTAACAATGTCAACTCGCTCCACTTGCCAATTGGCTCACACTATATCGCCACTTCATAAAAAAATCGCCCCTCTCTTGTTTTACCGACTCGCCCCCAAAAAAGTCTAAAATCAAATTGAACAATCAGTCTGACAACTCAGTTATGAACGAAAAAGGTTTAAACCACTCTGATTAAAGGTCTGCCAACTCATTCAATTTATAAAAAGATCTTGCTTCCTTTAAGTATTGTAAATTACTTTTGGTTCGTATCCAGTCGATCTGGTGTATTGGTATATGTCGTGGCTTGATATGCTAAAGGGCTTGGGTTCGAATCCGAGCATATTCACTAGATTTTTCTACGTGAGTTTTAAAAGATAGTCTTTTACGTATAATTAAAGTTTAATGGTGGATTTAACATTCCTGCCAAAATGTTACAGAAAAAAGAAAGCATGCATAACAAAGACACTCAAACTGGGGTGATCTGGTAGGGGTGATCCGGCTCAAATCACCCCTGTTAGAAAAAGGAGCTGGGATGTAATACTAAACAAAAAACTTCACATAATAATCAAAAGCTTTAGAGCCAACAAATTATTTGATACATGAACCTATATCATTTACTCATACCCGGAGGTAGATATGATATGAAAACATATATATGAATAATAAAAACCACGTTTCCTAATCAAATAATAACTTTATCTCTCAATTTTCTCTGTAAGTTTTGTTAATAATCCTTGAAGTAACGACCATTTCCAAATTACAACAATTCCACTCCTTTATGAACTTCCTTCTTTCAACTACATGGCGATTTCGACATGTTCGATTGAACATTCTGATTTTCGATCCACATAACTACGTCTGACCGATGGGTTGTTAATGAGTGTGTATAGCTTAGCCCATTTACGGCAAATACGTCTGTATTTTTGGCTTTTTGTTTCGACATTTCCGCGTTTGTCATTGACAGGTGTTAGTAACACATTAGCACACCCTTTTTCTTTGTTGATAAGTAGTAATTCGTTACAAAATACTGACGCAACTGGATTTCTGTGATGAACTTCTACCATTAACATACCAAGATAAGTCGAATAACCTGAAAATTAATAATGTTGATTATAAAAATTCAGTATGATAATGATCGCTAATCAATCATTTGAACACCGACTATAATAATACTATGATGCACATGCCTTCCGTCTTAACAAGACATAAATATTAGATAGACTTCAATACTGAAATTGTGTTTTGCAACGATTTGTCTTATTCAAAATCTTATTTTAAACATTACAGGGGTGAACATCCACTGATTAACATACTGATAAGTTGTGGTTATTTTTCAATGATATCCATACAAAAAGTCAAGTCATCTATATACATCTTTCGCCATCATAAATCGGCATGACATTAATATCATGCCTTTCGCCCGTTTCATCTGTCCGACTAGAAATGCACTGTTGTGTTAGGCCCATTTATATGATTTACTTTATAAATGAGATAATTTGTGTCTCGTCATGTTCCGTAGTGTCATAGCTTTAAACGGAATTCTTCTGAACGTTTACGCAAATTTAATTTCTAAAAAATTCAACCAGATCGTCTTGACGATGACAACAAAATAAAAGAAAAGAAATAAACGGGAAATAAAAATAACCCACAGAAATCTAATATCATAATACCATAACCAAGAAGAAAAACAATGAAAAATACAAGTCAACAAAAACAAATCATTGCACAGAACCCAAAGACTAAGCAACACACACTTCTGCAAAATCCTGGGTCTAGCATCAGATGCATCGAAAAGGTAGCAAGTTCTTGTACTAAGACCAACTTTCATGTTGCCCATGTAAGTACATATTCTGTTATAAGTCACTGTTTTTGTTTAGGTGTCACTTGAAGCACGCCTCTGGGTGCGGCATTTTCTCGCTGTATTGAGGACCTTAGTGTGGACTTCGGCTGTTTTCTGCTCTTCAGAATAAGAACAAGAATCTTATCAAATATACTGCTAATTTCCTTCTTTTTTTTGGTAAATTGTGGCCAGAAAAGGACGTCCTAAATCAACATGAACTTCAAAAAGACTAAATACAATTTTACGTCAAACATAATTTTATTTTTGATATATCTTCTTACGTGTTGGATATGGTTTTCGGCTTAATCATATTGATTTTAGAACCTTGAAGTACACACATGACACTGTGATAGTGTGTATTTAAAAGTAGATTGAAAAATTGTTTAACAAGTAATATGTAATAAAGTCAGGGGGGATTTAACGTAGCTCTTTCATTATTTTTTCCATACCTAAACTTTCAACTGATACTGTACGTATTTTCACTTGTTATTCTTTTAGTTATTACGAGTATTGTCAAATGAATGAAGTGATTGGTTTTTGCCGGCTGAAATTGCTTTTTGTAACGTTTATCGAAAATAAAATAGTGTTTGGGTTTTTTTAGTTTCCGCCGTTACATACTTTGTTGTATGGTCTTGTTTAAATTTGAGTTTGTGGTTTATGTCCTTATTGATCTCATTAAGATGAATTTTGATCTTTACGTATAATGACCTCATGAACATTGTCGAAGAACCCATCGAAATACGATTTAAATATTTATTAATAAAAATTTACCTTTGTCAAACTTCTCAAATCCCATCGGAAGCATACACCTATCTAACCTGGCAAGGGATATTAAACCAATAGCGAGACCAATCATAATCCGACTAAGACAGCCAACAACTCCAATGATGACGTGGAAGAAGAACATGAAGAAGGACAATATGTTGAACACTTTTCTGAAGAAAAAATATGACAAAAGTTATAACTTAATAATGTCACAATGCGCATCACTAGAAAAGCCATATCAATTTCGTAAACATGTAAAGACAGGTTAAACATTAGTTTGCAGAGCATTTCAGCATGCCTTTTGTTATCTGTATAAAAATTGTAAGACAAAATATTTTTATAAGATGTAATTCAAGGAGTTCCAGATCTCATAAACTTAAATAACCTTTTGTCCAAAATAGTGAAATTATGTTGGTAAAAAATATCATAAAAATTATACATTCCTAATTTTTTATAAAGCTACAAGTAGTGCAAGAATTTTTTTTTATTAGCAGGACCAACTATGCGAAGTCAAAATATCGTTAAAGTATACACCCCTTTAATTGAATTTAAAGGCAACCTAACTTAAGTTATCTAAAAATAAAATTATGGTATGTTTCAATTATGAATACAAAAAAGTATACACGGATGACAATGTTGAAAACTATTTTTTATATTGCAATGTGCTGATTTCAAATATTAATATAAAATGTAATATTTTTAAAAAATGTAAAGAACAAAAAAAATGTGTGTCGATTAACTCGGTTTATGTAAAAAAAATCCTGTGTCCACTCTAACAAACGGCTTAATTATACTTCAATATGTCGAAATTTCGTCTTATATGTAACAGTAATATATCCGTATCCTTATCCTTTATATCAGTCAAAACTGAGAGGAATCATATGGCCCCGTTAACTCATGTACGAAATTCAATCGATCTTTATTTGAATCGTTCTTAAAATATCAGTCTGCATTTATAAGGGACTTTCCTATTGAACTTTCCTCGGAATTTAGTATTTTTGTGTTTTACTTTTTATATTTGCACAAGCAAGACCGTTCCCTTTTCTGATCGATTTCAGGGGAAATAAATCTTTTTCACAAGTATAAACAGGGTCCTAGATGACAAGGTGTGGTAACTTATGACGGATAAGGACATTGTAAGTTTTCTGTAATAAAAAAAATTGGTTCTCCTTAGGAATGTCCGATTGTTGTTGATATAAAAAAAATGTCAATCCTTGATATTGATTCGATTGATTTTTTAATTTCGTCGTCATCTGTGAATCAAATTTTTGTGAACAGTCAACTTACTCGCGATGACATCCGTAAAAAAGTAGATATCCCAACGACGTCTAAACCATAAACAAATGGGACACATTTATTTCAGCTACGAGTATATTAAACAAAATCAGAAACTTACATATTATCCAACGCAAGCGCTTTCTGAGTCTTTAACCCTTTAGGCATCATGACAGAAAAATCCTGTAGAAAGAATCTTCTTGATAAGAAGATTTGCAGTTTTTTAAAGCCGAAATTCATTAGCATCAATGGTCTGAAAATGACAAGGATAAAAAGTATGAATAAAAAAAGAATTGGAGGGATACTACGACACTGAAACACCAAACCAATATTAGAGATATGTTTAATTTTCTGGGATAGTTAGTTTATTCTAAAATTAAGTCCTAGTAACTATTAAAGAAATTATGTTACCTACAATTGGAATAGATTTTGGACCATATTTTCTGTTTATAGATTGTAACATACAAGGTATGCTAACATATTTAGCAAAAAGTCAAAACTGCGAAATCGTCACTTTGTTTAGTTATAGTATAAAACTTAGGAAATAGTAAAGAAATTCATATACACTTTTGTCTGTTCAGATCATATATGAATTCCCTTTAAATATTACTTATCTTTATCATTGTTCCTACAAGATGTCGAATCGGTGAATGTTATAAATGTTATTTTTTTCTATATTGCTGCAAAAAATACTATTTGGACCCTTATACTCTAATCATTGTTCCTAGCGTCAGATTGCTAACTGTTGATGCACTTAAGCGTTTAGTATATGATTAATCATGTTTCTAGTTTTTTTTTAAATGTTGAATATTTTGTTTCATGCTGAAGAAAATCTGCTCAGTTAAAGAAATTTTATGTGTAAAAGGTTTTGAAAATGATACATATATTCATGTAACACCTTTTTTTTTTTATATATAACATACTTATTGATACATGACTACTGTAAAACAATATAGACCATACGTTTAAATTCTGTTCACCACTTATAATTCAATTCTCTATGCTTTATACTCACAGAAAAATAAGAACTGGATTGAAAAACGAAAATGGGACCTTTCCCATTAGAGGCAAAACTACAATGTAGGCAATCGCAATGCATGCTATCAATACTATCAGAAGAAGTAATAAGTAACCTGAAATAAATTAGAATAATGATTGATTTTGTATATGTCTTTTTGATTGGTAAGTTTTTAAAACCATCATCAGAAAATAACAACAAACGGAAACGGTTTCGCTCTTTCTCTTTATTCATGAGGAATACTGCCTATATTATTTTTATGAAGTTTTCGGTGAGTTGCATTCTTTTTACTTAGCCTTGTTATGATCCTTCCTTTCACAGAGATTCATTCCATTGGAAAACAAAACTTTTAAATAAAAAACAAAATCACATTGATAAGCTGGAGAAAAAAAACACGAAAATTAAAGAAAATTATCGAAGTTATGATAATGATAAATACATTGTTGTCAAAGATACCAGTTAAAATGGTCATAAAAAAAATCAAATGCAAATATAATAAAGAAAACTCAGAATTTAAATTGTATTCAATGTTTGGAGCTCAAATATTGTACTACAAGGACTGAGGAAAGTTTTATACCCAGGATTTTCAATGCGCTCATTTACAAACAATTGGAAAATATGAGCATATACAATTTTGAACATACACAATTTAGCTTATGCCGGTCAATGCCTCTTACAAATATTGATTGATATATTGAACAGTCTCTATCACGAGAAATACATCAACTAGTTTTAGGATACATTATTGCATGAATGTTCTCATCAGTTGCATCGTCAACATGGTGGTGAGATATAACCCTTAACTATTTTAACATGAGTGCGCGTTATGATAAATAAATAATTTTATAAAGCTAGAGTATGCATTACATTTTTCTAAAAGACAAATGCACAGCTTTTGTACCACAAAGCGGACCTATAAACTCGAATGGCAGCTATTTTGATTTGATAAAGCACCAACTTTTATAATTATGATAATTAATTGAACAAATGTTGTAGTAATAATTGTATGAAGTTGCACAAAATTACCTCAAAATTTGTTTTGTCCTGTTGTGTCGTCAAAAATGAATGTTTGTTGTCATTCTGTTGTTTATAAATGTGGCGTATACCATTTTCTGACGTCACTCACGCGAAGTAATGAATGTGTTTGTCGATAGATGTTTTTGTGTTCTGTTAAATTGTTCCATTTAAAATTGTTATAAGATGACAGCTGTACCCATATTTTGACTTTTTTACTTATTATGTCTGTTTAGTTCACGCATCATTGTAAATATAACAGATCTTGATAAGACTGTCAACAAAGTGAGAGGTAAAGAGCTATAAAACCAGGTTTAATTCACCATTTTCTACACTTGAAAATACCTGTACCAAGTCAGGAATATGACCGTTCTTGTCCATTCGTTTTTATGTGTTTATGTGTTTGTCACTTGATTTTGCCATGTGATTAGGGACTTTCCAAATTGATTTTCCTCTGAGTTCAGTTTTTTTGTGATTTTACTTTTTGCATGTTGTTAGGTCTATTATATTATTTAATTAAAACATATTTATTTATAGTGGGTTGGGAAACAAGTTTTACAACTTATATTAATCCCTTTCCACTTTTCGGGTGCGAGTGCTGCCTTGTAGCGGCATTAGCCTTCTCTTTTTCGAAATCTACAAGGGTGTCTTTAACGTGCAAGAGATATGGCTCTCTCTTAACACGGGCCAGCCATTTATCGTCCCCGTCCGACGGACTTTCATCGTTTCCTCAAAACCATACTCGCAAATGGTGTCAAGGGAGAGTCGAAAATTGAGTTCCTGAAATTTTCATCCTAAACGGGAATCGAACCAGGAACCTTTGTGTTAGTAGTCCGATGCACTAACCACTACACCACGGCTCTATATTATATTATTTACTGAGTGTTCTGAGGTATAGGAAGATGTGGTGTGAGTGCCATTGAGACAACACTCCATCCGAATAACAATTCATAAAAGTAAACCATTATAGGTTAGTGTACGGCCTTCAACACGGAGCCTTTGCTCACACCGATCAACAAGCTATAAAGGGTCCTAGTTGCGGTTTTTTTAACATAGCCATATAAGCGGGAGGTTTCGGTTAGCAAATTGGGGAAGATTAAACAAACCATCATTTCTAAAAATATTTGTACAAATTCAGGAATATGGCATTTTTTATCAAATAGTTCGAATCTATGCTTGTTGGCGTTTGTTTTTGTTGCACTTCAGTGTTTCTGTGTCCCGTTTTAACCTCTTATAGTTGACGTGGTTCTCTCTGTTTAAGTATGTATCACGGATTTGTTTTCTTGCGGTAGCGATAGGTTTCTATTGTCTTTATTTACGCTTACTTACACCATATTAAGTATGCAATCTGTGTACCCGAATAGCGTAAACTTGCTGCCTAAAATAAGAATAATATAATGTGAATTGCGTTTTCGAATATCGTTGTCGTTAAAATATTTATAGTGTATACAATTATATGATTAGATACAGTTTCACATTACTGAAAATAATTTGCAAATGCCTGAAATGGAGGAGAATGACAAATAACAATCAAAACCAAGGAGTAAACAGATAATATACATGGTAATAAAAAAAATACTTGCGTTACAATTAAAGTTATTTTAAAGTCACCTTCACAGTGGATGAAAATCTACTACGCTTTCTGCTATCTCTATAAACTGAACAGGCGTATCAGGTTCGTTAAAAACTGCAATCAATCCGAAGGCTATCAAGACATTCATACGCTGCTTCTACGCACGAATTGGCATTTCATGACGACGTGGTTTTTGTGTCTTACCACGCAGTCCTTCTGCGCTAATGCCGTATTAACGATAATTTCCCAGTACGATTATACATACGAACAAACCATGATCAAACCCGATATTATTTGAATATCACAAGACTGTGTTTGGATGCTGCTAAATGCTATACTATCGAATTACTCTGTTGCTAGCAAGAGTATCAGGTTTTACCTCGTTATTTTCACGACTGTGATTCCTGACAACTGGTGATAAATACTAAACTCTTCGTTATCGGTTTAGAGTAGCCGACTACACCATATGCATAAACGTGACTGAGGTCTGTCAAAATGTCAAACTGGAGACCAAAAGTTGAGGAATTCAAGAACCATTGGAATGTCCCATATCCTGTTACACTCTCAACGGCAAACAGGTTGCATTTAGGGAGTAAACTATGGTATTCTTCATAACAATTAACAATAAACAAGCCTCATATCTTGACTAACATCTAGAAGTTAACAATGAGGGTTTATTGAACACAAAATATTACGACAAAAGAGATGATTTCAGCTATCTAATTTATCTAATCCATTTCTAAGTAACAACATTCCAGCAGCACCTGCATACGGTGTATATATCTCCCAATTGATACAATATTCCCGTGCTTGTATTTCCTATCATGATTTTCTTGATAGAAGGTTGCTGCTCAAAAGGAAGCTATCAAACCAAAAGTTCCAAATGATGAAGTTAAAATCATCCATCGTAAATTTTACGGACGCCATCACGAGTTGGTTGACCGTTATGGAATAACCGTTTAACATCTGATATCGGATATGTTCCTTACGTCGTAACTACAATCCCCTTCCAATTCATGTATGTGACCTACCACATTAGAATATTTACCGGCTTTGTTATCTCATAGGCAACACGACGGGTGTCATATATGGTGAAGGATCTGTTTACCTTACCGTAGCACCTAATATCACACCCTAGATTGTGGTGCGGTTCGTGTTGTTTATTTTTTTAGATTTCTTAGTTGTGTTATGTGAACTATTGTTTGTCGGTTTGTCCTTTTTATTTTTAGCAATGACGTTGTCAGTTTATTTTCCATTTATGAGTTTGATAAAAAAAATCATCCGTGTCATTTTTATGAGGGAGAAATCGGTTGTCCGGGGACTGTCATATACTAGTATTTGATGAGTCTGAATTGAAACAATGACTTTAATATGTCTCTTTTTTTCTAAGAGATGATGCGTTTGTTTTGTGCACGTTTCACGTGACACCGTATTTACAAAAGGGCTTTACAATAGAACAACGCAACCAAAACTACAGAATTTCAAGGGGTCGACGTGTCGTCAATAATGGTTTAGGAGATTTCAAATTGTGCCTTCCATTATGCAGATTGTTTCGGATAAACGAGGAGATGAAATTTCTTCTTGTGTGTCTCTTTGAAATCTTTCTTAAGCGAACACGGTATCTAGTTCAGCAAAATGCAATTCTTGACGAGAAGATAGTTCAGCAAAATCCAATTCTTTACCGGGAAGACGATGAGCACACCCTGATCCATGTAGTATGGAGGAAACAGGCTAACATGTAGTACTGCACTGCATACAGTATTGGGACTTAACTGTGACCCTACGACATACAAGAGACAGAGGATTATATTTAACAGCCGTCTTGGTTAAATACAATCAAGACAGGATAATTTGATGAAAGTGGAAGCTTTTGACTTGTTCTCTGTTTTTAAAATGTTGAGATCAAATCGCTATTTTAACCAATAATTTTTCATTGTACTCTGGAATAATGTTTGAGATAATAATCATTTAATTGGCTTAAATAAAAGTAATATTAGTTATATATTATAATGATGAAAATTGGTAAGCAAAGGGTTTTAATGTAAACAAACTTCAGCATATTTTGGCATTGAGTAATGACAACATCATACTGTTAGACAAATACGCATATTTTGCAGTTTTAACATTTGAAACGTTTGTGATTTCCTTATTTATAAAATGTATTTCTATTTCTTAAATATGAAACCACCAATTAAGACTTTAACGTCGCTGGGCTTCTAAAATGTCGCATATGACTGTTTTGGCTAAACACACTTTTTAACACCAATGGTCTGGGCGGGAGGAAATCTTTTGTAGTTCAAAATAGCATAAAGTAAGACCAATCAAAATGTGTGAAATAAGACATATTACAAAATTGCCAATGTCAGTTTTTTGTAAATTTTGCTTCCAAAATGTTGAATGAAAGCTTGAAAATCGTTGTAGAATGGCTTTGGGAAAAAAATAATTGTACATTCCTTTATTTCTGTGAAAATAATCTAAGTTCTTGGGTAATCCAGAAATGTCAACGTTTTCATTTCACCGCTATTTACAAAATTTTTCAAGTTTACATACGACATTTAGGAAGCATGCATTTTGCCAAAATTTTAAAAGTCTGTTTGTGAGATATTTTTTCTTAGAAAATTTGTTATTTACAACATTTTAGAAGCCCAGCGACGATAACCGGATTTATGCATATTGTCGTAGCTTCACTTGGCCCTACCATGCACAAATCCGACCAAATTAAGTTGCATATCCGGTTCTTATATATTTCGCTACGCCTTGTAAAAGAGGGGCAAACGATACCAGAAGGACATCTGAACTCATAAATCGAAAATAATCGACAACGTCATGGCTAAAAAAGAAAACGACCAACAGACAAACAATAGTACACAAACAATCAATATAAAAAAAGACTAAGAAACACGAACTCCGCAAAGAACTTGGGGTAATCACAGGTGCTCCAGCAGTGTAAGCAAATCTGGCACAACATGTGGTACTCTTTAAAGATCTGTCACGATCTGCACAAATTCTTTTTTTTAAATCGTAGCACAATCTTCGTCCAGTCTAACGAAAAATTAGCTGTTTTTATGACACAATTGATTTCATAGTTGAGTCAACAAAATACCAATGGACCTGTTCCCAATGACTTTCATTAATATGATGGCCATTAATTGATATGTCAAAATGTTTGTTAACAATGACTTGCATTAATACGTTGACCATTAATTAATATGTCAAAATGTGTATTATACATGACAGAAAGTTTTTGTTTTCATCCTTTACACAATGTATTTGTATTTGGCACCTTTAATTACAACCTGTTTCCGTTGCACTTATACTAAAATGTGTATTTTACTTACAACTAGATTGTCATTTAAACTCTTTCTGAGTTTCATTGGCAAGAATGTGTAGTCTCCTCTTTGCATCTTTTCGAGATCTTTACGATAACCAATGAAGATTGAAAGGACGTAAACTACCATAAATATACTGGACAAAGAGAATGACACATAAAATCCAGCTGAAAAAATTATTGTTAAAAGTGAAACAGAATTTAAAATTCATGAAAAAAATATGTGTACCATGATTATATAAAAAAAGTGTGGTATGATTGCCAATGAGGTATCTCTCAATAAGTGACCAAATGACACAGAAATTAACAACTATAGGGCACCGTACGACCTTCAACAATGAACCAAGCCCATACCGCATAGTAAGTTATGAAAAGCTTCAAAATTACAATGTAAAACAATATTCTAACGAGAAAACTAACGGCCTAATGTATGTACAAAAATGAACGAGAAACAAATATTTAACACATAAACCATGACAACCACTGAATTACAGGCTCCTGACTTGGGATAGGCACAAACCTTCAGAATTTTGCGGGATTAAACATTTTAGCGGGATCCAAACCCTCCCTAACCTGGGACAGTGGTGTAACAGTTCAACAAAAGAACGAATACTACACAGAGTTGACGTGGCCGGGTACTTGTATATCCCAACAACAAAAAGACACTAAGTACAGATCTGAGTGAAAGAACTCGCAGTAACTGACAGCTAGTTCAAAGCTACTAACAACTATTAAAAAAAATATGCATCTAAGACTATATTCTCAATCAGAACAAATCCAATATCCAATGAATTAAGTGTTAAGATGTCATAAACAGTCAGAGAAAATCATGAACTTGTGCAATGCCAAGACACAGATATCTGCTAATTGTAGATCCATGAATGTGTACATGTATATAACAATAGTATTTAGTTAGCTTTTAATTTACTGATAACAAAATCATTACTAATACCAATTATAACAATATTCAATAATCATATTACAGTAATGAATTGGTAACCTTTCAGAATAAGTTTATTTAAAGGATAAGTTTACTAGGATCGTTTCGAACTATTCAGGGCACGCTAAGCAACATTTCCGTAAGAATGAGGATGTGCTATCCCGTTTGAAATTAGTTTTCTACAGTTACACAAAAAACTTCAATACCAAATCTTAATATCTATGGAAGAATTTAGTGAAAGTTTTAAGTAATTAGTAGTAACGAAATCCTTCGCTTAATTGTTTACCAGTAATACATAGATTATATTCATTAGAATAAAATAAAAATAACACAACAGACACTCCCATAGAGAACGAGTTATGAAATTAATGACCGTTAGATGGTGTCAAAGGAACATCACAAACCAAACAGGGAAAATTACAATAGGTAACGAAAAATCGTCTCTTTTGTCGGAAATTTTAGTGTGGAGTTTCCCGGGTAAAACTGAAATATCTAAATCTAGGAAAGGACAGTTATTACCGTTTTTAATATTTAATTAATTTGAAGTCAGTTCCTTTTGGTAATATTCGGCAGTACAACTGAGAAATATTTGATTAAAATAACTGTAAGTGTTGTAGAATTTATGAATAAAATACAATTTAGACGGGTCTTTTTTGAGTTTGGTCATAGACTGTGATTCATATCAGTACACAAACAAGTGGGTACAATTAGTGCTCAATGGAATACCCATATCCTGGCGATAAACGTTGTTGTCGAAACGTACATAGATATTATCAAGGAAAACATTAACATTTTCAATCGTCTCATCACACCTGAAATAAGAATATCTCGCAAATTTACTCTTTTTTTTGGGAGAAGGAAGCTTAAAATGAGATGCAGCAAATATGTTTGCATTCAAATTTACCAAACGATCATTTTACTCAAAAGGAAATCTTTTGATTGTGTGGAATTGTAGTGTAAAGATTAGAAAAATCAAATCTACCAACCGAATCAACAGGACCATCAAAAGTGCGTATTTTTTCTAAAACATCCAAAGATTTGTTTATGCTCCAAAAATAGACAAGTGTCTCGCTACTTTGAAGACTCATTGGTGGCATTCGGCTGTTGCCCACTCTATGGTCGGGTTGTTGTCGCTTTGGTTCATTCACCATTCCCTTTCTCAAATTTAAATCCACTATTTTCATATATTTTATTGCAATAGTTTATGATAAGCTCTTTGATAGTAGTTAAGAAACTTGTTAAAAGCACTGAAAGATCAGTTGTAGAACACTTTAAAACTGGAGGCCGAGAGTATTTATTTCATGATGTCGGTTGGTGCAATTATTGTATGAAAGATTAAAAAAATCAATGTTTTGTTTGTTTTTCTCGTTGCCAGGCTTTGAGCAATGAGTGACTAATATATTTCATGAAAAATTAAGGATTTATCAAATAACCATCCTTGAAATGGTCACAAGACATAACTTATCAATAAAGCAATATTTGTTTAATTTTTTTATATTAAATAATTAATCGATTTTTTTTGGCAGTTAGTGCCAACTTATTTTGAAATCATCATTTATATTTAGATACTAGGCAATGCTGTATCCATCAGGATATTTTGCGTAAAGATATTTTTTAGTAATATATTTGTAATCTTTTTGTATACGTCTTTGCCTCGCCTGCACAGAAAAGAGAGCCCCAACTTCTCTATATTAAACTGTCGGACGGAGAAATCAAGGGATTATCATGTTTATTTATCCAGATCAATAATACAGCTATTACGACATTATCATTTTTATTTATTCCCCCCAAAAAATAAGAATGTAGAAATATAAATATAAATACCATCTACAACACTTAAGAACGTTATACTTTGTTGTATAAGCGGGCTATCAGATGTTCCGTTTATGGATAACAATAACAGTGCCTGCACACCAAGTTTTATTTGTGGATAAAGAATTATCAGTTCAACACCAAGCTGAAAAAGAAGACTAATGTTAACAAATTAGTAAACCTCGTTCTTTTTAATCGTACACAATGTGTATATTACTTTTCAGTTAGTCAGAAATCGTAAATTTGGGCAGAATATTCAAATATGTCTTTCAATTTAATTATTTTCTATAAATAGTAGTAGGGTCATTAAAATCGTTTTTTTAAGTCGTAAGACCTCTATTATTATTGGAGTTAAAAATCAAATTTAATTTTTAAATGAAAATCAATGTATTAAATTGAGTGCATGAACCGATAAAGTGGGGACACATAACAATATCCAGTAGTCATTGTATTTTCTGTATATATTCCAACCGGGTCTCCGTACTATATTTATGACGTAGTTCTGTCATTACAAGCTTTTTATGATTGTTTGTTTATGCTTTTCTATTATATTTCGGGTGACTTATTGTGTTTATAATAACCTGAAGAAAAGTGAAACCCTTGCTTCTCATCTTCGAAAACGAACTAAAATCTATTTACCTGAAATAAAGTAATTGATGCTACAACTAGTGTTGCAATTACTCTTGGAGATGCATGTAAAGGGGACTTGACACCAAGTTTGTTCTTGATACCTTTACTGTGAGCCAAGAAGTTCCTGAAAAATTTGTCAATGAATCATATTCCACTGTATCAAAACCACCTACTTCAGAAACGTTTTAGAAAAAAAAAAATAAGTAAGCACCACAAAACAACAACCAAAAGATGCATTGCGATAAAAGAGGGACGAAAGATACCAAAGGGACAGTCAAACTCATAAATCTAAATCAAACTGACAACGCCATGGCTAAAAACAGAAAAACAATAGTACACATGACACAACATAGAACACTAAAACATAAACAACACGAACCCCACCAAAAACCAGGGGTGATCTCAGGTGCTCCGAAAGGGTAAGCAGATCCTGCTCCACATGGTGCATCCGTCGTGTTGCTTATGTGATTACAAATCCGGTAAATAGTCTAATTCGGTAGGTCACATTCAGGAAAGGGAAGGGGATTGTAGTTACGACGTAAGGAACATATCCGAGATCATTTGTGAAACGGTTATTCCATAACGGTCAACCAACTCGTAATGGCGTCCGTAAAATTTACGAAGGGATGATTTCAACTTCACCATTTGGAACTCTTGGTTTAATAGGCCTTGTGAGCAGTAACCCTCTATCAAGAAAATCATGATAAGAAATGCAAGCACGGGAATATCGTATCAATTGGGAGATATATACCCCGTATGCAGGTGCTGATGGAATGTTGCTACTTAGAAATGGAAAGTTCAAAATTGGAAAGCTGAAATCATCTCTTTTGTCGTAAAGTTTTGTCTTCAACCGACCCTCATTGTCAATTTCTAGATGTAAGTCAAGATATGAAGCCGACTTAACTGTATCTGTAGTATCATATTGACATGGCCCAACCATCAAAACATATATTTACTACCTAGGAAAACAAACAGTAAATACAACTAGATTTGTAACTAGCATGACAGATGTCACCCTTGTTCCACCATTTCAAGGGTAATGGAAGACATTTGAAAGTTCAAATGCCAAACAGCTTATCTATACATGCCAAATAACATATTTCGAAAGTTTCATAAAGTTTGGAGAATTTTTAAAATTTTCATATGTTTGCTATTTCCATGTTAACGGTGTTCATTCCAAAAATTCAAACAGCAGACATCTCTTTAGTATTCGATCTTGTTCATTTATACGATGTGATTTGTGGGTAAATAAATAATGTTCAATAAGGGTTTGACTGAGATTTTAATTGTCATTAAGAATGGTGTAACTGTGTTAGCGAAACAGGGTATTGCATCTATTCTTATTCCGTAGAATTTAGTTATGGCAGGTTTTTTTCAACTGTTGCAGATGTAAACGTTTTGGTATTTCGACAAGGGTTACAACTTATACAACACAAGTTTTTGAACTAATTAGATAAATTGAGTATTTATTAATTGGTTGTGGTTTGTAAAATTACATTTTGCAAATAGTCCCTGTGTAAAAAAGCATAAGTCTAGTAATACGAATTGACCTCAGAAGAAATTTTAATTCTACTGATTAACTAGGATAAATTTGAAGAGATACAAATTAACCTTTGTCTCCAACACACCCCATGAAGCTTTCTAACAATCAGATATCATAACACATCTCTACACGAGGCAACGTTTTAAATGTCCTTATTCAGACCGGATGTGGGTGTGAATTTCCCGCACAGCCAAACGGACATTCAACTTAAATAAGCTTTTACTGCCAATGTGGCATATTACCATATCCCAGTATCCCTTATGGTCTATTAAATTTTGCTTTTCTTAAATGTTTTTATCTAAAAATTGTTTTGCATTATAAATTGAGAAATTAACAATAAATTTTCAAAATATTAACAGAAAGTAAAATCACAAAAAAACTGAACTCAAAGGAAAATTCAATTGCAAAGTCCCTAATCAAATGGCAAAATCAAATACCAAAACACATCAAACGAATGGACAACAACTGTCATATTCCTGGCTTGGTACAGGCATTTGTAGAAAATAATGGATTTAACCTGGTTTAATAGCACTAAACATCTCACTTGAATGACAGTTGAATCAAATTCCTTTATATTTACAACGGTGCGTGAACAAAACAGACATAATAAATGAAATAGTCAAAATATAGGTACAGCAGTCATCACTGTGTTATAATCTCAAAACAAACAATCATTTACAAAAAAAACACAAAAGCATCTATCAAATTAAAAAGAAACACATGCATTGCTTCTGACGTGTCTGACGTCAGAAAATATAAAAGTGACATAGAAAGAAATTTCGTGGTTCAATGTTTATTCAAAACAATTATAATTATATATGGTAAATGGTGGTGTACAGGATTAAAAAATCAAAAGTTATGTTAGAATTGATTTCAAAGAAATAGACCGAGAATTAAAATTGTCCAGAAGTTCTTTGGAATATTAAAGAACCCACATATGTTTAAAACCACTACGCGAGTAAAATAGTATTGTTGTATATTAACATCCATAAATAAAGTATTTTCAAATTTATAATAAAAAAATAACATAATGACATATAATAGAATTATAACATAATGACGGGATCTTTACAGAGTCACGCTATAAGATTCAAAGATATAAAAAAGGGGCTCCATTTGGATATGTGTGCAACCTTTCTTTGCTGTGTCATAGATAAAGGCTATATATTCATAAACATTTGTCAGCATCAATGTATTTTCAAATTTCTGTTAATTTACTCGGAGGTAAAAGTAAAATTACCAAAAATACAAAAATAAGGCCGTTAGTTTTCTCGTTTGAATTGTTTAACATTGTCTTATCGGGACTTTTTGTAGCTGACTTTGTGGTATGGGCTTTGCTCATTGTTGAAGGCCGTACGGTGACCTTTAGTTTTTAATGTTTGTGTCATTTTGGTCTTTTGTGGATAGTTGTCTCATTGGCAATCATACCACATCTTCTTTTTTCATAATAGGTAAAATGTCATAAATAGTACAGAAGTCGACATTGTGTTATAATCTTAATCACTATAGTATAAAAGCAAACAAATTTGTACCAAAGAAGCACAAAATGGCATATAAACCAAACAAATTACCAAAAATTGAAGACAAGAATACACAGATGTACCATATAGTACAATAACAAAATGACGGGATGCATAAGTAAATAGACACGACATATATGTATCAAAGGAACATAAAAAGGCATTTCAGACAAAGCACATGGATAAAAAGGAACGACACGAACACAAAAATGTTTTACAATAGCACAAAACTGGCATGTAAAGTACAAAGCAACGTCATGTGTATCAAAGAAACACCAAAAGACATATAGACAAAGCAAATTAGCAAAAGTGAAAGTCAAGAATACTAGAAGTATCAGAGAACAATAAAATTATGACAGGATGTACAAGTACCAAGCCACGTCAAATAGATATATAAAAAAAAAACCAGACTAAACAGTAAAAGTAATATTATTTCAGACAAATATAAGAATAGTATTACACATTATTAAGATTGTAAACAACGTCAGTACCTAGACAATATACTTCAAGACCATCGTGTATTATTTGTGAAGTTGATACGAAATATTTACCAACAATGTCTTGGCACCTTCCGATGACCTGTTTGGGGAAAATGTCGAGATATGTGACGTTTTTACAAAAGCTGAGTGTGAGCTGCAAGCTTTAGAATACCAAATAAATTGAGAAATGTATATCCCAAATGCAGGTGAATTTGGTGTGTTGCTACTAAGGTGTGGGAAGTGTTAATTTCAAAATTCAAATTGTCTCGTTTGTCATAGATTCTGGTACTGAAATGACCGTGTATATCAAATTCGAGGTAAATGTTTAAAAATGAGGCGGAGGAAGCCGTGTCTGTTGTTTCTTTGATTTAAAGTTCTGGGGGATATAACATGACCTGGCGTCTCTGATCTTTTTGTTTGAATCTGAAGTCTGAAAATATGGAGAGGTCGACAAATATGAAGAAGTCGACAACGTGAGGCGAACAGTTCGTTCCCATAAATTTTATTTCTTCTCATAGAAAAAGGTGTTTAACAATTTTTAGTAAAACTACTAGTGTATTGGTAACGTATAACATGACGTATTTAAAAAAATATATTACTATAGATAAACACACACGAAGTTATAATCTATTATCAGGAAAGAACAAGTAATGAAAGATGTCGCACTTCCAACGGGAAAGCATGTAAATCAGCTGTGAGTAAAAATTCTTAATATTAGTCCTTTACGTGAATGTATTTCTTACGTTACGATTAGATAATCAATAATCTATAATAAAGAATAAAGGATTTTGTATTTTGAATTCTTACCTCTTCAACCCCGTACATGTATCTTTAATGTCCCGTTCTGGTCTTTTCAATAACCATTTTACGTAGCTATATTGTGGCGGGCTTGCACATGGTTTGCATTCCTGATAATATCAAAAGAAATTTAAACTTAAAAGGCTAAATATAAGTCCACTATAAAAATAATAAAGTCAAAAGATTGTAAATGACTCAGAAAATCGGTAATCAATCAGCCATGAAATTGCAGAAAAATTGCATCTTATAAAGATCGATAACACCAAAATGTGTAAAGTAGTTAAGGATACTAAAGCGATATTCAAAGCATATAAGATGAAGGAAATTTGACAACGCTATAACACAAAACGAAAGTCGACAATAAGACATACAAGTTCACATAACACTATATAGAAAACCACAGAATTAACAACAAGAACCCCACCAATAACCGGGTATGATCTCAGGTACTCCGAAAAGGTAGACATTAGCATATACAATAGAAGCACCCGGCGTGTAACTTGTGCGAGAAGTACAAATTCGATGAACCGGACATAATCATGCTCACGACAATGAAATTTAAACATAGTCGATAATCTGTTAAACTGGTTTTATATAGAGGTACAATACAATTATCTTTTAAAGAGACGCGACTTAAACTTCGGCGCTTCAGACACGCATATTATTTAGTGTCCTTTTTATCCTTTTTTGTGACACAGGGTCGATACCCTTGGATATCCGGTAGACCAATTTACCAACGGACGTCTACCGGAAGCCTAACGGACGTCTAACAGATAAAACAGATGTGAAACGGACATTAACGGAAGGATAACGGAAAAAACGGATGCCTACCGGATGTAAAACGGACAAATGCAAATTGAAATTTCGCATGGTTTATTGCCTTTGATTTTTAGATGGTTTATTGCCTTTAATTTTTAGATGGTTTATTGCCTTTAATTATCAGATTATTTTGTTCATCCGTTGTATCCGTTACGCTTCCATTAAGTGTCTGTTTAATCCGGTACTCGTCCGTTGGATGTACGTTCGACGTCCGTTCTGTCCGGTACGTATCCGTTTCACGTACGTTCAATGTCCGTTGTGTGTCAGTTCGGCATTCGTTACATGTCCGTTAGTACACTAACGGACTCCCAACGGATAAAAATGTTGTCAACGGATAACTTTTTTTTATCCGTTAGGCGTCCGTTCGATCTATCCGGTAAGGTGTGACAGAGGCTGTAGATATTCACCTTGAGATGAAGAACTCAGATTACGTAATAAAAAATAATAATGCTATCCCGAAAATGTACTGTCTGCACAGGTATGAATAATTCGAAATACTAAAGATTTTCTTATCCCAGGCATATATTACCGTAGACGTATTTGGCACAACTTTTTTGAAATTTTTTGGTTCTCAATGCTCTTCAACTTTGTACCTGTTTGGCTTTCTAACTTTTTTTCATCTGAACGTCACTGATGAGTCTTAAAGAGACGAAACACGCGGAAGGCGTAATAAAGTATAAGCCTCATATCTTTGATAACTAATCAGGAATTTAAAAATATCTCAGTTTCGATATGAGACAGCCTATATTTAAGAATTGAATGCTACTTTTTGTAAGACCCCGTTTACACTAGCAAAAAGGATCGATCTTTTTCTAGATCGATCTTAGTAAAGATCGACCCTTTAAGATCGGTCTTTGATCTAATGTTAATGGAAAAGATCGATCTCCAAATAAAGTACGAAGTTGAATAGCATTGAGGACCAAAATTCCTCAAAGTTTTGCCAAATACAGCTAAGGTAATCTATGCCTGAGGTAGAAAAGCCTTAGTATTTCAAAATTTCAAAATTTTGTGGACAGTAAATTTATAAATATAACCATATCAATGATAAAACATGTCAGCACAAGTGCTGACTCCTGGGCTGGTGATACTCTCGGGAAAATAAATCTCCACCAGCAGTGGCATCGACCCAGTGGTAGTAAATAAACTCATCATAGATACCAGGACTAAATTTTGTATATTCGCCAGACGCGCGTTTCGTCTACAAAAGACTCATCAGTGACGCTTGAACATATAGCTATAGACAAGTTGTTACATAGATATTGATAGCTGCTACGATATTGAACTTAAATCTTTTTAAGATCGATATAAATAATGATTGAATCAACTTTGTAGAAGTGTAAACGGGGTCTTCCTTCATTGGGATGTAAAACCGTTGACCGAAGTACATTTTGTAAAAATGTGCACACGGTCCACGACTTTTCACCCTTATGAAGTTACAAAAAGAAGCATTCAATACTTATCATTACATTTTTTTAGCTACGATCATGAAAACACGATTTTTCAAGTTTTTTTTTAATTTACCTGTGCACTTTATTGTTCGAACTCGTGTCATGATAAATGATACATTTTGTTGTGAATAATGAATTTGATTGTGGAATAACGCGAGATTGCAGTGTAGCCAATTAGAATAACGTATTGTAATAAAACATTATATTAAAGTAAACGATTTGGACTGAGCAACAGAGGGAAATGTTACCATTACCGCTTATGGAAAAAAAATTATTAAGATTGGCCCATATAGCTAATAAAATGCTTTCATTCATTCTTGGTTTTCGAATATTCTGCTCAAAGCGTTCCTGATATATGCAATCCATGAAAGTACATCCGAGACACGAGGTTACTAAGAATGATTTTAATTTTTCCCTAGCACTGATTCATTACCGCTGCTAATGATATATAAATCCCTAAAGTATCATCAGGTCAGTACTGACATGATTTATACCTTAGCATTCAAATATTCTGGGTGTATTTGATGAAAGTAAAACCGGAAAATGCTTCCACTGTGTAGACTGTGACATGCGAATCGAAGTTGGCTATATTTGAAATAGGATAGCTTCCATGTGAGAAGCAGCCCCTAGTCAGGGAAATTTCGAATGGATACATAACCTCTGGAATATTGTATTAATTTGGAGATCAATAATCGATAAACAAGCGCTACATGAAGGTTACTACATAAAAATGGAAAAATCTCGATTGGAAAACTGAAATTATCACTTTCGTCGTAAAGTTTTGTACGCAACTGACCCCATTGCCAATTTTTGGGTTTTAATACAAAGTTTGATAACCTAAATTTCATAAAAATGCTGAAATATCATGTCCTAGTTGAATAAGATGAAAGATATAACCGTAAGTAGAAAGTTTGCTGATTTTTTTTATATTTTCCTATGAAGAAGCTATGACAACCTGGAAAATTTATTATTTTCAAATATCTATTTCAAGCAAAAATACTCTCTCTGTTCAGTACGTTAAGCCTATTTGTATACACCCAACCCATTAACAGGGATAGCATGATCATTACAAAAACTTGTTCCAACAGGGTTATAACAACTGAAATCGACACTGCATAAGTTCAGTATATGATATATTTGACTGTTACGATGTTTTGGCAGCATATGAGGAAACGAAGACAGATTGTGGCTATGACTTTAATGTTAAATATCAAAGGTCATCTGAGACACCATAAGTTTGAAGCTTAGCAAACTAGCTTGCGTTGAAAAATTTAAATTTTTATTTTTAAGAACTCATTAACTGCTCAATTGAAACAACAATGCTTTATCAAGAAATTAATTTAAGAAAACACATATTCTAAAATATTTTACGAGTATCCATATGTAATCGTGCTGCTTCAATACTGGTGTATGAAAATGTTTAGTATCTAACGACACGACGTATTTACATATTTTCATAAACTTGTTTAAATGATATACTAAAAGTACAATAAATATTTCATTACCTCATAATCTGTATCCTTTTTAAGACCTCTAACAAAAAGATATGTATGTCGAACAGACTTGTACAGAAAATAGCCAATCAATATCACATGACACAATAATGTTGGTATATAAATTAAAACGTAGGCGTTTATGCTTCGTATCTAAATAAAATATCAGACAAAACGTTATCAATGATTTAAATTGTAAATCTAAATTTTCAAATTGAAACTTATTTCGTCAGGATGTTTTAAATACAAAACATGTAAAACGTATCAATATACTGATTTGTCTTTGCAATCCAATGAACACAATTTTATAGTGATATTTTAAGCATGTACTTTTCTCAAATACTTTTTAAGTGATAGTACATCAGTTTGAAGTCTGATTGGGATGAACAAATCTTTGTATTGTGCTTCCCTTAATTGAAGTTATTGTAAAACTGTATATAGTCTTTCATGATGAGTGAATAGTCATGGAAAAATAAAGCCACAATAATTTACATATGTAAAGCATGATATTGCCATTGTGTACTGTGAAGATGAAAAACGGGATGTCTAGAAACCTCTAACCGAAATGTCAAATTAGATTTTTGACCCCAATTGTGACTGTACTTGCCATATTAGTCGTGAGTATATTCGTGTAGTAAATTAAAATATATTTTACATGTAGCTAGCATTACACTAATGATAAAACTATATTCAAAGTGAGCATTGTCTAAAATCTGTTTTCCAAAATATATTTGCATTTACATTTATGTATTTAAAACGGACTATAGAAAATATGATGAAAGGTTCATTCGAAATATAATTTGGTCCTGACCTGATAATTGAGAGTAAAAGTGGTTGTTTTTTAGTCTGGTATTATTTTTAATTTTAGTTTCTTGTGTACAACTCGTTCATCATCCCTGTATATATATTCGTTTATGGGCCAGCTGGAGGACGCCCCCGGGTTCGGGAATTTCTCACTGCATTGAAGACCTGTTGGTTTCCTTCTGCTGTTGTCTGTTCTATGGTCGGATTATTGTCTTTTTGACACATTCTCCATTTCCATTCTCAATTTTATGTTGAATGCATTCAATTCATTAGAATCAAAATATATGTATCCTTATAAAGAACTGGTTGTGTTTATATCAATTTCAAAGATAAATTCAGTCTCATTTGGTTGGTAAGAATTTATCTTAATATAAGAGGTTTCTCAACATCTTACGAACGGACGAAACTCCACGAACGTATCGTTATGGAGAAGTCATTGTGTGCAGTTTAATATTTTAACGATATTGTAGCATGTTTAAAGACAACAATAAACAATTAAATACTCTTTTTACAACCTTGCATTTTATTGTTGTGGTTAAAGATAAGTGTTTTGATTGATTTTCTGTTGTTGAATGTTACGTATTCATACGTTGAATTTCGTTTGTTTACATGTCGAATATTTGCGTTTGAGTTATCTCCCTTACCCATTAAAAAAGAACATTGTTTTTTCTAATGTCGTTGTTAAAAAAACCTTACATCGTGTGCCACTGTGCATTTGATTTATTGATTGTTGGATGTTAAACGCTCAGTGACAGGAATTCAATGTAAGGATTTTTTTTGGGCTGTGTGTCAGCAATTGTCATATAAAGTTGCACTCGATATATCGTATTGAAATTCATGGTTTGGTGTATACGAATAGAAAATATGAGTGATACAGCACCAACAAAACTAAAAGTAATAATAAGTATAGTTATTAAAACTCGTTTACATTGAAAAACAAAATACCTGTCAAAATATATATATATAAACAAGTAGAACATAAAAACGGAAATATGTTTTAAAAACATGTCATAAAAGCTCAACAGAAAAGATATATAAAAAACAAGTAGAAATATATGAATACTAATGTCGACAACGCCTTTTCTATAATAAAATCATACAAAAAGAGAAATAAGAATGGCCATGAAATCAAAACAAGCCAAAGGCCAAACAATAGCATTACTAAACATCATTTACAAGTCAACTGGCTTTGTTTATTCAAACATTTATTTCAACATTTTCATATATTTATCTACTTGCAATTTTAGCTTGAAAATAAATATTTAAGGCGAGGAAGTGCACATTTGGATTTAAGAGGTTTGGGGCAACAAAGTTATCTCGGATGTGAGGATGTTTTTTCAAATTAAAAACCGGCTGATTCATAGAGGCGTTCAGTCAAAGATCTATGTTACCCCTTTTTAGCCCTGGACTTTTCACCTTTAATTTGAGCTCAAATAAGTTTTCAACAAATATTTATTGCCTCTCCCATCCCAACAAAAATACACTTAAGTACAGATTTGAGACTATTTGCAGTCAATAGAATATTTCTAAAACTCAAAATGGTTTAAAAAAATGTTTTTTGTTTTGTTTTGTTTTGATTGTGCGGAAGACATTTATAACGGAAGTTTACAGCCGATAGTGCAAAATTAATGAATAAATAAGCGCTCCCTCTTTTTTCGTTACGGCAAGTTACGTCAAGTTAGGGCGATTTTCGTTCGTTCGTAAGATGTTGAGAAACCTCTATTAATATATATTAATTAAGGGGTATACTTACGAACACAGAATCGGTCAGCTGGTAAATTAAGATTGAAAATCTATAAAAAAAAAAATTGAAATTATTGCAATTGTAGTGTTTGAAGTTACTAATAACTATTTCTATTCTAATAACCAAGTTCTCATATTGACTCATTTATCGATATTATCGTGTTGGTCATTTATAAACAACAACATATACGCCAGTCTAAGACGGAACGTATTATGAAATACCAATGTCGGTGCGTCCGTACGTCCGTTCGGATTTGGTTATCTACAATGAAACTTAAACTCGCTTCAATCAAAACTTTGACATTATAATTGATTGACTTTGGATTTTTTTTTTATCTGTTGTTTCAGGTGTTTTACCACCAAATCATGGAATATCACATCCGGTGATAGGTTGAAAAAATATTCCCTTGAATTTGACAGTTGTAGGTAATAGATCCTACATTTTATTGCAGTAAAACATTTCTGTGTCATAAACATATGACTTGGGTGTTTCAAAGCATCATTACTTTTTTTATTTGGGATTTCTTCTATAGAATATTTTGTGTTGAGTGGTGCACTCCAGTATACCTTGGTTGATTTCTTCCAAACTTTACACTATTGTGGGGATGAAAAAAAGGACACATTCTTTTGAATTGGTTTAGTTTCCGGTTTATCGGACCAGAGTTACAGATTTTTAACTTTCACATTTAAGGCAATTTTTTAGTACATTTACTTGAGTATTCCTTTACTAATTTCATGCATCAAACTTTGCATCATTGTTAGGATAGATGATGGAACCTACCTTATCTCTTATCAAAATGTCCGGTTTGTTGCATCAGAGTAAGGAAAATTTAATTGCCACATTATTTAGCATATTAATCTATTGCAATAAAAAATCATATCTAATAAAATTTGTAGATTTAGCTAACAAAGTCCTTATATTTGTATAAAGTAACATTCGTTTATAGTGGAAAACTGTTTTTACGTTGAATAGGCTACAATTAAAAATTGCTCGCCGGTCCCTCTCTGTGATTACCACTAGATAACGCTGGTTCATTTCCCAATCAATCTATCATCAAAACAAGAAAATTAACTCGATTTTCGTTCATAGTCTTTTTCAAAAATGATGAACGGTTCTTTATATTGGTATGCAATCATTTTAACCGTTTCAAATTTATGAAATTATATTCGTACATCAATGTTCTTGATACGCCAATAACAAAAACGGAAATATATTGAAGTGATACATTTTGTAATTATTCAAAATTATATCAGAAACGTAAACCTAATTATAAAATAATTATAAAATTAAGAGGAGAGAATACTCGCATAACTTTTTCGAATTGGCGCATAACCTCATGAGCACATAACACAACGGAATGTCACTCTTGCATACAAATGGCACATCAATATATTAAATAAACTGTGCAATCGTCCTCCACCTTTAATGATGATTCTAAATTATAAATATAACCAAAAGTTGTTAATCTATAGATAGTGAGGACTAATGAAAGCTAACCCACTGTAAAAATATTTCTTTGCAATTTTTTAAAACTTCCTCAGAAAAATGCTCGAGCCACTTGACTTTCAAAGCTCAAAATTAACGTTTTTACACAATATTTGAATAAAGTAGTTAAAGATTATTCGCTTCTCAAAGTGTAAGACGCAATAGAAATCATATGCTTGCACCATCCTACCGAAATACGGATTTAATTAAGTCCTGAACATTTCGACATTTCTTCGTATATTTATATCAAAACCGGTTTTAACCAAATCACAAGTACGTGTTAAGATCCGACTAAATACCTATTTCCCGATATGGTCAGGTAAAGTTGCTACATTATTGATGTTTGTGTCTGTCCCAAGTCAGGAGCCTTTAATTCAGTGGTTGTCGTTTGTTTATGTGTTACATTTTTTGTTTTTCGTTCATTTTTTTTATATATAAATAAGGCCGGCGTTAGTTTTCATTTTTTAATTGTTTTACATTGTCATTTTGGGGCCTTTTATAGCTGACTATACGGTATGGGTTTTGCTAAAAAAATAGTAACAGTTCATTTTGAGATATTATAGAAATTACGGAGATGCAAAGTCTTTAAAAAGTGTTACAGACAATTTGTTTCAATGAGTTGACATAACTATGTTCATAAATATAATGTCTCGTCAATATTAGGCAATATTAGTCCATATCCATGCACCGCGGATGATTAGCACTGTTCGTAATGATTTCACAGAGCGCAGAAAGAGGTGTTTAAAGTATGGATGCACATATTCAATTCATAGATAATGATAAATTTGAAAAACAAAAAATTGAGTTACAAAAGCAAATTGGTGACCTTAAAAAGCAAGCATTCTACTAGAAAACCATGATAGGAAGTATGACATGCAAATATACGGTATAGATGATTGTTATAAAGATGAGCATGTGTATGCTATAACAAGAAAAACTCTTCAGTGAAGACATGCATATTGACAACAGAAAAACTAATTATATGCTAATCGCAAATGCACATAGAGTCGCTACGCATCGGAAAGGTCCAAAGCCTATCATACTTCGTTTTTTGCATTTTGGGGACAAACAACTTATCATGTCCAACGTGCACAACTTAAAAGGGAAAAACACACGCATACTTGATGATCTGCAAATTTCAATGAAGGAGGAGAGGTTTCTACTTTTGCGCAATGCATACAAAATAAGAGAAAGAGTCTAGTTCCAAACAAAAAATCGAGCAAAATATGACTCGTAAAGATAGTTCAGAAGAATTGTCTCCATGGGAACAATTGTTTAACTGCAGTTGTTATATAATTGTGTTAGTTGTGTATATACTTTTCTCTAATTCTATGTAAATTTTTCCCTTTCCGAACCCATTGTATTAAAAAATTTAATCAACGTGTGGTTGCCAGTGATCTCAGAAGATCATTGGATGATTTTAAGGGTCATGACCTTTTTAGCTAACAGAAATGAATCAAATTATGCTATAACAGGTGTTAATGAAATTGACAACTTCGTGCAATGTGAAAGGTACTCGGAGGGGATTTTCGGTTAACAAAAAATGAAAATGTATGTTTTAATCATTAGAGAAACAAATTCTTACATAGTTACTCGTGAATTATTGGATTTATCCAATCTCGATAGTTAAATTATAAATTTTAAAGTCCTCGCCGAGGCGGCTCGGACTTTAAAATTGATAATTTAACTATCTCGATTGGATAAATCCGATAATCCACTGGTACCAATGTAAGAATCTATATTTATAAGATAAAACTGGTTATTATACAAAATGTCATAATATATAATACTATTGAGTATATAAATTAACTATGAATATAAGATATAAATTAAATAATAAATTCTACAAATCAGTATATATTACATTGAAACAAGAAGTTTGAATTGTTATATTCTATTTAAAGGCTTTAGCGTAATAGATCATGCAGTAGGTATAGAAAAAAAACGAATCGTTGCTTTTTCATTTGGCTTACATTTTATTTTGTTTCTTTATTTTTGCTCTATTTGTTTTTACTAGATTGATTTAATATATAGCTTTACAATTCTCTTTACATTTTTGTATACTTTTCTAGTTATACGTTCTTTATGTGTTGAATAAATGCATGCATGCTTTAGCTTACATATAAAGTTATATAATATATGACTTTTTGGGGTTTTTTTCGTTCCACATTTTGTGTTCACGCTGTTTATATTTCTAGCGAAAATGCATGATTCAGTTCATAAAAATGTATGTGAATTTATAAGATCCCCTTAAGTAGTGTATATATACACAATTGGAGGTGCCTTTTTATACCTTTAAGACTCTTCATTTCTTGAAAATAAACGTTTAGATTGAGATGAAACATATACATTTTGTACCTTCAATACTTATAAGGGGACAGAAATTTATAAGGTGAGCTTTAAAAAATTCATTTTTAGTTTTTGATCTAAATTATAGTAAATTAACAAATTGTGTATGCTTATTTAAGTTCAAAGATGAAAATGACACCACACTGAAGTGACATGTATTGTCGAAATGCGCATCTGGTACAGGAAAATTGATACCGTTAATGTTATTGTATTAATGTGATATAAACATAAGACAAACTTGACCAGACCAGATAATGAAGCACTAAAACAATGAACATTTTGTGGTAAGGTGCTTATGGTGTGATCTCTTTTATTTTGTCTAAATAATTAGTTTTTGTATAAACCTAATTTATTAATTATAAGTTGTATGAAATGGTGTTTAAATAGTGAAATGTAGTACATATTATTATGCAGATCAGAACACATTTTCATATTATATGTTTTACATGTTTCTTTTTCGGTTTTTTTTATTTTGTTTTATGTATATATTTATTACAAAACATGGATTTCTGATATTTGGCCTATAAGTGAAAAACAAATTTCAGGAAGTGAAATATTAGGAAATCAGTTCTGATGTCTCGCATGAAATTTTTTTCCTAGTTTTTACAAATATCATACTTCACAGTTGAAGAACAAATATCATGATGGAAGGAAAAAACCTTAAAATAATGTCCTATGATTGTCAAGGACTTCACATGAAGGAAAAACGGGGAGAAATTTTTTATTATCTTAGTTCAAAAGATTTAAATAAATATTTTCTGCAGGATAACACTTTGCAGAACAAGATAAAGTTTTGATAAAAAAAAATATTATGGAAAGGCCATTGAATTTTTAATTCATTTGCTTCAAATAGTCCAAGTTGCTATACTTTATAAAAATAAGTTTAACTATAAAATAAATAAAGTTAAAAAAAAAGACAGAGATGGCAATCTGGTGGGATTGGATCTCAATATTGAAGACAATAGATTTACTCTGATAAATGTTTATGGACCAAATATTGATACTCCCTGTTTTTATGACAAATTAACAGAAATTATAGATTTCTTTGGAAATCAGTTTTGTATTATTTGTGGGGACTTTAATCTTGTTCAAAATTTCAACCTTGATACCCATCGCTATATTAATATATACAAACCAAGATCTAGTATACGATTTTAGAAATAAAAGAATAAAGGAATCTCGTCGACCCGTTCAGAGAAATATACCCTGACTTTAAACTATTTACATGGAGAAGAAAAATCCTTTTAAACAATGTAGATTAGATTTCTTGTAAATTTCTGAAAGCCTTGTAGGTGACATTTGTGAAGTAAACATTGGTAATAGCTACAGATTATATCATTCACCAGTGATTTTGACTTTAAATATAAATGACTTCAGAAAAGGCAGAGGCCTCTTGAAGTTTAACAACTCTCTCCTTGAAGACCCTGAATATGTAAAAAAAAAACAAACAACAAATTACTAACACATTTAAGCAATCTAAAATACCAGTGCATAGAGGCGGTGCTTTACATGGTATTGACAATTTAGATATTGAATTTTCAATTAATGACCAATTATTTTTGATAACCCTTCTCCTTGAAATTGGAGGTAAGACTATTTCTTATTCAACATTTATAAAAAGAGAAAGGACAAAACAGGAAATCCAACTGACTGAGGAGATACAAAATTTAGAAAATGAGGTAAGTACAGAGATTACTCTTGATGAAATAGAAGCCAAAAACTAAGAATTTTGAGACAGGGTTTAAGGTCAATATGTTAGGTGAAGAACTCAAAAGAAGGAGATAGGCCTACAGATTTCTTTTGTAATTTAGAAACACAAACTTTTGTCAACAAAACTATTAAAAACTAGTTAATGATAAGTAGTAGAAAATCAAAAAGAAATCTTAAAACAATCGAAATATTTTATGAGAAACTTTACAAAAGACAAGAATGTCATAAAAAAAGGTAAACTTATCAAGACAATTACCATCTTTGACATCTAAATTAAAAATGACATCGAAACCGAATCATGAGAAGATAAAATTTCTTTTACTGAATTAACACAAGCTTTGAAAAGGATGAAAAATAATAAAGGTCCTTGGTCAGATGGTTTTACTGCAGAAATTTTTAGAGTATTTTGGATAGACATTGGAACGTTTGTCTCCAGGTCAATAATGTATTCATATCAAAACAGTTTTTAAAAAACTGGCGTCCAATTACACTTTTGAACATACAAACTAGCTTCTAGTTCGTATAGCTGAGAGGATAAAGTCAGTTCTGATATTACATTTACTGTCGCTCAGAACTGCTGTCTGTCAGACTTTCTCCCGTTGGAGAGAGGCTGTAGATCATGTGATACCTCACATTTTCTTGCTATGTGCTGGAATATTAGGCATTTTATTACAAGTCTATGCTGAGATATCAGGACTTAAAATTAATTTAGACAAAACAAACGTTATATTGATAGGTAGTAATAGACATAGTCAAGACAAAATGTGTGTAAAATGAGAAATGAAATGGAGTTTCAGTACCTTCAAATTATTGGGTGTGTTGATTAATAGAATGTTAAATCTAAATTATGCTTTTCGAATACAAGAAATAGAAAAATATAACATAAATGGTCAAAAGATTCATTCACCCCGTTTGGTGAAATAACAATTATAAAGTCACTAATTGTTTCAAAATTTAATCATCTGGTCCTGTCCTCCCCAGGTCTAGATGATAATATGATAAGTCAACTTATTAGTAAAATGTATTCATTCATTTGGGATGATAAGCCTGACAAGATACAGTGGGATCTTCTATGTCAAGAATACTTCAGAGGGGGCATAAAAAATTATAAATTTGAAAAAATTGATACAAGGGTTAAAACTTACTTGGGATAGAAGATTATTTAAGTCAAATTCTAAATGAATTCAATTATTTACCTCCACCCAAAATATAAATTTTATCGAGTTGGCTTTTTTTTGGAATTATCAAAAAAACAAACATTTTTGGATGAAGTTTTTCATACCTTGAAAACTATGTCTAAACTCAGACATCCATTTCATTTTTAGGAAGTAATGTAAACAACCTGTTAGATGAACATGGAGATATTTTAACATATGAACATTTTCAAAATTATGTATAATTTGAATTCCACGTATCTACAGTTTTATCGACTTATATTAGCACAAAAAAAGAGACAACACGCCATTGGAATCATCATTAAAAGAGACAAAAAAACAAAACAAACAAAAAACAACATCAGGCTATTTTATATTTTATTACGTTAATATTTTCTTCAAGTCCGAAAATGGTTTTTTTTTGTAATTTGTGTTTATTTTGCAAGTAACATCCTAAAACTTTCAAACATTTACTTTGTGAATGACATATTGTAGCCGACATTTGACACAATGTAAATTCTTGGATTTTCGATAAGGTTCTTATCGAAATTCCTCTTAATTTGAATCTTTTTTTGCCTCTTTAAAAATTATAAACTGAATTTTACTAAAAATAAATGTATCCACTGACAAAGTACTTCATTTATAGATGTAATATGCAAGATACAAGACCTCATTTAAAAGGTCTTCAAAATTATATGAAAGAAAACTAGATTTTATAGAAACATATTTCTCATATATATCAGGAGCCTGTAATTCAGTGGTTGTCGTTTGTTTATGTGTTACATATTTGTATTTCGGTAATTTTTTTTACATAAATAAGGCCGTTAGTTTTCTCGTCTGAATTGTTTTACATTGTCTTATCGGGGCCTTTTATAGCTGACTATGCGGTATGGGCTTTGCTCATTGTTGAAGGCCGTGCGGTTACCTATAATTGTTCATGTTTGTGTCATTTTGGTTTTTTGTGGATAGTTGTCTCATTGGCAATAATACCACATCTTCTTTTTTATATTCTCTAAATAATAGATATGTAAGTGTGGAAGAACACAACTTGTACTGGAACCCCTGGGCAGAGGTCATTAATTAAATGTAAATGATGTTAATGTATATACATGTGTGTATATGAGAATTTGAAACTATTTGTATTCAGTTATACCATACCATATCTATGCTCATATATTTCTCGTACTACTATTACTATTATTGCTATATTAATGAAAATGTTATAACTATACAAAATCCATAGATTTCTAAGTGTTAGTTCATATATATATATATATATATATATATAATGTATAGTATGCTTATTTATTCCACTTGCTTGATGATTGTGCAACAAGATACATATGTGTTGATACCTGTAAATTTATGGAGAAAAAAAAGATTATACATGACAAAAAATAGTTATAGTTACAAGAAGTATGAATACCAGCAAACCAGGAATTTCAGTTCTTGTTTATTGTAACAATGTCTCCATATTGATAATGTGTATGATGTTCGTCAACTGTATTTGATTTTGTTCAATTATTTATAACTTGTTACTATACTATATATAAAAATATTAATTTTCGCGAACCATTTAGGTCACGGAAATTCCAAAATATGGCATCAGTAAGGAGAGTTGTGCAAATAATGTGAATACACAGAACCCCCATCCAAATTATCTCTAGCTAAAAGTATTCATCTTTTTCTATTTTATATGTACTAACAATATTTCATTTTTCTATAATTTCGATTAAAATATTCCAAAATCTGAGTAAAAATAGATCGAATGCCCAAATAAACATTGTCTGATTGGTTGAAGTACTTTGGCGTCGATGCTTAGCATAATAAGCCTCGATGTAAAGCACACGCTTCATAGGAATAAGGAGAGTTTTACAAATAATGTGAATACACAGATCCTCCATCCTATTTATATTTTGCTGGAAATGTTGCAGTGTTTATCATTTCTGTTTTGATTCTGCTCACAACATTCCATTTTTGCTATAATTCCGATTTAGATATGTGGAACCCGCAATAAAAATAGATGGCCTCAATCACGTGGCCTCAATGATTTAATTGCAACGCAAAAAAATCCATTAATCATGTTGTACTTTGTTACCAATTGGAACTACTCGGCCTTTCTGGTTGCACGAAGTGAATAGCCGAGTAGTTCCGATTGACGATGTTACATAAACCGAATCACACATACAGATCTGTGCGCTCAAATGTAATTCTTGGTGAAGTATACAGGTAACTTCGTTTACGAAAATTTATACACACTTTTTCATTAACATATTACCAGACTTTTGCATATTCACGTTTTTTTTATGGTGAACTGTAGTCGAATTCAATTCTATACATTTTTTTTTACGTTAAGCAATAGGAGTAAGAATATTTTTTCGCGCCAATTTAAGCAGCTTCATCACCATCAACAAAATTATTTATTGTTATTTTCGTGAAATTTTAGTCATATAGTTTATCAATTAGTGAATTTATGGTAAGTATTACTTATTCATGTTAAGGTTCTACTGATGTGCTTCTCTAGACCTTTTTGACGGTCCGTTTTATCCCATTTATCTCAATACTATCTCCGATGACAGAAATGTCAACTCGACCTATTCGTGTCGAAAGTGAAAATCGTATCTATTTGATGAAATAATTTCTTCTTCAACGGTTCATGCATTATTTTGTATTATTTGATAACCAATCACATTCACGTTGCATGTTTGCATGAAAATGGTTATGTATTAGTGAATTGTAAGGGCGATGCAACATGCCAGGTCAGTGCGCGATCACGTGACATTATTATTTGTAAACAAACATGCTCCCCGTGTAACACGTGTCTGAATTATCCTTTCAAAGTGTTATGAATCTTTCAATCACTATTTTATGATCTATTTCTTTTTGTTTTTAGGTTTGCATATTAGTCGTTCAAGTGAATTAGAAATAGTTCTGAGTTAAACTTGCAGCTAGGTTAACCCCACACACCCAAACTATTTGAGTTGAGTTTTTTGTCCTTCATTGATCTTTTGATGTCGTCCCTTACTGTTGATGATATTGATATCGTTCGATGATATTGTTCGAAATATGCCTATTGATATTCTATGCATTATTACTATTTGTATATCAGTTGTATGGACCATTGCCAATTATTGTAATTGTGTTTGTGCCAATAAAATATTTGTATTTGTATTTGTATTTTTGTGTGTGTGCGGTTTTTTTTTTTAATGAATTAGAAGGTAAGTCTACATAAGTTATATTTAACTTAAGTTTAAAAAGATGACTCCACTTTCCCTCTATATTTAAAACCTGCATTCTAATTTAAACAGCATTTGCTCCCCTTGAATGTTAATTTGCCCCTTCCCGGTCATTTCCCTTTAAATTTGCGCAAAAGTCATACTTCCAGTCATTTCGTTAATGGCTGATTTGTGATTTTTACCCTCTTAACTGCAATGTTCATATTGAACACATTTGACCATTCAGTATGAGTTCCCATGTTTTTTGACTTATATGAAGGAGGTTTAAGGTCATGTTTTCCTAAACACCTTATTGCTATTTGTCTGTCTGGATTGTTATACCCACAAAATCAGATAGTGATGAATATGCAAGTTTTCAACAATCCCATAAAATACACCTTATTGCTATTTAGTCCAATCTGGGAAAACCAGTCCATGTACAACTTCCTGTTTGGGTCATGCCGCCGAAAATAGAGGTTTTTCAGTAGAGCTGAGGTAGGAAAAACTTTAGAAAGCGATTATCAAGAAACTTTAATATAGTATGATCCACTTTTTTCGAAATTAAATTGAAGTAAAAATTATTTTGTTTAAAGTATTTACGGTAAGTTAAAACGGTTCTCATTAAAAAGTATTGTGCATGGTGAATTGTTTCAACGGCCCCCAGATAGCTTCAACTGGATGAAAAAGTTGTGTAATGTTAGAACTTATCCGGTATGGAATAAATAGCGATTAGGTGTATTGACATCCACGGAAAAATATAGGAAGTAAGGTGCATGTACACATGTAACTCCCCTTTAGGTTTTGATAAATATTGGATATGACATTAAGAAGTTATAAAACTGAATTCTTTGAATATGTTTCTAGCGTAACATGCACGCTTAGTACTGCTTTTTATCAGATATTTTATAACTTATGTCTTAAAATTCGGGTTTTATCCATTCCAATAGGTGGATTTTCAAGTAAATGAGAAAAATGCTCTGTTTACTAACTCAGCAATGCTTTAACTGTTGTGAATGTGAGCTCCCTTTTGCAATTATTAGAATCTAGAATGAAATTACAATTGATGGTAGGATGTAAACCGTTTCAAATGTGAATTAAACTAATTCAAATTAGTTAATGTCAATCCAATTCAAATTAGGTGTGAACTCAGTATTATTATCAGGTACATTTGTAGTTTCAAACTGAAAGATACTTTAAAGGGAAGGGAAAGAAACGGATGAAACCATGTGTGTTACAAACACTGTTTATTCAAGTCAGAATCCTGGATCTCAAAAGCACTTTTGTAATGTCAAATGAAAACATGAATATGATAGTAACATACAATACTTTTTATTACTAAGTAAACGACATTTATTTTAGTGAAAAATCTGCATTCCAGGTGTAAATAATATCATTGAGTGCATTTTCTTGTCAAGTGACCAGCAGACATTGAAATCTACCTTTTGAATGAAAGGAGAACTCATAAATTGAAAATGAATGATGTAAATATTTTGAATTGCAATGTGCCTCAAATAAGCTTAGCTGTCTGAATGACGTTAACTTTTAATTTTTATTAACAAAAACATAGTTCAAATGCGAATGTAAGTGAATTGTTTGTCTATCTATGGTCACATGTTGGGGTATAACTACAATGTATAAACCACTTTTACCAATTTTTAGCCACATTGTTGAATTTTATTTATGGAAGCTTACTTTTCATTTACATAAATTTAAGATTAATATTTCTGAGTGGTAGGTTATGGATTGTCTTTACTTATAAAGGGGGAGGATTCCCAGTTATTTACTTAAATTGTATTCAGTTTATGGTTTGTGGGCCTCTTATTTGGGGTTATTGATATCAATTGAGGTGTAAGAGGGAAACCAAAATAGTGAAAGATCATTGAAAACCAGATCTATTAACGTTCATTGATACATGTGTATGTTTAATCAGACAGTCAATTTAGGTATTTAGAAATCCAAAATTCAATATAAAATGAATTCTTGGGAATATGTAAAATTATTCACTCAAGGTGCAATCAAACTTATTTATTTCACCATTTGATTTCTCTTTATTTCTTGGTCTCTTAGTAGGTGTTGCAGATTATAAGTATTTTCGTACCATAGTATTGTTAGTGTTCTGGATCCTGTTCAGTAGTTAATAGTGAAAATTTAGGTAAGTTTACATTATATTTATAAATAAACTAAGCCCATGTTAAACTAACTCTAATCTTGCTGTATTTTCCTCAAAATTTTTGAAATACACTTGCATAATATAATAAGAGATTGGCATAATAAGCTTTCTTCTTCACACTGCCCTCAAAACTCAGTAGCAAAATGACTAGTCTTAGGCAAAAAAATAGTATATGTTTGTTTACCGTTACCTGATGACCTACTCTAATTTTAGCGCTAACCCTAAGTCATTTTATTTCCCTCTTAAAGTGAAAAAAAAATACAACTTGTGTCACGAGGGTAATAAGGGTTGCCAATAAATAATATAAAAAGAGATTGGCATATATAATTATAATAAGCTTGCTTCTTCACACCACCCTCAAAACTTATTTTAAAATTGATAGCAGTACAGTTTTTGTCTCCTTTATTAAACTTAACATTTATATGCTATTTACACACTTTAACAGTGCTTATTGAAAATAGTCCCAAAAAAACGTTAAGTAGGCGGTACTAAGACTGGAAGAAAATTAAGACGCTTAACATTTTTTTATATGACCAGAACAATTTCTTTGTGTTGTATATAATGCTATCATGTTGTCTGCGTCTTCGTACTGAGACGTATTTAGTTTGCTGCAGTAACTTTAGTTCTAGTGAATGGATCTCTGAAAATTTTACACCTGGAGGTTGAATACCACCATAGGAAGGTGGGGATATAACTTGGGGGTTATAGTCTCAATAGTTTTGGAATTGGGGGCTACAAAAAAAGCCGAAATAAGCATTTTTCTTGGTTTTTGCATAATTACTTTAGTATAAGTAAATAGAAATCTGTGAAATTTAAACACAAGGATAATAATGACCATAATGGAAAGGTACATGAATGGATTGTTTTTATACGCTCCTCAAAATTTTGACAGGACATATTATGGTATAGAAATGTCTGGTGTCCGGCTGTCTGGCGTAAACATGTCGCACCATAACTTGAGAATGACTTATCCAAATGCCATGAAATTTAATATAGTTGTTTCTTATGATGGTCAAATGATCTGTTTTTAGTGAAAATAAGATTTAAAATTTTTGAGTTACTGCACTTTATAACTAAATCAGGGGTGTGTCTTTATCACACTGTATCTCAAAAACCATTCTTGATTATGACTTAAAACTTTAAACACTTCTTAGTTATATTAATCTCAATATCTGTATACATTTTGGTGATGATTCAAAATTTCATTTTTGAATTGTTGAGTATTTTGTAAAAAAAAGGGGGAGGGATTTTTCCATGTCGGCCATATCTCAAAAACAAATTATGATTATTGCTTAAAACTTTACACATGTCTTTGTTATGTTATCCTAAAGATCTGTATACTTTTTGGTGATGGTTCAAAATTTTATTTTTGAGTTATTAGTATTTTATAAAAAGGGGAGGGTTTTTTTACATGTTGGGGTGTATCTCAAAAATGATTTATGATTATTGCTATAAACTTTACACACTTCTTTGTTATATTAATCTAAAGATCTGTGTACTTTTTGCTGATTGATTCAAAATTTTGTTTTTGAGTTATTGAGTATTTTGTAAAAGAGGGGAGAGTTTTTTACATGTCGCACTGTATCTCAAAAATAATTTATGATTGTTGCTTAAAACTTTACACACTTCTTTGTTTATATTAATCTAAATAGCATATTAATCTATTGCAATAAAAATTCATAATTTCAAATAAAATTTGTTGATTTAGCTAACTAAGTCCTTATATTTGTATAAAATAACGTTCGTTTATAGTGGAACATTGTTTTAACAATGAATTAGCTGCAATCAAAATTTGCTTGCTAGTCCCTCGCTGTGGTCACAATTAGATAACTCTGGCTCATTTCCCAATCAATCTATCATGAAGGGAAGTAATTTCATGGAAGTTTTATTCATAGTCTATTTCAAAAATGATAACAAGTTCTTTATATTGGTATGTAAAAATTTTAAACGTTTCAAATTTATGAAATTATGTCGTACATCAATTGTTTTGATACATCAATAACAAAAACTGAAATATATTGCATTGATTCATTTTGTAATTATTCAAAATTATATCAGAAACCTAAACATAATTATAAAAAAAAATGAACCTGTTAAGGGGAGACAATTCTCGTATAACTTTTTCGAATTGGCACATAATACCACGGAATGTCACTCATCATACAAATGGCACATCCATATAATTAATTAACTGCGCAATCGCGCTCCATCTTCAATGATGATTCTGAATTATAAATATAACCAAAAGTTGTTAATCTATAGATAGTGAAGACTAATGAAAGCTAACCCACTGTAAAAATATTTTTTTGCACTTTTTTAAAACTTCCTCAGGAAAAATTCTCTAGCCACTTGACTTTCATAGCTCAAAATTAACGTTTTTACAGAATATTTGAATAAAGTAGATACAGATTATTCGCTTCTCAAAGTGTAAGACGCAATAAAAATCGTATACTTGCAAAATCTTACCGAAATATGGATTTAATTAAGTTCTAAACATTTTGACATTCCTTCATTTATTTTTTTATCGAAAACCGGTTTAAACAAATCACATGTACGTGTTAAGATCCGACTAAATACCTATTTCCCGATATGGTCAGGTAAAATTGCTAATCTAAAGATCTGTAAACTATTTGGTTTTGATTCAAAATTTTATTTAAGTAATATTTAGTTTTTTGGAAGAAGAAAAAACAGGTGAGGGGGGGGGGGGGGTGTTCACATGTCCTGCCGTGTCTCAAAATCAATATATGGTTTTCGCTTAAAACTTTCTCAGAACTATTTATGATTATTGCATAAGACTTCCACATAACCAAGTTTGCTACAACCAAATGTCCTGAAACTTATACACAATGTATTTTATCATAAAACACAAATCAAGTTGATATTTTTTTTGGTGTCACTTTGTAATCATTATTTCCCACTATAAATCCTAAACCTGCAAATGTTAAATGTTACCAGACCTCTACACAATACATACTGATTACTACATAATAAGTATGAAATTGAGAAGTGTCAATCTAATCATACTTGAGTTATGTCCCATTGAATGTTGTGTGTAAAGGGGACATCATTTGAGTCAATGGGAACATTTAATTCTTCATATATTTAAATTCTGCTTTGAATATTGAACGCTTATTTCTGAATCTATTTTAAAAACAATATCCTATTTATCCTAGGTGTTGCAGTATTGTTGATCATATGTATATGTATATGTAGTAAAGTGATCGCAATCCACTTTCCGAAGGTAAGTAACAGTTTGCAATTTTTATCAGTAGTTTAGAATTGTTGAGTAGTTTAGAATTGTTGAAAATTATGAATAGATGAAACATGCATAATATGCCTCCCTCAGAAAATTTTGCATGTGTACTAAAGTAGTTAATTAGCTATGTTTTTCCCCTCAGAAGTAGTATTAATTATGAAGTATATTGTACTTCCAGTTAACCAAATCATTTCAGGCTTCAAACAACATTCTTCCTGAAATAAGTTGTTATGCAGCTATGAACTTTATATAATTTTATTAGGAAAAATTTAATTCGCATTGAAACATCAAATACCTTAATACCTTGCAATTTCTTACCAATTCCCTTGTCAATACGTATATTAATCTTGGATTATTTGGTTACACCTCTTCAATCATGGTCTATTGACTTCGCCATAGTTTCTGTTCACAAATTTGTGAAATCACAAGTCAAAAAATCTAAAACTTACGGCAATCCTATCAATCAATACTCAGAAATACATGGTACTAGGAACAAACTTATTATATCAAATATTACAAACTATAACCATACTAAATCAGAACCTTTACCATATTTATAGAGTCTATTATCTTTTGATCAGTTAGCAGTATTATTCCTTAAAAGAAAATTTTAATTCTTCTAATCGTATAATTCATTCATTTTGTTTCACATTAACTGTTACTAAATCATCTACAAGTACAGCTACAATCCACTATATAACCATATATTATGTTAAAAAAACTGTTTTGGTTCAACTAAAAATTTAAATGAATGAGCCATCAATACATGTCTAATCTATAAAAGTTTTCAAATGTAACTTGAAAAGATGTATTAAAGGGACGAAACTCACAAGGCCAAACTGACACATTAAATTGATTTTTCCATTAAATATTTTGTTCATTATTTCATAAATAAAACATATGTGTATCACATACTCAAATTATCTCTAAACAATTTTTCAAAATTTAGACTTTTCTACATTTAGACTTCGTCAACCTGGCCTTGGGGGTATAGGCAGTACTAACTTTTCAAAGTTCGAGATCAAATTTTTATTTTTTATATTTGCGCAGTCACCAGAAATTCATTCACTGGATTTCAAACAATTGAGTTTTAATTTTTTGTTGTTAATAATATTGATGTGTGAAACACCTACTGATGAGTCCTATTCACACATCCATATTATACTACTTTGTTAACAATTTCTATTAATCCCAGAGTTTAATCTTTTACAACCTTACTTCCACCAATATAATTCACATCTTGCAAATATTTTCCCCTGAAAAGTGCAGTACCTATAGTCTGAGCTATAGTCTATTGAATTCACTTAAACTGGTATTATATCAATAACTGCATTAAACAGTTTCTAATCATTATTCATTCAAAACCATTTTATTATACCAATGTCTCACACACAACATATTATAGTATACTGTTGTCTATCAGTCCATCATCCACACTTCAGACAATTACTAGAAAACACTTCCCCCTACTATCATGAAACTTTGTTGAAATGTTTATATCTATTGACATTTGCTCCTTATCGATTTTATAAATTTCAGAATTTTCATTTCCATGTTATGAAGAAAGATTTTATCCTTAAAAAAAGAGAGAATTTTCCAATTTTGGACAATAACACAAAAATGCATCCATCACCTTTAATTAAACTTTGGTGATTTTTTTACACTATTGACCTAAGTTCCCTTTTGATTGTAATAAATTTCAGATTATACATTTCTGTGTTACGAATTTTTATATATGCTAAAAAAAAGAAGGGATTTTATAGTTTTTGGACAACTATAAGTGCAGGAGTTTCGGGCTACACTGAAAACCCATTGGAGGCCTTCAGCTGTTGTCTACTCTATGGTTGGGTTGTTGTCACTTTGACACTTTCCTCATTTCCCATCTCAATTATTCACATAAACACTTCCACATCATTTTATAAAACTTTGGTGAATTGTCTATGTCTGTTGACCTCAGCTACATTTCAAAATTTAAAACAAGATGAACAACTACAGGTCCCCAAATAGCCTTCAACAATGACAAAACCTCATACAGCACAGTCAGCTATAAAAAACCTTAAAATGACAAATATAAAACAAATGAAATGAGAAAACAAATAGATTAATAATTGTACAAAACAAAATAGTTCAACCTTTAAGCAAGCTTAAAAGGAATCAAGACATATCATGCGCTTACAGTGCAGCTATTTATAAACCAACTCCATATTCAAACACCCAAACAATTAATTCATAGAGAGGGGTGAAAGTTGAAGCCCCCTTTTTTATCAGTCAATGCATTTGAATGAAGAAATGTACACATCAACTCAATCTGTTAATACACATTTCCAGTCTAACTTTCAATGCATTTGTAATGACCTTTAACCCCACTGACAATTTGCGTCTGTGTCCATACTTGTATATAATGCAAAATACATTCTGAGTTGGAAATCAAAATAAAAAAAATAAGTGGATGATCATTTACAATCAGGACTCATCAGCAGGCACAGATGTTTAAAAGATCACATTGTTATTTTTAATATAAAAATTAAAAGTTATATTGTAAAATGACAATTGGACATTTTCCCCTGTAAAGCAAAAGAGGAGAATGTATACAACTAAAGAAAAACTCATTTGAGGTCCCTGTATGATGACAAATTCATAAGAAAAAAACAAACGGCCGAAACCAATAAACAAACACATTCATGACAGACAATAAATAACGGCAACACATATGGACTACTTTTTGACCTTGTTCCAATTTGGAAAGGAGACAACTGAGAAATGACAAAAATGAAATATGACTAGTTCAAAAGGTGACAAAATAACTATGACGCGACCGGTCTTTTGCATTAATGGAAATAATCAACGTAATCTTTATAAAGTTATTGATTTCATAATTTTTCTTCTTCGTATAACTAGGTTTTGTTCAGAGGATCACTGAGGAGTATATACATTTTTTTACGTGTTAAAGGAAAATATATTTCATATTATTATTCGAGTTTCCTCAAAGAAAGAAAGAAGGGTATGTGCTTATCTAAATTTAATCCTAAAAAGAGTGAAGAAATTGTTTATTTGCTAAAATATCTTGTCCGTGGAAAAACTCTAACTATTTTATATCATAGGGTTATTTAAAAAAAAAAGTGTAACTGACTTACATGAATGTAGTGTAGAAAAAGCCAATTAAAGGTTCAATGATAATTCTTTTGCATCTAATAACAGCAAATACAGGATAAAATTTTAGCGTCACAAACAGTGCCATCAGCAGCCAAACAAAAACTAAAAAAAAACAATGGTATGATTAAAATTAACAACGTATAAGACAAAAACAATTGGGCAGGGTCTTCCCTGCCCCCCCCCCCCCCTAGGCACTGCAGTGTGGTACATAATTATAATGCTTTCGATAATCAGTTTTTTGTCTTTACTCTTAAATCTCTTAGAACAACATACAGTGAAATGCCTTTAAATTAGTAAGGCAGGAGTTATCCTAGTACAAAATAGTCTGGGATCATCCGTTCAATATTGAAAGCTAATTATAGTTTAAACAAATGTGAGGTCTAAACTGTAACATTTTCAAATATTTATGAAAGAGTATTCTAACTCACATGCATTTGATAGTGATAATTTAATAACTGATATTTTAAAATTTAAATGTTTATATAGCAAATCAATTGTCATTAATTGTCATAATGCTTGTGTCCTAGTTGCTGAATAGGTTTGCCTAAGTTTGCCTTAGTAGCATATTTTCTAGCCTAGGCAATTTTTTTTTTTTTTTAATTCATATAATTGATAATTGAAATGACTAATATGTCACAGAGACAACAAACCAACCAAAGAACAGACATCAGCCGAATGCCACCAATTGATTTTCAACGCAGCGAGAAAATCCCTCACCTGGTAGTGGTCCTCAGTTGGTCCCTACATAAAATTGTCTACTAGTTCAGACAAAATGAACGTCACAATAAACTCAAAAAAATATAAATTACCTAAATTTAAAAAAAAAATAACATTCAAGACTAGAGGCTCCTGACTTGGGACAGGCACAACAATGCGACAGGGTTAAACACGCTTCGTGAGATCTCAAACCATCTCGTATACCTCTAGCCAATGTAGAATAATGAAACATATAACACTTAGGATGACAGAATGACAAACAATTATTAGATTTCAAGTTTTATTGTAAGTAATAAGCTTATCCCGAATCAACTTCAGATATAAGGAAAGTAAACCTCCAAATAATATGTTTGGCATTGATATAATTTAGAATAAGGATAGTAATTAGAGCTCTACTTTTTATTCAAAAATATGATAATAAGAAAGAAATTAGAATTCGACCGCTATCTATGTATATACAAAATGTAAATACTGGTAAAACTCCTATAGTACATGAAACATGAAACATGAAAACTTAATTAAACGCCTATTTCTACATATACAATATGTATTCAATGGCGTTGTACATAAATGACATATAAAATACAAAAATACTAAGCAAAAAAAATTGTAGTGTGTCTCTATAAGGTTAAACATATAGATTATACTTGGAAACTAGTAGATAAACAATATCTCCGAAAAAGAGGCGTTGTATGTGAAACAAGTATTAACAAAGTACAATTAAAAGCACAAAAAAATCGAGGATTTCTACATACAACATAGCGGAAGATATATGAGTTGTATAATGTATGCCATGTATACCCAATTTCTCATATTTATCTAACCGTATTAACGATTCAACATGTTATTGCTTTGCATTGAGCATAAACTTTGATCGCTTACCTCTGACCCAGGGGCTTACTAATGTTGGAATATTCAACGAGTCTAAAACTAATCCTCTTTGAGATATTAAAGACACCAGTTCAACTGAAGTACATCCAAACGCAGCTGTATAAATAATGGCTAAATTGTCATCCTCCAGGAAGTTTATCGGCCTGAAATATTTTAACATGTTATATTCTGCAATAATAAGTAACCGTTTCTAGTTTGTTATGTCATGCACAAAAGAGTCAGTGGTTGGCTTTTTTTAGTTTTCTGCATTGTCCGCAAAAAACAAAACTCATGCCTAAAGTTATTTGCTCCCTCAAACTTTATATATATTTTATGTATTCAAATGAGTATGTTTTGTTCTATAAAACATGTAGACAAATATTTTCTACATATATATTTAAGAAAGAAATCGTTTTTTTTTAAAGCAATCGAGGAAGGAATCGTATATTATTAACCGACTCTGAAAAGAGACGTTTTTGCACACACAAACCATTTAACAGTCATGTTCACAGAAATAAATAACCAAAGAACACTGAAAATATAAAAAATAAGTTTTAAAAACCCATTTTAGGTGCATGGTCCTTTGAAATATGAATGCATATATTCTATGAAGGGAAATGTTAAATTAACTTTAGAGGTCTTTTTTTTGCAATTTGCTTTGCTAGCACTTTATGTCAGAAATACAGCGGACTGGTCATTTTTCTATTGAAAAAAAATCAAAGTGGCGAAATTCATAATAACAAGTAAAAGAATGACAAATCAAACATAAGTATTTTTATAATTCATTCAAGAAAAAAGAAAAAGCATACGTTATAGATAACATATTTGTAAAATATAGCGAACTAGTTTTTACTTTGACAACTAAAGGACGACAGTTTGAACAACAGCTATAGGGCACGTTAAATTCTTCAACAATTAGAAAACAAAAACATGATACTCTGTATTCATCAATATTTGTAAGATTTCATGGTTAGGGTGAACCACGAATTTCAATACTCAACGAAGTAGGAATTTTCTATAAGCTGAAATCAAAAATATTTTAGGATTTATTTCCTTAACAATTCAGAAAATTTTTTACCAACGAAAATAAATGAATCTATAGTATGTCTATTGGAACACAACGTGCTACAATTATGGATTGCACAAATCTACTTGAAATCAGTCAAATCAAGTAGAAAAGGTTAACATCAGCATGCACTTCTCATTCTGGGATAATGATGATTTTATCATACTATAGAAATATGTTTAATCTTATAAATTGAAAATATCCTATTGAAATTAGAATTAAGGTACCAAAGTAACAGTATGTTTGTCTCATATCCTCAAAATTGACAGTGGAAAGCTGTTTTATCTTTGTGTTGCATTTCATTTAGGTTTGTGATATAAATCTTCAGTTTTCTATGAATTGTGTTATGGTCTATTCTTCGTAATCCGATTTTTGGGGGCTGTCAGTTTTTTATCAACATTAGTTATAAATATCTCGTTGAATCTCCCGTCCCTTTCTTTTGCATTAGCATCTGTGTATTGGACGAATATCTCCATGTTGAAAAAATTACCTCGTTCCGAGAAAAATATATCTTGATAAAGTAACTTTCAAGACATAATCTTAGGTTAAAATTGAAATCATCTCTTCACACATTTAACGGTCAACATAATTATCTTATATGGACTATTATAGGGCTTCTATATTATGATAGATTACCAGAGATTACAGCCCTTGGTAACAATTTGATGGGTTTGAATTGTTGAATCTATAGTTGTGTGTGTGATGTACTTTGTACTGTGCACCCTTATTGTGTCTTTTTTATCAGTGTCTTTCGTTGGCTTTGTGTTTTGTTTGCCTTATTAGTATTTTATGTCGGTTTGGTGAAATAAAAATTCATATAGTTGTCAATATATTAAAATAAGTAATGATTTCGTTTTATTTGTTATACGAATGTTATAGAAGATGAATATTCAGTTGGAATACTTACATTACAATACCTGGTCGTCCTCCTCGTTTGTTTGTTTCAAAAAATGATAGAAAAATTGAAAGTAAAATCTGAAAAATAAGAATAACTTGTTGTACAGTTGTATCAGAGTATGTGTGTAAATGTGCGTTAACAAACGTTCAATGGTATTGCCTTAGTGTTACCTTAGAATGAAAATATTTTACAAAATTGAACACGGTCACATGTTCTATTTCTAAGGAGCATTATATGTGTTACTAGAGATTCAGTAAATTTTAAAAATAATACTTGGAAGCTGCAAAAGAATTAAAAGAAAGGTATGTCTCCTAATTTACATTTAATGGGAAGGTCTGTTTATCAATAATATACTAAATCATTCAGGTCAATACCACAGTTCGAAATGCAATGACAGGTGCATTATTAATTCGATTACTAGTTTAAGATGCATACCCACTTTGTAAAAAGTCAAATTTTAGCTATAGCAAAAGTAAAAAAAAAAAAAGGGAAAACAATCAACAACAAAAAAGCGAACAAAAATTAAATGGTTCTGGTAAGTATTATTATTTTGGGGTCAAGAATGGTTTGCATGAACATGATGAATTCACAGTTGTATCCTGCATCTTCAAGATATTAGATACCTTCTTCATTTGTGGATGTAGCCAAGCTCTTCTGTGTTTGATACAGTACATACTACATGTGATAGATTTGAAAATGATAATTTAATTTAGGTACAATGATATGAGATGTAGAAAAACATTTATACAGCATAACAAAAAAAATACAAAAATAGAAGAAGGTACAATTGTATACATAATGCATGTAGGTCACGAAAGAATAAGATGCATAAAATCTCCATAAGTCATTTAGGCGCATTTTATTATTTTTGTGTTTTATAAGGTTGTAACTACAATACATCACTTAAGAAACTGACATAAACTCCAACTTAAATATCCTTATATCATTATCCTAATTTTTTTTCATATGCCTACACTTCTAAAACTATATTGAACCAGTAATGGAAAAAAGTAAAAACTCAAAAATACTGAACTCCGAGGAAAATTCAAAACGGAAAATACCAAATCAAAAAGCAGTATTGAAACCTCATACACATCAAATTAATGGATAACAACTGTCATATTCCGGACTTGGTACAGGCATTTTCCTATGAAGAAAATAGAGGATTGAAACTGGTTTTATTAAAACTAGCTAAACCTCCAACTTGTATGGCAGTCGCATCAATTTTCATTGATTACAAGCATTCTTTAAAAATATTTACAAAAGCTTTGTACAGGTATTCCCTGGAATAGCAAGGTGGCAATATTATTTCAATAGTTTAACACAAAAGCGACATGCCACAATGCAGTGACAATAACCAAATAGATTATGTAAGTTTTTCTGGCTCTGATTATTTAAATAATATTCGTTTGCTATTCATCATGTATTCATAGCTTGTAATTTTATTTTTGAATTTATATATGAGCACTGCTCTTGTATCCTAATCCCAATTATTGAATATTTTGCTTACTTCGTTTTTGTGTCTTTATCCTTACAGCTATATATATATATATGTACTAAAGAAATATTTACACCGAATGTTTGTGGCACAACATCCTGTCCACAAGTTAACAATTTTTTTTTTCTGTAACGTAAGATCCATTTTGTTACAACCTGTGATCAATTTTATTTGGCAATCGCCAATGGCAGTCAGCAGGGTTAAAGAACATCAGTTGTTCGACCTGTTAGTCAAATGCGTTTTGTTTAAATATACTTTTTCACTCTTTTGGTCTTTTGGAAAATGTTGTTTGTGCTGTTTTTAGACCCTTCTACAACGAAATTTGTTTGACATGCACACGTAAAAAAATGAGAGCCCAGGTGGCCGTGTGGTCTAGCGGGACGGCTGCAGTGCAGGCGATTTGGTGTCACGATATCACAGTAGCATGGGTTCGAATCCCGGCGAGGGAAGAACCAAAAAAATTGCGAAAGCAATCTTACAGATCTAACATTGTTGGGTTGATGTTTAGACGAGTTGTATATACATTATGTACACAGCCATGTATCACCATCATTGATGGCGATCCGATGGATACATCTGTTGTAGGGTTGTCACTGACTCAGACGTACTTATGTATATATATATCACAGTAGCATGGGTTCGAATCCCGGCGAGGGAAGAACCAAAAATTTGCGAAAGCAAATTTACAGATCTAACATTGTTGGGTTGATGTTTAGACGAGTTGTATATACATTATGTACACAGCCATGTATCACCATCATTGATGGCGATCCGATGGATACATCTGTTGTAGGGTTGTCACTGACTCAGACGTAATTATATATATATATATATATATATATATATAACAATTTTTTTAATGAAAATATGTTAACAGTAATATTTATGTCTTTACCCTTGTTGCTATATATATAACAATTTCTTTAATAAAATATGTTAACAGTAATCTCTTAGAGTGTCTACAGATTAGTAGTTAAATACAATTGCATGTAAATACAGATATTATTTTATTGTTCTAAATTTTGTTGTTCTAAATCTTCGAATATAAAATTGAATTATAGAATGTTCCTCCAGCTTGCATTCTCTAATTTTTTTATCCGGGTTTATTTACAATTTTAGGTTCTATCGGTTTTATAATCTTCACTGGCGGATCCAGAAATTTTCATTAGTGAAGGCCTATTGACTACCTAAAAGGGGACCCTCTCAAGGGTTGCTTCAGTGATTTTCTATAAAAGCAACCATTTTTTCCTCCAGAAAAAGGGGGCTCGGATCCCCTGGCCACCCTCTAAATCCGTCTCTGATCTTTTCAGAGATTTTATTAAGTTCTGGATATTCAAACGTGTATATCTGAATCATTACTGATGAGACTATAAAAGAGGGACGAAAGATTCCAAAGCGATAGTCAAACTCATAAATCTAAAACAAACTGACAACGCCATAGCTAAAAATGAAAAAGACAAACAGAGAAACAATACTACACATGACACAACATGACACCAAAGAATAAACAACACGAACCCCAACAAAACTAGGGGTGATCTCAAGTGCTTCGGAAGGGTAAGCAGATCCTGCTCCACATGTGGCACCCGTCGTGTTGCTTATGTGATATCAAATCCGGTAAATAGTCTTATTCGGTAGGTCACATTCATGAAAGGGAAGGAGATTGTAGTTACGACGTAAGGAAAATGTCCGATATCATTTGTGAAACGGTTATTTGATAACGGTCAACCAACTCGTGATGGCGTCCGTAAAATTTACGAAGAGAAAAAATTGTTATAATTGTGACCTCCAACGGATGTATAACGGAGAAACAACGAATACAAAACGGAAATAGAACGGACGAGTACCGGACGTTCAACGGACACTTTATCCGTTTTATCTGACTTCGGTTCAAAGTTTTGAACACGCTCAAAATTTTCCACCGGACAGCACGGACGTTACCAGATAAAACGAACACTAGAAGGACATGAAAGTGATATGGACGGATAATTAACGAATGATAACGGACGTCTTACAGACATAAACGGGTTCAAAATAATTATCGGTTCGGCGTACGTTCGCGCTATCCGATAAGGTGTGACAGGGTCTTTAAGGAATGTACCTTTCAAAATGGGTCGATACTTAACAATTATGTATAGGATAAACAAACTTTTCAACTTTCTTTGGAAAAGTAGCGGTTCCATTCATCTATATGCAACATATATACAATGTATATATATCTATGAAGCCTAGGTGGTTGTGTTGTCTGGCTCGAGAGATACTGTGTAAGCTGATGAACACTTGTCAAATTATATAATGTGCAAAGATACAAATATGATGTTTGAATATATTTCAACACGATCTTGATAGTAATTCAGTTATGACAAATACTTTTTTAAGTTTACTCAAAAAATATTTAAAGCAGGAATCCACAGGAAATCCTGCCCCGTTCACGCTACGTTTTTGTCTGTACAGTAATTGGTAAAATCAGAGTAAAACCCATTTTGGTATAAATGGGACAAATGTTAACATTAAAATGAACATATGTACCAATTTTAGTGACCTCAAGTTCATGATTAGGTACCGTTACAAAACTTTAACCTGATGTATTTTTTACCGCATAGAATATACTTGAAAAGTGTCATTAATATTGTTGATTTATATGAAGCTACTTACAGCTATGCCCAGTGCCCCAAGTGATAGGTCCGTTATCGTATCATCGGGAGATACAGCAGTAGCATTGTTTGAAGACCTAAAATATAAACAAAACACATTATGTATGGAGCTTATTTTAAATTTTACGTGTACTGCTATGGCTAAGAGATGATTGTTGCTATCAAAAAATGTCTTGAAGTACGGAATATATAACGACAAAATTATTAACAAACAGATACACTGAATAGAAATCTTTCAAAATAGTAGAATAGGGAAATCTAAAATATTAACGCAATAGAGGCTCGAAGATCTTGTTTCGGTCATATGCAGTATATAAATTAACTCATTTTTGTTAACAACCGTAGAACTTTTAGAATTAACTCGATAAATACTTTAGCAAACATTTTGTAGTAATAATGGTGATTCGTTGTTTGTTAAAATGTTTGCTGGTGTTGTGGTCATATATATCACAACTATAAACGTCATTTTAAAGGTTTCCAAGAACGTTTGATAGCTACTAGCTTTTCACAAGAATTGTCATATATTTTTATTTCTATCTATGTAAAGCACGAAAACATGTTTGCTGCTGATATGTGTTTCAGAAATTATTTTAAATTTTTGTTCTCAAAACTTTTTATTTTTAGTCGGGGTGGTGGCTATTTTCGAAGTTGGTATTGATATTTCATTATATCAAAATTTTTACAGCTATCTGAACTGTAAGTATTTTTAAGAAAATTCATGCTTCGATCTATACGGAATAAAACACATTTTAAAAAATTAGAATGATATTTACAATCAATTTAAGGTTAATATTTCAAAAGAATGCTTATCATTTCAGCAATTTGTCTGATGAATACTTACATGACCTGCTATCTTTATTACTGCAAAAAACATAAAACAATAATTCTAAATAAATTAAATAATTGCGTCATCAGTAATTTAAATTTAATTTATACAATTCACCACACAACAACAAATGTTATGAATTCTATCAATACTTTATTGAATTAAATGCATCGATTGTATTGACTAAGACAATAATAATTGCTTCGTCGTGTCTTTATAGAACCGATTGTTTCCCTTCTATTTGATACTGTGACTTATAAACTCCCGTTGTAGTCGGAGAACTTCTTCAATGACCTATACAGTTTTGACTGTCTTTAAAACACAGGATAATAAAAGAAAAAAATCGTGATTACCTAGTTGGAGTCAACCTTGAGGTCATTTCCTTAATGGTTCTTTCAAAGGAATTATTGTTGTATAAAAGCAAGCTGTAAAGAAACTTAAAGTTCAATTGAGAAACTGATTATTCTACGAAATTACTAGAAAAACCTAAGGGTTTATTAGATTTTGAAGCATTTCTCGATACAAAAATCGGATAATGTATTGACATTTACTTTCCTATTTAACTGCATATAATTATATGTATAAGTATTGGGATTTTTTTTTTTAATTTAATAAATAGTACAAAGGACATGTTTTAAGTGGCGAAAGATACCAAAGTGACATCCAAACTCATTAGTCAAAAAAATAAGTGACAACGGTCAAAAAGAAAATGTGAAACGGACAAACAACTGAAAAAACAAAGACTGAGCAACACGCACAAAAAAAAATGCAAATGAGTGTGATTTTACATTGACAGTAGACGGAAATATGAAACTTTACCTATATTTAATTTTAACATCTTCTGGCAGGGGCGGCATAAAGATCATATCAAAATTCAGTTTTAATAAAAAAAAAAAAAAGTAGAATCACAAAATATCGAATTCGAGGAATATTGAAACCGGACAATTCTCTAATAAATCAAAAGCTCAAACATATAAAACGAATTGAAAACAACAGTCATATTTCTGAATTGGTACATGCATTTTCTTATGTAGAAGGTACATACATTTTCTTATGTAGAAAATGGTGTATTGAACCTGGGTTTGTAGCTAGCTTAACCTCTCCCTTGTATGGAAATCGCATACAATTTCATTATTGTGACAGCGATGTGTAAACAAACCAAACAGACATATAAGGTAAAAAAATGTCAACAATTGGGGATTCAGAAGTCAACATTGTGTTATAATCTTTATCACACAAAAAGACATGTAGGCAAAGCACATAAGCAAAAAAGTGAGACAAGAATACTTAATTTTACTATATGGCACAATAATAAAATGACAGGATGTACAGAGCATGCATTTGAATTTTATTTATCTAGGGCCTATGTCTTAAATCATATAGTAAGTTTGATTGCGAGACCTTAAGTTTTACAAATACATTCTCGGGGTAAAAGTCTTGTAATTTAGCTGTTATGGGAGAGTTTTGTCGTACCCCATTGTATATTGACATTATTTGTTCTATTCGTAAGTTTTTGCAAAGAATTAATGTTTTAGAAAATGATCATCTGTTAAAACACGTCCTATTCATAAATATTCACACTCATAAATATAACAAGTCATCTTGGCATTGTAATGTTGTATTTATGTATTTATTTTAAAATGTATTAATATTGATATAGAACGTATTGACGTTGAAAATTTGGAAATACTTTGATTAGTAGATATAGGATTTATTGGAAAGATACTATAGACGATAATGCAAACGTTGAAAGGAGGAAAATTGCGTACGTATTTTGAATTTAGAAACATCTTTAAAAATAAGCTTATTTATGTGAAGTTTCTAAATTTTAGTATCGAAAAGACCTAACTCAATTTTGAATCAGTGCTCATTAGGTAGCAATGGAGAAGGTATATATAAAAAGATCTATAAAGATAAAATATGTTGCGTGCAGTGTAAAAATATGCAGGTTGAAGACAAGTTACATTTTATAATAGAAAGCACTGTATATGAAAAAGCACAGGATTTTATTCTTAACGAAGCAAGCATTTAATGTGGAAAAGTACTCTTATATTTCAAAGTAAGAACAATTTATTTGGTTGATGTCATGTGAGTTTGAAAATGTTAATATGTCAGTGTCAAGATTTATAAATACTTGTTTTGAAATAAGTGACAATGTACATTCCAAAAACTCAATATACATGTAGTAATGTTGAAGTCTATTTTCATTTTATTTTTCATGTATTAGAGAGGCAAAATATTCAATTTCTTTATATTAAACACCATCTAGTATGGAGTAGAGTTATTTAATCATTTATATTTGATGTAATATATCTGTAAAATTACTGTATTAATCATAATATGTATATTCTCAGAAACGGGCCCTTTAATTGGATTTAATAATATCAATATTATTAATTCGTATATTTTAACAAATTTGATTCGTTTAAGGATAGTCAAAATATCTTCGAAGGTAGAGGGAAAACGGCGGATAGCAAAAAGCATATTGCACAGAGCACATTGCACGGCTATTCTAAGAATATCTGAAAAAGAAAGATTTACTTTGTGACGTCTTGTAATGAATTTCAAGATATCGTTAAACGTTTTGAAACAAATGATATCTGTGATCGATTATTTGACGAAAAAAATCTTCAAATACATAAGATGTTAAACAAACAAAAATAAAAATTAGATAACAACTAATAGGTTGTTATTGTCAAGGAGACAATATGATATATCTCAAACATAATCAAATGACGATTTTGATACAAAATATGCATAATGATCTGAAATTAATAATATAACAAATATAGCCTTTTTATGAGGTCAATACATGATATATCGACCTCAGACTTCGTCCTCAGTTAATATACTTCTTTCAGGTCAACATATCCTTGTATCCCCTTATACAAAAGCTATATTTGTATATTATGAACTTCTGACGAGGTCAATACGTTATATATGGACCTGTTCAGATTATATTGGCCGAGGACGAGTTTCCGAGTGTCAATATGATATGATGTGTTGACTGAATGAAAGTCCTTAATTCTTTATCTTACATAAGTAAATAATGTATTAGGAACAACATCATAGCTTGTTGCGTTAGCTTTCTTGTATTGTCAGCGTCTGCATTTAACATAAATTTTTGAAATCTCCTTCTGATAAACTTGCAAATATCTTTTTGTCTTCTACAGCGATTCCTCTGTGGTTGTTAAATGTCGTCATGACGTCATAAGTCTAAAGTTAGCAATATTTTAAAATTGACCACCAATACAGTATACATTTAGATAGAACAATAGAGTCAATATACGTAAAAAAAGAAACAAGGATTCAGATACGTCAAATAACCTCTGAAATACTTAATCGTCATTTCCTTAGCTGTATTTGGCAAAACTTTTAGGAATTTTCGTCCTCATTGCTCTTCAACTTCGTACTTTATGGCCTTTTTAACTTTTTTTAATTCGAGCGCGTCAGCTTATATTCAAATTTAGTCCTGGTATCTATGATGAGTTCATATCAAATGAAAACAGTTGAATGCAACACCATATTAAATATATATTCTTATTCTTATTATTTCCATATGCACATATTTGATTTTTAATACGTAGAGGTGATTTCGGGTGAAAACGCAGCCATTGTAGTCAAAGAGTCCACATGAACCTTTAAAACATTTAGAGTAAATTAAGTCACCAACATCATTTATAGATAAAATGAGATCATCTTAAACAATAGTTGTGAAATATGATTATGAAAGTATGAAGTCCTTTTGTTAAAGTTCCACTGATATGATTCACTGAGTTAAAAATAGTATTTTGTGAAGCTTTTTCACAATTTGATTGAGCTCGTCGGCAAATTTCTTATTTATCAATTTGACTCACCTCGATTGAACTTTATTTTTAAGTTTGCAACGTTTATTACAACTGTGAATTGTTTTATAACCGAAACATATAAAATCTTGCAGATCCAATTGTGGGAAACATCCTATTTAAACCACAAATGCACTTATGCAATGAATTATTTAAAAAATAAATACAACATTAGTTACCATATTTTGATTCTATATTTACCTGTCTTTGATTTACTTCCTTTGTCCTTATCTAGGCCAATAGTTTGTTGATAACTTTTATACAATCCATTGTTTTCAGAAAATGTATACGTGGGTGTGTTAAAATAAAATTTACAAAAATGTTTGTAATCTTTTCCAATATTTAAACTAGAATATAATTCATGTTTTGCTATCAACATGATCGAGGTGTCTATCTATTGTTTAAAGTTTTGAAGACAACAAACAAAAAGGATTTTTTTTAAACCCTCATTGAAAAGCATAACTCCTTTCGCTCAATTGAGTTATTTCTAGAACTTGTATTGTTTTATATTTTGTACTTTTTAAAATAGGTTATTTTATTATTTATCTGTTTTAGTTTTGAAAAAGATTTGCAGAACGCGAACATTTGGTAAAATCGTCATTAAAGAGCAATAAAAGATAATGTTTTTATGCTTTATATTTTCTATCTAACTAGTATAGTTTTCATGATGATTGTCAAAATCGAAGTACAAAGTCATTATAAGGCATAAATTACAAAAAAAACAGAATCGACGGACCATATTAGTAATGTGGACTTATTGGTAGTTCTCGATTTTCTTATCAATTCTGCTTTAAATGTTTCTCTCTTTTCACTGCAGTTTTCACGATAAAATATAAAAGTACTGTTTCTACACCACTAGTGCTAATAGAAAAGATTGTTGGTGTGGGTTTTTTTCTGTATATTTCCTCATTATGAAATGTAAACAGGTTATTTTTATCTATAAATTAAAAAATAAAAACATTTAAATATTTTTCATATAACACGTAGTTTATTTAGAATTACCACCATTCTATATGTTCCACTTTTTTAGATATAATTTGGGCGTGCCTCGGTACTTATTCGTACACAAAAATACTGCAAATGCGTTGCTCTGCTGTTGTCATTTTTTTGTATTCTAATCTTTCATTTTTGCTAATTTACTTCATATGTCTATATGCCAATATGTTTGCTTTATAGTGATAGGTAATCATTATAACTCAATGTTGACTAATGTACCTCTATTTTTATTATGTCTGTTCAATACGTCTATGTCAATTTACTGGAATTGTATACGACTATCATACAAGTGAGAGGTTAGACCCTTATAAAGCTAGGTTTATTGCACCATTTTCTACATACGGAAATGGTAATACCAAGTTACGAATATGACAGTTGTTTTCCCTTCATTTGGAGTGTTTGGGTTTTTCATTTGCTATTTAAGACTTTTATTTAAGATTAGTCTTGCTCACTGCATTATGATATCAAGGTTACGCGATATGTTGGCGCGTTGTGAAAAATTCCTGTTTTGTGGAAACAAAATACAAAGCCTGAAGTATTAAATCTGTTGCACTCAAATCTTCCTTACTTATTATGAAAATTTCCCCTGGTAGAATTACCTCACAATGAATTGAATTCAATAGTTCATGCTTTACATCAAACTGCAATCACAGAACTATCTATAAAACCGAAATTGAAATAAAACCATGAATTATATTGCAGACACATTCACAGCTTGATATATGTGCTGGTATAAGGTTGCATCTACACTACAATATTTACGCATCAATGTAAATATAACGGAATTTGATGAGACTGTCATCAAAGTGAGAGGGTTAGCGCTATAAAACCAGGCTTTTTCCTGTTGTGTCGTCGAAAATGAAAGATGTTCGTTGTCATTCTGTGGTTTATATATGTGACGTATATCATTTTCTAACGTCACCCACGCGAAGTAATGAATGTGTTTGTAGATAGATGTTTTTGTGTTCTGTTCAATTGTTCCAATTAAAATTGTTATAAGATGATGATTGCTGTACCCATATTTTGACTATTTTATTTATTATGTCTATTTGGTTCAAGCATCATTGTAAATATAACGGAATGATATGAGACTGTCAACAAAGTGAGAGGTAAAGCGCTATGAAACCAGGTTTAATTCACCATTTTCTACATTTCAAAATGCCTGTACCAAGTCAGGATTGTGACAGTTCTTGTCCATTCGTTTTTTTTATGCGTTTTGCTATTTGATTTTGCCATGTGATTATGGACTTTCCGATAAAATTTTCCTCGAAGTTCAGTATTTTTGTGATTTTACTTTCTACCTCCACCTTCAATGTAAATATTTGAATTATTGGTATGTACTTAAATGAGACATCTAAATGTATTCGATTATGAAGTTATATTGCAATGTAACATCTAAATGGGGATCAGCGTTTATTTTACATAAATCTTCCTTAAATAAAATTTTGTTTTAAACATTCCTAGATTTGATGTTGTTACTACCCATCAAATATTTTATCTATTTCAACTTCCTCTATAATTATGATTCATCAGGCAAAAACTTAGTCTGTTTACTACATTTTACCCAAGAAAGGAAACAGTTATAATACTATATGTTTATGTAGGCTTAGTGTTGGGCTCAGCTTATTCGGTAGGGCTCTGTGAACGGTACACACATGATTTATAACAAAGAACTAGTATTATACATTTTCAGTTTATAATTTTTTTAATTATACGGAAACTACTGTTTCAACTAATACGGAAACTAATTTTTCAACTATTTCAGTCGAAGTTGGCCTTGAATGAATTTGTCTATTTTTAATGTCCTTTTTGGGTTATAGCTTTTCAACGTTTTCGGTTCTTAAACATCCATGCCTTTCAAATAATCGGGTTTTGTGCGTTCCTGGTGAAGGTAAATCCAAATAGCAATTCGGAAGCATGAAATTTATAACGTGTTGTGTTCATTATTTTAGTTAGAATCCGTCGGTGTAGTCCTGTGTAAAATCTTTTCTGATATGTTAAACTATGAAGTTTTGAAGAATGGCATGTTCTCTTAAAAATATTGACAAAATCTTCATTTTATTCCATTTGGATGAATATTACGGCTGTCACATTTACAAATAGAATGCAGTGAAAAACAGCAATTTTATATATATAAAAATATATCTTTTTAACAACATACATTAGAACAAATCTGACGTAGGCATGGACCAGTAGGTCTACTTCTATCTAAACTGGTTTTTTTTCCAGAAACCGAATTGCCCATTTATTGCACATAAAATGCATCATACTGTAACAGCTTTAAGAAGAAGTATTTACCTTCATAACAATTCTAAAGATCTAGCTAAATCTTAGATCAAAATCTCTGCAATTTTGAAACAAAATTTTTACCTTTGATTTTCTACCCTTACAATACAATTATTCTTGCTAAATTAAAAGATCGACTTCGAATTCTAATTTAACATAGCTTTTTCTATAAAAATGGGAATCATAGATCAAATAATAGAAACAACTAGAGGCTCTAAAGAGCCTGTGTCGCTCACCTTGGTATATGTGAATTAAACAAAGGAAGCAGACAGTTCATGACAAAATTGTGTTTAGGTGATAGTGATGTGTTTGTACATCTTACTTTACTGAACATTCTTGCTGCTTACAATTATCTCTATCTATAATGAACTTGTCCGTGTAGTTTCAGTGGGAAATGTTAGTAAAAATTTACAAATTTTATGAAAATTGTTAAAAATTGATTATAAAGGACAATAACTTCTTAGGGTTTTTTGGTTATTTTGTCTTAAATTGCTGTTCATTATTGCTGTTTACAGTTTATCTCTATCTATAATAATATTCAAGATAATAACCCAAAACAGCAAAATATCCTTAAAATTACCAATTTAGGGGCAGCAACCTAACAATGAGTTGTCCGATTCATCTAAACATTTCAGGGCAGATAGATCTTGACTAGATAAACAAATTAACCCCATGTCAGATTTGCTCTAAATGCTTTGGTTTTTGAGTTATAAGCCAAAAAATGCATTTACCCCTATGTTCTATTTTTAGCCGTAGCAGCCATCTTGGTTGGTTTGCCCGGTCACAAAACACAATTTTAAACTAAATAGCCTAATAATGATTCTGGCTATATTTGGTAAAATTTGGCCCAGTAGTTTCAGAGGAGAAGATTTTTGTAAAAGTTCACTAAGATTTACGAAAAATGATTAAAAATTGACTATAAAGGGCAATAACTCCTAAAGGGGTCAACTGACCATTTTGGTCCTGTTGACTTATTTGTAAATCTTACTTTGCTGAACATTTTTGCTGTTTACAGTTTTTCTCTATCCATAATAATATTCAAGATAATATCCAAAAACAGCAAAATTTCCTTAAAATTACCAATTCAGGGGCAGCAACCCAACAACGGGTTGTCCGATCCATCTAAAAGTTTCAGGGCAGATAGATCTTGACCTTGTAAACAATTTTACCCCCATGACAGATTTGCTCTAAATGCTTTGATTTTACAGTTATAAGCCAAAAACTGCATTTTACCCCTATGTTTTATTTTTAGCCATAGCGGCCATCTTGGTTAGTTGGCCGGGTAAAAAAACACAAATTTTAAACTAGATACATCAATGATGATTGTGGCAAAGTTTGGTTTAATTTGGCCCGGTAGTTTCAGAGGAGAAGATTTTTTTAAAAGATAATGGAGATTTACGAAGAATGGTTAAAAATTTACTATAAAGGGCAATAACTCCTAAAGGGGTCAACTGACTATTTTGGTCCTGTTGACTTATTTGTAAATCTTACTTTGCTGAACATTATTGCTGTTTACAGTTTATCTCCATCTATAATAATATTCAAGATAATGACCAAAAACAGTAAAATTTCCTTAAAATTACCAATTTAGGGGCAGCAACCCAACAATGGGTTGTCTGATTCATCTGAAAATTTCAGGGCAGATAGATCTTGACCTGATAAACAATTTTACCGTGTCAGATTTGCTCTAAATGCTTTGGTTTTTGAGTTAAAAAAAAAACTGCATTTCACCCCTATGTTCTATGTTTAGCCATGGCGGCCATCTTGGTTGGTAGGCCGGGTAAAAAAAAACACAAATTTTAAACAAGATACATCAATGATGATTGTGGCCAAGTTTGGCTTAATTTGGCCCAGTAGTTTAAGAGAAGGAGATTTTTGTAAAAGTTAACAACGACGGACGACAGACGGACGACGACGGACGACGGACGCCAAGTGATGGGAAAAGCTCACTTGGCCTTTTGAGCCAGATGAGCTAAAAATGTGGGTTATAATTAGTCTAATAAATTGTATGAATTACCACACTGATTCTATCAGAAAATACATAGAAGATTTTTTTTAAAAGCTCGACTTTTTAATTGACAGTATATTTTATGAGTGTGGATGATTAATATTTCAACAGACAGTCGGTATTCCAATTGGAACTACTGGCCGATTTCTTTTTCTGTTCTAATGCAGGACCTTATAAAAGACAAAAAGAAAAAGCACCTTGCGAAATTCTTTAATTTTTAACTTTGCCGATATCCTATCTCTGAATAACCCATATTATATCCAGTACTTGCATCACATATATCCCAGTGAACAAGAAATCAAGAATATAATTAAACCAGAAGGACATCTTCGCTAGCCAAGGGTTACGATCCACTCCCGCTCTCTTGTGAAGAGAGTGGATCGTAACCCTTGGCTAGCGAAGATGCCACAAGGACTGCTCATTACCTTTACATTTTGCACAATATTGACATATATAGACGACTACAGACTAAAATCTATGACAAGCGGGATGATTTTAACTAACAAATTATCGATATCCCATTTCTCAACAGTTACATAATCTCTGTCCCGTCGTATGGTATTAATGTACTAGTATCTCAAATGGTACGTTTTGCTCCTACAATTTCACACTATACGGAATTCATATACAGGAGTCTACTCTTTAAGCAGAAACTGCTCATACAGAGTTATGTGAAGAAAAACTAAAATGAACTATATGATATGTCTGTGTCTGTATCTAACTAACTAATGATCGACATTTTTCAGTGTACTGTCCTAAATAAAGGCAACAGTAGTATACCGCTGTTTAAAACTCATAAATCTATGGACAAAAAACTAAATCGGGGTAACAAACTAAAACTGAGGAAAACCCATTAAATGAAAAAGGAGAACAACGACACAACACTAAAATGTAACACACTCAGAAACGGACCAAGCATAGACAAAATCCTACGAGAATAACAAATATAACATCAAAACCAAATACATGAATTTGGGATCGACAAGTACCGTGAAAAAATTAATTACAGTTATTCGTTGTGGTTAACATGTCGAAGTGTTATATTACATTATTTATTTATGTATTTCTCCGTCCTGAGTGGTCTTTAATTTATTTGTACTGTATTCCCGTCATGTAAATCTGTAATTTTATCTAACATCCTCTTAAAGCGCAAAGTTAGGCTTGCCACAAAACCAGGTTCAACCAACTATTTTCCTTAAGAATTTCCTGTACCAAGTCAGGTTTATTGTAGTTGTTATCTTATAGATTGTTTCTATGTATGTTGCATTGTCGATTTATTTTGTTCCACTTCAGTGGTGTTTCTGTATTTTTGTTGTTCTCTTCTTATAGCTGATGTGTTTTTCCCCGGATTTGTTTTTTCTCAATCGATTAATGATGTTTGAACACCGGTATATTACTGTTGCATTTCAATAGTAAACACATCTTAGATATCTATGAACAATTCAAATGTATATCAATGTAATCATCAACACCAATGATAGAAGTGTTGCTCGCATAAAAAAATATTGAAATGTATTACAAGATATGAGCTACAACTCATACATGAAACTTTTTATGGAGACAATTGAATGAGCATACAAAAGAGAAATGCATGGGAGACAATTTAGAATAAGTTTTAACAACCTTGGCATATAAAATTTGTAATTGTTTTTAAGAATAGTTACCGTATTAGTATGTTATAGTTGCAATTATATGTACTTTCCTATTAACAATGAATGTGTCCATAGTACACGGATGTCCCACTCGCAAAAGCATTTCGGTGGTCCGTGAAATTGGGGGTCAAAACTTTAATTTGGCATTAATATCAAAAGATCTTATCCCTGGAAACATGTGTAATAAGTTTCAAGTTGATTGTACGTTAACTTCATCAAAAACTACCTTGACCAACAACGTTTACCTGAATTTTGCACTATCATATGTTCAGTGGACCGTGCAATTTGGGTCAAACCTTTAATTTGGTATTAGAATTAGAAAGATCATATCATGGGATCATGTGTGCTAAGTTTCAAGTTGATTGGTCTTAAAATTCATCACAACCTTGACCAAAAACTCTAGTATTGAGCAGGACAAACGGACGAACGGACACGCAGACCAGAAAACATAACTCTTCTATCGTTGGTGGGACATAAATAGTAGGTTTGGCATAAAATCTAGATTGTTGCTTAATATTAACTTAATATAATATGTCTACAGCATTTGTTTAGTAGATCCTTATAATTAATAACCCAATACCCCATGTGGTTCATTTGCATTTTCAAAATTTATATGTTATACTCACTCAATTTAAAGAATGTATTGACAACCCCAAACTTGTACAAACCCTGTTTCCTCATCACAAAATAAAATCATTACTTCCTGTTTTACATTTTTCATTGTCAACAAATTGATTAGCAAAACACCTAGATAAAAACAGTCAGCAATAAAAATACGGCAGTGTTTATTTGGTACTTGAATTCTGTCGTGTTTATGATTTTAAGTATTATTTACAGCTTTTACATTAATGCTAGCAAGACAAATCTTTGTTTGGCTTGCGTGCTTTGCTTGTATCAATGTTTGCTCAAGCATGGAAATTAAGATAGGCGGGGCTTCAGCTTGTATACATCATATATAAATTTTATTGGACGTTATAGTTGAGATTAGGACACTAAATTTTAAAACATCACAGGATGACAAATATAAAGCGCAATTTTAGAAATGGAAGCCAAAAAAATGCATTTTCATTATTCAACTTAAAAGACTGTCGACACGTCAAGTACTTTTAGTAAAACAAAATAGCTATTTGAACACACCTACTCATTACTACTTATATGATTTATTACATAGGTATTTCATTTGACCCATATATTTCATCTTTTAGTACTGTGATTTTTTATGTTATAAAGTAAACCTGAAGCTTTGTTTTATAAAAATGATAGAATCTGAATAGAATATAATAGGTCAAATGAAATACCTATGTAATGAATCACAAAATCAGAGTAGGTGTGTTCGAATAGCTATTTTCGACAGTCTTTCAAGTTGAATGATGAAAATGCATATCTTCGAGAGACAAAATTACAATTTTTTGGCTTCCATTTCTACAATTGCGCTTTATATTTGTCATCCTGTGATGTTTTAAAATGTAGTGTCCTTAACCTCAAACATAACGCCCAATAAAATTTAAATATGATGTATACAAGCTGAAACACCGCCTATCTTAATTGCCATGCTTGAGCAAACGTTGATACAAGCAAAGCAAGCAAGCCAAACAAAGATTTGTCTTGCTAGCATTTATGTAAAAGCTGTAAAGACATATATCATGTTAATGACGAATTATAATACTATATCAGTAGCTATCATAGTCACACATTAAACGAAAACATTTACGCGACTTTCAGTAAAAGTTTTGTATGATTCTATAATATTGATTCCAGAGGTAAAATGTTATTTTCGCATAAAATATTGATACAAAACATTATAAATTGTATGCGTCCGGAGAGCTTTTCTGTATAACCTTCATCTGGAACGCTCAAAGCTGAATATTTGAAAGCCATTCATGTATAAGAACCGAAACAGTTGAAATGCAACATAAATGAAACATGTGCCATCCGTGAGAGCATTAAATTAATGTATAGAAGAAAAGCAAACGAAAGGTTGGATTGGACTGGTAATTTTATGTATAAAGTATATAAAAGGTAGTTGTGTGAGTTCAGGGTTTCTTTTCGAAAACTTTGTGTTGTTAAGCGTTAAAATTATAAAAAAAAATCAAGCGTCACTAATGGGGGGTTATTTTAGACGAAACATGCGTCTGGTGTACAGAATTTCAATCCTGGTATTTATGATGTGCCAACGTGCTCACATTTTCAGTCTGAAACGCATCGCCCTTCCCCGCTATAATGAGTATCTAGTTAGACAAAACGGACGTATGGCGTACAAAATTTCAATCAGGGTATTGATGATGAGTTTTCCTAAGATGTGTACATTTTTAGTCGGAGACCCTTCCACCATGCATGATCCTTCATACAAAATGTACTGGGTGTCAACGCTTTTGCAACTTAATATTTACAAGATAGCTTTCAATTCTAAAATACATTCTGCTTCCACTGGATATTGAATATAAAAAAATGATGACTGTTGTACCCCTATCTTAGGCATGTTTACCTATAATGTCTGTTGGTTTGTTCACATGTATTTGTCAATATAATGGATTTATATGCGACTGTCATACAAGTGAGAAGATTAGATAGCTATAAAACGTGTTTTTTTTTAATTTACCATTATATATACATTAGAAATAGCCTGTACCAATTCAGCAATATGAAAGTTGTTGTCCGTTCGTTTGATTTGTTTGAGCTTTTGATTTTGCCGTTTACTTAAAAGGACTTTCCGTTGAGAATTTTCCTCGAAGTTCGGTATTTTTGTTGTGTTACTTTTTACATAAGAAAAAACGAGAAGATAGTACAATGCTTGATTGATTGATAAGTACATGCTTTACGTTATATAACAATTGGTCAATTATTCCATTTACTCGTAAGTAACGTATGTAGAAGTAAATAAGAATCAGTTATAGGTAAAGTCGGTGTTTAAATTACGTCCTTCAATATAACAACCCTGCTAGTGACTTAAAAGTATTGTTCTGGTGATTTATGATGCGTTAAGCTTTTTTCAATGATTAGTGTTGCTTTTTACTGGTTCCTTAACAAGACTGGACTTAGAGATTGTCATTTTATACAGAATGTCATCGTTATATACAGCAAAGGGATCTATTTACAAGCCCGACTGCCCCATTTTATGTTTTATTTAATTGCTTCGGACACACCAAATTTATGTGATATTCTCATTTTATTTTATTTGCTTTCTCATCGATATTCTGTTGGATATTTGTTGTTGTTGCAGAATTTGATTTTGTTTATGTTCTCCAGACCGGTCAACATCCTGTATCTTTTATTTCGTGAAGTGATAAACTGTGTGGAAGTTTGCCTTGTACTCTATCATCATTTTCTATATTTAAAAATGCCTGTTCCAAGTCAGGAATATTACACTTGTTCATTCGTTTGATGTGTTTTATCATTTGATTTTGCCATTTGATAAGAAACTTTCCGTTTGAATTTTCATCGGAGTTTAGTATTTTTGCGAATTTTTTTTCACACTATGTATAATAACTCATATAACCACATGTCATACCATAAGTGACGTATGTTTTTGCAATACACTCTTCTTATTTGAAGCAAATTAATATTTAAGAATTGAATGCTTCTTTTTGTAAATTTATTGGGGTGTAAAAGCGTTGACCGAAGTACATTTTGTATGAAGCGCGGAAGCGCTTCATTCTAAAAATGTACGCAAGGTCAACGCTTTTACAACCCTATAAAGTTACAAAAAGAAGCATTCAATACTTATAATTACATTTTTTTAGCTATGATCATGAAAACACGATTTGTATCCAGTTTTATTTAATTCACCTGTGCACTTTATTGTGGGACCTCGTGTCATCATGCATGATAAATGTTATTGTCTCATGCAACTGTTTTACGGAACAACATGTGATGTGCTGTTAGCCAATCAGAATAACGTATTATAATGAAACATACATCTAATGTAATTATATGTTATTAATGTCCTAATGAGACAGAAAAAATATAGGAAAAAAAAGCATGAATACTTTTTTGATACGGATAACATTCATGAAAGATGCAAACTTCCATTATGGAATTGTCCTAAATTGATAAATACATTATATAAATGACTTTAAGGAACGTTGGTGAGTACCTTTCGTCTATACATTATATATACTTGATTCCGAACAAAGTATCATTTTGATTCCTTTAGATTACATCAATTAAAATTCCGTCCTGTTCACACTATGATCTGTTTATACTGACAAGATTTTCTAAATTCATCCCATGATATTTTGCCATCACCATCAAAATCTGTCTTTTTTATAATATCTTTCAATAAAAAATCGGTCCATCGAATCTTACTTCCGTCCAGTGTTTTTTCGAGCTCGTCCTTTGTTATGTATCCATCTTTATTGGCGTCAAACTTCCGGAAGGTTTCCAAAAGTTCTGCATCACTGAAAAGAGAAATGCAGATCTAAATAAGATAGAATTTTGGTCATGTTTAAACGAGACAGTCCAGATGTACAACAATCCAGAAACGACATATGGTTTTAAATAAAAGATAGTTTCTGTCAGTGTGTCATACATTATGCATGGACATTGTGTTGTATACATTTTATGTAACCATAGTTGATGTCAAAAGTGATGCAACTTAAAGCAAAAAATTTGATAAAAAAAAAAACTTTACCTTTTTATTCGTAAATAATAAGTAAACCATTTATATTTTGAAGATTTGCTTTTGTATTTTAGTGACTCATATCTATATGTGATATGTCCTACGAGTATATTATTTATAAAAATTCGTCAATGTCAAAATTATGAATGGTCAAGCAGTAACGTGCACGTTTAGATGCTAATAATTACATTAGATGTATGTTTCATTATGATACTTTATTCTGATTGGCTAACTGCACATCACATGTTATCCCTTAAGCAATTGCATTAGTCAGTAAAACTTTTCATTCATGATAACACGTGGTCCCACAATAAAGTGCACGGGTGAATTAAACAAAACAATTATAAAAATTGTGTTTTCATGATCATAGCTAACAAATGAAATTATACGTATTGAAGGCTTCTTTTTGTAACTTCATATGGTAGTAAAAGCGTTGACTGTGCGCACATTTTTAGAATGAAGCGCTTCCGCGATTCATATAAAATGTACTTCGGTCAACGCTTTTTCACCACAATGAAGTTACAAAAAGAAGAATTCAATTCTTAAAATAAAATTGAGATTGGAAATTGGGAATGTGTCAAAGAGACAACAACCCACCATAGAGTAAACAACAGCCGATGATCATCAATTGGGTCTTCAATGCAGCGAGAGAAACTCCCGCATTTGGAGAAGTCCTTCAGCTGGCCCCTAAACAAATATATATACTAGTTTAGTGATAATGGACGTCATACTAAACTTCGAAATTATACACAAGAAACTAAAATTAAAAGGATACTTGCCTTATTGTTCTTGGGTCTCTTTTGGTCATTTCAGACATAAATTCATGGATTGTTACTTTTCCGTCAAAATTTGTGTTTACATCAACAAATATTTCCTGAAATAATAAAAAAGAGAAAAAAAATATGAAAAATACAATTTAAGAGCTGATTTTCGTTATTGATCATTTCAATGCTGATAAACGAAAAAAGAGATGCGGAAGATACCAAAGAGACATCCAAACTCATAAATCGATGACAAACTGAGTGAGAACTCCATGGCGAATAATGAAAACACACCATGGAGAACCAAAGACTGACTTTCACTAACCACACCAATAGCCAGGGTCCAAACGGAGGATGATATGAAAACGACTCAAGAAATTTTAAAGAGAAAAGAATCCGTCGACGTATATTTGTTTCGCCTAACAGAGATTCCACAGTTGTTCTATATCAACCATCCGTGATATCGATGGTAATCATGGTTTCACAAACTTCACCAACTCTCAACAGAAAAACGACCGTTTTAAGTATGTGGTTTGGCTTTTCAATATCGCACACGGTCACAACCATTAGCCATTACAAGTATATTGGCGTTACGGTTCGACGTGAGTGTTATAATGAAAAAGACATTTATTTTTTTTATTATTTTTCTTTCTCGTTTACAAATGCAAATGCATAAACATTACTATGGCTTGCAGCCTGGAATCACGTTTATTTATTATTCCCTGATTTGCTTTATACACTACTGTAGCTGAGTTTACATAACGGAATGTTGTATATATATATAAACAGTCATACTTGTAATCAAATGAATAATTAGTGCCATTCGTGAGGTACATGTATCGTTTATTAATTGTTCAATCTTTAGAAACCCTGATTAAAATTCATACGATATGCCCAAGTGACACAAAGAAAATCAGAGTTGTCTTTCTTTTCATACAAATCGGGAATGTATTATTTTGATTGCGAGACTTAATTATCAATAGTATTATAAATTATTAATTTAATGCATATTGTACTAAATTGAATGACCATTCACATCGTGTATACCTATAACGGATATTCGGGAACCCGTGTGTAACTTCGATTTTAATTGCCACTGTGCGTTTCAGCAGGTAACAACAAATCATTTAGTAGTCGATCTATCTCCTCGTTGAGTCTAGTACAGATTTAGTGTCCACAAATAACAAGAATAACATGACAAAAACCTGATTAACTTTAAATTAATAGTATACACCCAGCAATATATATTCATTCTGCAAGATGTAAATGGATCCAAATTGATTTATTGTCAAATGGCAGCTTACAAAATAATTACGAAATCAATCAGAAAAGGCGGAAGATACCAATGCCAATGTGACATTCAGACATCATGGGCCTGTTTATCGAAGCTCTCTTAGGATTAGGACGTGTCCTAAGACCAACTTAGGACACATCTTAGTCCTAAATGGGTTTATCGAACATGTCGCAACTTAGGAAAATCCTATGAATTGTCCTAACTTTAGGATACCAATTTAGGTGTCTTAAGATGGTCTTAGGATGGTCTTAACTTTAGGATACATTAGAATTTCGTCTTTTGTTCATTTTCACGCGTATTATTTTTAAAGCAGTAGTAAACATAGTTGAATTTCTCCGTAATGATATGAATAATGCACGAGATTTGCATTTGCACTGTTGAAGAATAAAAATGTGACACTTCGAATTCAACTCACTCAAAAACATGTTATGAATTTTACGTATTATCTATCTTGTTTACAGTTAGTTTGTTATTCTTTTATTTTTGTGTCGTATTGTTTCATACAGTTTAAGGTAGATTGATGGTATACCGCCATCTTGGATTGTACAATCACAGTACAAAATCGGTCTAGTTATTTGCCTAAATCTGCAAATTAAGAAACATAATTGCAATTCAATAGCTAGACTGTTTTTTTCTATTTGAAGAAAACTTATTAATTAATAGTATTATTCAAAATATTTTAACAAATATCATTTTTTCTGGTTTTCAAATCATTTTTTTCAAATGAGCCATTTAAGGGGAGATAACTCTTTTAGTACAAAATTTATACTGGTCTAATAGGGAATTTTTTTATTTTCACTTGTAGCAAGAAAACAAGTTCGGTGACACCATGTTTTCTTTTTATTTTCTTAAAACATATTATGAAACCTTTCTTATAACAATTTATTTCTCAACGACTCATTGCTTGAAAAATAGCACGGTGACCCATACTTTTTATTATATTTTTGAAATAAAATTATTGATAAAATATGATATCATATTTTTTTATTTTTTTCATATTCGGTTTGTATTTTCTTTTGCGCTAATACTTAGGACATCAGTTAGGACGTCCTAGCTAAGATATTCCTAAGATAGCTTCGATGTGCATGCTGAGACGTGTCGTAAGTCGGTCCTAAGTTTATCCTAACTTCTGTCCTAAGAAATTCTTAGGACCGATCTTAGGACAGTTTCGATAAACAGGCCCCATATTACTAAATAAAATCCTGATCCCTACATCTATCAATGGCGTTTAATAAATGAACAATTACTTCATATCAAAATATGCATAAATTGAACAAAGTTCAGCAATATTAATAAAAAAAAAAGAAAAGAAAAATTAATAGAAACAATGAAAAATTATTGCTGTATTCATTCAATCAATATCCCTTTTTAACCTAATAACTGATCATAACTGTATTATAGTCGGGTAAATATTGATATTTAATGTATGAGTGTTATATCTACTGATACACTGTTACACTTAATAAATATATATTATATATACGCCTTTAAATTATACTTAAAATAAATTTTAAACTTAAGGTCTGTCATAAACAAGAAATAATTCAAGTACAAAATCAACACCGTTGTGTGTATGTCACATTTACGATTAAGTATCGTGCTAATCAGTTTGCTGACATTGCAAAAAGTAACACTGAAAATTATGACAGTACGGTGCGTTGCGACTTTTTTTTTCCTGTCGAACTTGGAAGGTCTGTGATTCGCACACGGGCACTACGGCTCCAATCAATAACAAAAAAAAACATTCCGCTTTGATATATGTAATATTTCTGAACGTACTGTTTACGGTTAACACAAAAAAATATGTGCTAAACTGTGTCTCAATTAAGGTGGCAAAAGGGTTAACGTAGGTGAACAAGTAGTTTTATATATAAGTATGTGCACAGATACTCAAAAACTGTTAAATAATGTTATTGAACTTTTTCAATAATCGGGCGACCACTAGAATGTTATGATTTAAAAGTCTTGTAAATATTCAATATAATAGATACTACGATAACATGAACTTAGAAACAAGATGAAAGGATAAAATCAATTAAATGACATATGTTAATGTGTCTTATCTCAAATTGATGTCGTGGGTCCTTTATTTACTGCCTGTCAAATATTTTTAACATTGATATGGTCATCCCTGGACTTCTATCACCAGGTAATAAAATTCGTGCAAAAAAGGGGACGTTGGTTTGGCTGTGATGGATGTATAAATTTTTGGATGCAACGTCCGTTCTGAAAGAGGAAGCACTATCTGCGCCTTATAAAACCCCTTGAGCAACTCTTTGTTGGGTCTGTAGGTACATCGTTGCAAGGCAAAATGTCTGCCGCTATCAAACATACATAAGTATGTACCCTCCTTGATTAATTGCAGTCAAGATGCACACCCTGATTAATTGCCGTCAAGATGCACATCCTTACTCCGCCCATGCAGTCGATCATGTTTGTCCTAATCCAACGTATTCTCATTTATTCTGTCGAGATGCACAATCTTCATATAAGCACGCTCGGTCTCCACTGCAGAACCTACGAAAAAGATTTGCTGTTGATTTGTTCTCGTCCCTAATATGCATAAAATATTTGTCACTGGACTGAACAGCCAATATTATGGTTCCGAATGTCTCTCCGTGCACTTTTTACAAAGCACAAAATTGTCTGTATGGACCAGGTACAGGGTTTAAGCATTTCCATCATATGAATATTAGTAAAACTAATGGAAAAACCTTAAGGTTTGGATAAATTTTATGTAACAAATAATAAAATAAAATAGATTGAATAATCCTTTTTTTTTGTTTTTTGTACTAAGTCAATAGCATGTTACTGTATATTTTACTATATGGAAGTATTCGGACCTTGGTGTAAATGTTGACACTTTTACACACTTGTGCGTTTAAAAACCATTTGCATTGATATTTCTTAAAACATGGCTTATGTATATATGTCAATAGCATTACGGTTTTGAATTGTATCCGCATAATGTTTTTGTTACTTGTTTCCTTTAACATTAATATAACAAATGTGTCTGAATAGAAAAATACCACCAACTGGCAAACAATGGCAAATTGTATTGAAATGTAGTTTCTTTATAAGCTTCGTAGGTAAATGGGTAATATTTTGAAGAGTAATTATAGAATTAAGCGAACAATAAGTTATAAATATATATTGGTCAAAAACATAGTCTTGCATTGAAGTTTAAACCCCGCATTCAATAAACGCATTTGTCGTTTTGAAAATAAAGAGAATTTAGTCTACAAAGGTGTCACAAACAGTTTAACCTATAATAAAACACATATCGATGTACCATCTCCAAAACAATATTAGATTGTATAACTTTTGAATACACCAAAACAACAAAATGCAATATCTCGACTCACGAAAATACAAAGTTAGATCTGTGTTGGTGTAAAGTCAAAGAAATAGCTATACCAAAACAAAATGAAAAGTAATGTCATAATTGTACTTTCAAAGCTCCAATTAGAAAATGCAGCACTACTGTATGATAGGTTCCACATTTGACTATGTGTTATTAAGGGAAATATGTATGGGTTCAACAGTGAAAAAAATATTGTCGATAGAGACAAAAGCGTTTAAATGAATATTTACAGGATATTGACGCGTTAAGTAATAAAGGACTGGTACAAAAGCATGTTGTATTCAAAGAAACAAGTATTCACAAAATAAATGTATTGGCGCTATTGTAACATATTAATATCGCAAGGGTAAACTTTCAATTTTCCGTTAAAGTCGAGATTTAAAATTATGAGATTTAGAAATACAACTTCAATCCCCTGCCTGTATCGTGAACCTTGTCATACAATTGATATTTTATCATTTCCATGGTGTGCCCAAATATTAGTCTCGTGCATGGAAGTAACATTGAGTCAATATAATACTTTCATGGTTTTGTTTTGATGATTGTAATCTTTGGAGAGTTTTTGGCATTAATGGCAGATACTTGTTAGAAAGCTAAAAAGATTGGTACATACTTACAGCAACAGTTGTTAGTAAAAAAAAGTAAAGATCGGTACAGACAAATGTACTTACAGCGACACTTGTGAGAAAAAAAATGTTGTTATATACTTACAGCGCAATGTCTGTCCGTTCCAGAATAACCTAACTTTCTCACAGCGGGAACAAACTTTTGAATAGTTAAATATCCAACCTTTTCTGTATCAGCAGCTTTGAAAAACTTAATAAGCAATTTTTTGTATTCATCAGACACATTTTTATAACTTTTCATTAACTGTTCTTCTACTTCTTTTGTAATGCCTTTAGGTTTTTCATCGGATTTTTTTTCCATATTTTTTGCAGGTTGTTTTTCTTCCATATTTTTGGCAGATTGTTTTTCCTCGATAGTCTTTTCTGAACCTTTTGTTTTTGTATCTGCCTTCGGAATGATCTCTTCTTCGAGTTTTATAACATCGCCTTTCGTGACCTGATCAGCCTTTTTCAGACCCTTCGGATTGTCTCCTACGTCTTTGGTCGTCATGATTCGACTTCCTCCAATAGATAACTGAAATGTAAATCTCTGCATTTTTGTCGGTCATTCGACTTTTATACCCGAGACATCAATCAATTTCCATAATAGCCAAACAAACAAAATTGAAGTTTTATTAGATTGTAAAATATCTCTGTTGTTATTTTACGACTTCTTCAAGTTCTCCCACGTATATTATAACTGTCCGGTCCACCCTAAGAATTTTCAATTTTTTTATTTCACAAATTAATCTCAAGTCTCATAAACCCTGAGTGATAATAATACTCCACTAATATAAACCAACATGTTTGAACGGACACATTTGGTATGATATTCATCCCTACACACAACGCCTGAGTGTCATAAGACTGTAAGCTTACACGTTTAACTCCATTGATAAAATATCCAGTTAGGAAAGAAGAATCAATATGATATTGTTTCCGTATTAAAATCCAAGATCAATTAATCAAAAGCAATTAAAAGGTAAGAAATTCCGACCAGGTATTTCTCAGGTACAAAGTATATGTTTACCTTACGTGCCTGCTTTTGAAATGTATTTAAATGATTGATTTTGGTTTGTCAAGGATATTACATATTTATTTAAAATAATTAATTTTTTAATAAAACATGCACTGTGGCATGACTGGTCCTCATTGACTTCATTACCATTAGTTTATTTGACCCTGAAATGACAAATGAAGGTGATAAAGTGGGGACACATTACGTTTTTAATTTCATCGAATTTGGACACATGAGTGGTTTTGATAAGTAAAATTTTATCAGATTATATATTAGGTAATACGTGTTATTTCTTTTCATAATTCCAAAGTTTTATTATGCAATTCTGTCAAAAATCTGTCACTGTTTTGACGACATATGAGTATTGACATCTATCCATGGTTAGGGAGAGTTGAGCGCTCCAAAACATGTTTAATCCCTGTACATGTTCTAAGTTAGAAGCATGTATAATTCAGTTGTTTTCGTTGTCTTTGATTGCTGTCTGTCTTTTTGTTTTTCTCTTTTCATGTTTTTAGCATAAAATAGGCCGTAAATTTTCTGTTCAGAATTGTTTCACATTTTGTCATGCCAGACTCATTGTTTTAACTTACTATATGGTATGGGGAAGCTATATAATAAGAAATTAAATCATAAAATTGAGAATACTAGCAAAGAAAGTCCCTGATTATAAAATTTAATATATGAGAAAATAGTTTTTATGATATGTTTCCAGAAATAAAAAAATATACTCGTTTTCTTGAAAAAAAATCTAAGAAATGAATTGCCTTTCTGTCTCAAGTTTGAATATCTAATTGAAGATCTACCATTGATTGTTACAATTGTTTTCTGATTTTCAGCAATCCGATATGATAGAAGATTTATGTAACATAAAAGAACATGGAGATCATTACCTTGATTTTGATTACGCATCTGTATTCACAAGAGCTAATGATATCAAACATAATTTCAAATTATATTTTTGTAAAAAGTAACAAAATGATGCGTAACTATAATCGTATGTACTTGCACCTGCATGTAAGATCTTTATCTTTTATCTTTATCTTTTCATGTGAGGATTGCAATTCTATAAAGGCAATTGAATAAAAGATTAACTTACTGATGATATAACGTGTTAATTAAAAACTCTATACATTTCAAATTAAATGCAATTTTACAGAAATAAATAGTCTAAGAATATATATTTCCCATCCAAAAATTACTTAGTGCAAAAAGGGTTCTTCCCATTTACTAATATGCCATATCAAACCAATACAATAACTATTCACGTTTAAATCAGTTCAAAATGAGACTGATCATACACACGCTATCGATGAAGACCGTATATTGACTTCCAGATATCTTTTGCATGTTTTATTTTGATTTTTTGGTTTGATATCGTTGACGTGTTAATAGATATGACACGGAAGATGTGGTATGAGTGCCAAATCAAACAACTCGATCTCCATCCAAGTCACAATTTGTAAAAGTAAACCATCATAGGTCAAATTACGGTCTTCAACATGGACCCTTGGCTCACACCAAACAACAAGCTATCAAGAGCCCCAAACCTGCCTAGAATAAAATCATTCAAACAGGAAAACCAACGGTCTAATCTACATAAAAGAAAACGCAAAGCACTAATGAACCACATCAACAAACAACAAACACTGAACATCAAGGACAGGTGGTGCATATAAATGCAGCGGGTTTCAATGTTTTAAAAGGTACCAACCTTCACCCTGAAACAATAGTGTAACATGATCACAACATAGAAAGACACACTATAAAAATATCAACAGAAATGGTTTAACATAACCAAAAGACATGTAACATAAGTGAACATACATGCACTGAACGAATGAATGTGGTCTATGATACAATGTGAGATACTAAACCGTCAGTATCAGAAAGACAACCATGAACTTGGACAACATACCGCTAAATACAATAATGTACACGTGTAAATGAAAATAGTTGTGTTGTAAGGTATACATTAATAAAATACGGAAATATTTTGTTGTTCATAGTTCTGAAGTGAATACGGAAATATTTTGGTGTTCATAGTTCTGAAGTGAATACGTATTGTCATACCAAAGACAAAGCTGGTATAATTCAAATAAAAGTCTTCAACAAAGTCATTCTGCACGTCTTTTTCAAATGCTTAAGATATCATAAATTAAGAAGCTCAAAAGGTGCAGGAGCGGATTCTGCAAAAGTGAAAATGGGGTTCCAACTCCCGGAACACCTGAAACTTTCACAACATTCGATAAAAATATATATAATATATACCCTTCTTCCACCCACTCCCATCCCACCAATATGCGGCGTTATAAATTGATGTATTAAAGTGGGCATGTCTGAAAAAGTTGCATAGATTTAATGACAAGGAAATTGGGTATTCACGGTAAAAGTACATCATCGTCACCAGACACCGATTTAAATCTCCATATGTTTGGTATAAACGACTTTAACGAGCCATGACGAATTGTTTCATCTTTTAATTCTTTATAATTGACGACTTGAGAAGAAGAAAGAACTGTTCTTTTTTAAACAAAAAACTTTTGATATACCTTTATTATGTTAAAGCTATTTCTAATATCGTTTGAAAAACTTTAAAACCAAATAGATTCTCAAGTTTTTGTGATTATTGAAGATATAATTGACCGTTTACCATACGATAGGTGATTGCACTGGCCTTGGCATCATAGACGATTTCAACACCTAGCATTTAATCACCATCAATTTATATATACACAATTTATACAAAAAAATAGACTCCACCTTAAATTATTGTAAATTACATGACAGATGCTTTCTCTTTTTTACCTCCAAAAATCATTGCTCAACCTTGGGATTGTTAGATACGATTGGTATTCAAATGTTTTCGTTTATTCTTATATATTGGAATGCTTACATTCACTTCATTTGAACTTTGGCGGATAGTGGTATCATTGAAAATCCTACCACATCTCCTTATTTTTGTTTTATATAAAATGGATTAATCAAGCTTGTATAAGTAACTTTTTAAGATACTTTGAATATGGAGTGTTATTCTTCATAATTTATAACAGTAATGTTATGCTGTTAACATTGCTGTATTGCGATTTAGCACCAGAATTTCAAGTTTATCGTTTAAACGTCGTGTTTAATTACGTGCACTTGGTACCGATAAAGCTATCGTTTATAATTGTACAACAATGCAATACTAGATAAGCTTTAAGATATAACTTTTTTTGCAAAATGAAGGTTCTTGTTGTCTTATTTGTTTACATTGTGTCATGTCATTGTAAACCATTCGTCAATGCTGACAAGAAATATCAAGTTGGAAAAGGAGAGGAAAGTGTTTCACGATTTAAGTCTTTACTAAAATTAGATACACTGCTTGGTGTGAAAGAGACAAGAACTGGAAAGAGAAAAGTGTCTTTCAACAGAGAATACAAACAGGATGCCGAAATAATGGACTCAAATGGCAAAAATCTAAATGTACCAAAATATAACGACACTTTGCAGTATAAACAATCAAATGGTTTTGTTGGAAAAGACAAGCCTGGAATTAAACAGATTCGTGTGATTGGTGTTAATAATACTTTAACAGACAAAGACAAAGATGTGACCAATTCTAAACTGGACAAGATATTGAACATGATGTCAGATAACTGGGATGTTGTGTCCTGGGAGAGGTCCATGCTGACAGAGATTGCACAGACAATGTCGTACCTGTTTAATGAGCTCAGAGGACAGGAAAAACGAATCAAACGGCTCAATAGAAACGTCAAAAATAGTTTGAAATTTTTATTAGATGGAAAGGATATCGGTCAAATTCTGAAAAAAAGAAAAATAGATATGAACTAACTGATCTAAAGGTAAGTTGTCTTATAAAGCATGACTATCGTAAGTACTTACTACATCCTTTGATACACAAACAATAAACTTGTGGTAAGATTGTTATATTGGTGTTAATTGTTTTAAAAATGTCTGTAACTGGAGTCATCCCTCAACATGAAATCCTATCCTAGTATTTGTATTGAAAGTTTTAGCAAACATATATGATAATTATATCCCTAGTGTAAATGGTTTTGTTTGTGAATGAACATATACAAATTACATACCAATGTTGAGGTATATAAAAGACAGAGGTGGATTTAAGGGTTATATATGATGAATGCATAGAACAAGCATCAGTTTAAACGTTGGCTAACGATGCCCGCTTCAAAGTCCTGGATTAGCACATGAAACACGCATTCAAATCATATCAGCAAGTGGAATATTTTCCGAGTTCTGTCAGATTCCACGTTATAGATAAAAAGTGTAAATCGTTAAAAAAAAATATGAGCCATTTATCAGTCAACAACACCATTACCTGCTTTGATTTTTTAAGAACAACACTCATTCCAGTTCAAGGACTATAAATCACTTTTAGATTTAAAGCAAAATGAACAATTTAAAACTGTTTTCATTCCAAAATCTGAGGATGAAATTGACATTAAAGATTAAGCAAACAGAAAATTTATAGTAGCTGTGGCTGTCATTGATCCGAACGCGGATTATTTGTCATTAAAGTCATCCTGAAAGACACATATTTCAGTTGTCGATAGTACATGTAGTGATGTACAGATAAAAAGGCGCTCATTTTCTAAAAGACCCTTAATTTATTTGCGAACTGGAGTCTGAAATTTTTTCAAATTTTCACGTTTGAAGCACAAAGTAGCTTAGTACCAGCTTTTTCCACCCAATATCCTACAGGATAAGCCTTTAGCAACAATTGACAGTATTGGGCAATGACAAACACTTGAAATGTATACTGTCAACAAGTTAAGATTATGATGAACTAAAGTTGTATTGTCAAAAATATATTATCTGTCATCTTATAACTGTCATTTTTTTAATGAATATTTCAATATCAACATATAAAAAAGAAGATGTGGTATTATTGCCAATGAGACAACTATCCACAAAAGACCAAAATGACACAAACATTAACAACTATAGGTAACCGTACGGCCTTCAACAATGAGCAAAGCCCATACCGCATAGTTAGCTATAAAAGGCCCCGATAAGACAGTGTAAAACAATATTCAAACGAGAAAACTAACGGCCTTATTTATGTAACAAAATTAACGAAAAACAAATATATAACACATAAACAAACGACAACCACTGAATTATAGGCTCATGCCTTGGGACAGGCACATAAATACATAAATAATGTGGCAGGGTTAAACATTTAGCGGGATCCCAACCCTATCCCTAACCTGGGACAGTGGTATAACAGTACAACATAAGAACGAACTATAAAAATCAGTTGAAAAAGGCTTACTCATCAGATAGACAAAAAATACAAGTGGACGTGGCCGGGTACTTATACATCCCGACACAAAAAGACACAATGAACAGACCTGAGAGTACTCGCAGTTATCTGACAGCTAGTTCAATGCCACTTACAACTATGTCTGCTGTTTAAAAAAAGGTGCAACCGAACACCGTGCGTAGCATCCGTAAGGTGTATTCCAAATGCAGTTCTTGTTGGAATAATGGTGATTAGTTTCTTCTGTGAGTGTCACATTTTCAGCTGTGACACTAATGCATCCCTTTCTTTCCTTTTAACCTATATTTTTATATTTTTTTTCAGGTAATCATGATGCTAAAAACAAAGACTCAGTATGAAATGACAGTTGTTGTGACACTTGGCAAAGGAACAATGATGTATCAACAATATTATCTAAAACTTTGTCATATTTTGTACATAATTATGTAAATATGTTAAAGTAAATTCCGCGTTTAGAAAATTCATTTATCTAAACTGCAGCTTTGTGTATTTTTAGTCTTTTTACGATTTTAATCTGACATCTAGATATCGTTTTGCTTTTAATATATGTCGTATGTGATGTCTAACTGGCGTATAAATCTACATCTTCGTTTATTCTTAACAAACAAAAAAAGCAATCTCGACAGATTTGCAGATTTGAATGAAATAATTATGAATGCCAGTAGACTAGCCAGTGTGGGGATCAACGAGTTACTTGGGCAGTCATAATTAGATCTTATTCAGTTTCTTTTTTTTTGGAGGGTTCGTGTTGCTCAGTCTTCCTGAGACTATAATGAACACTGATTTCGTCTGATTTTTATCATTGTACCATGTAATTTTCCAGTTTAAAATATATACGTCAATTTTAAAGTTTTCTTGGATGTTTTTTCCTTTACCATTTTGCGAGTGGGTAATATAATATATATAAAAGCTAATTTTACCGTCATTTTTTAAAGTGTGGCCTGTACCGAGCACATATACGAACCAGTGGTAGTCCTCCGCCATATCGTAATGTTAAGTTATTTTTTGGGACAAATACATGAATAGGCCCCGAGTATATTTGCTGAGGGGTGATTTGGAGAGTTTGGTGTTGATTATAGACCTTCAAGAGTTTCTGTTCAATTAACTCATACCTTTTAGGCTCCGGAAGATGTACCGCATGAACTTATTATCATAAAGATATATCTGTCAGCTTTTTGTGGTGTTGATCTCTCAATGCCTTAAGGTTATTGATGCGCTTTTGGACTTAGGGGTTTTGTTGCCCAAGTGACGTCATGATACCCAACTTCATCTTTTATTCAGAAAACAGTCCACACAGAAAAGACTACCTGGGTCAAAGGACAGTATTTATACTTCTCAACAAATTTTGAGATATAAAAATAATATAGAGGAAATAAAGATATGACTGACTCCTAACCAAACCGTGTTCATTCTTTCTAACCTGATACTAAAAAAACAGCGTGAATTAATTGTTCATTCAATATTAAAAAAAAGCACTGACAATCCATATTGTAATTATATTCCAGTTCAACTGTGTATGATAAAATCTTATCTGTATTGACGAAATTTAATCTGTTCAAGTCAATACAATTAGTTCATTCCAATTCATGTCTTGTCTTGAAAACTATCGACACTAATTACTCTACATTGAATTATGATTTAAAAATGAACGCCAATGTTGCAAAAATAAACGATCTTCATCAGACACCTCAATTTTTTTTTTACGTTGAGCATTTAATGCAAGGTTTAAGTTGTAATTTGTATATTGAAATAATACTTTTAAGGTACACGAATAAATAAAACAATCAAACGTTGTGTACTAAGGGGGATAACTCTATCTTAAAAAAATGCAAATTGCGAACATTATTTTAAAACAACTGAACCAACATGGTCAAAAGTTGGTGATAACTTTAATAGATGAACCAATTATCTACCTTTATCAAATATCAGAAAGTCAGCTTTAAAATTTTTAAGTATCTGATAAACTATGTAACAAATGGAACAAGAGACAAGCAATTGTCATTAAATTCTAACGATTCAGAAACAGAAGACACTGGTAAATAACAGCTTTACACTAGATATTCAGTGACTTTTATTTCAGAATGATTATAAGATAGAAAGTTAACATAGAACGGGAATTTAAAATACGTCAATAGGCCTTTCGTGTTGTATCTTTTGGATGAGCAACATAATAACTAAGATTATCCCATATTGATAGAATTTTAGTAGCGTTTTCTATGACTTGGATTTTGAATGACCGGTGAAATAGGTCCGAATGGGTTTTTTCATGTTTTTTTTTAAAAACTTTTTGACATTTACTTGATATTGTTTCAAAAAAAACTATAGGAACTAGCCTCAAAGTGGAAATTGAGAAATATGATCAACATAACAATATGATAAGAAGAACTAAAGTAAATGTCCCTTATAAGATATTACAGTATCTGAATATCATGTACATAATTAAACTCATCATAGAATACCAGGACTAAATTTTGTATATAGGCCAGACGCGCTTTCGTCTACAAAAGACTCATCAGTGACGTTCGAATCCAAAAAAGTTTAAAAGGCCAAATAAAGTGCGATGAATGTTGAAGAGCATTGAGGACCAAAATTCCAAAAAGCTTTACCAAATACAGCTGAGGTAATCTAAGCCTGAGTATTTCAAAAATTAAAAAAAATATTTGTAAACAGTTAATTTATAAATAAATGTATAACCATGTCAATGATAAATAAATTGCAGTTTCACTGTTTACGTGAGTGTCCGAATGGTCATTACAGTTCGTATCTGCAGTTTTCAATTTTGTAAATCATATTTGTTCATTATGATCAAGATTATAGAGACGATCATTCTTACTATTTTATAGCCGATCCATCCCAGCATGTCCATATATGTTACTATTCTTATTCAGTTTTTGCACTATTTTTTCATTTTTTTTTAATTATTATTATTTTTTAAATCTGCGCATTTAATTTGCCTATTCTCTGTTTTGCCACGGTTAACCCCTTAATTTTTTTTGTTTTTTTTGTTTTACAAAACAGGAAGTTTTTTCTCAGTTTTTTACCCCTCTCCCCCCTTTTTTTTTAAAAGAAAAAATCCTCAAGAAAAAGAAGGTCCAAGAATCGAGTGTTCTTTGATAGCCTTAACTGTAAATTAAAGGTGGAAATTAGTTACATAATCCCATGCCGTCACAGCGATTAGTGTTTACAAATATAAGCCCTTGGGGCAAAAAATAACAAAGGGAAATAATTTAATTAGAAAATTAGACTAGACCGGAAGTGGAAAATCCATTTTGTTTGTGTTATTGAATAACATTTTGGTCTTACTTTAGAAGGTTTAACATGTTCAAACGATAAACAAAAGAAACAACATGTTTCCTTTAAGGGACTCAATTATATCTGTTGTGATTTTCATAACAAATAATGTTGTTCAGGTAAATATAATAAACAAAAGTGCAATGAAAAGGTATCTGTGCCTGTGTGTCGTGACTGTCAAACTGTTTATTTACAAATTACAGAATAATATTTTTTAGGACTGCTCATTCAAATGTGACATGTATATAGTGGTCACAAGAAACGATTTTGGCTATTAAATAACACATCGAAAAATGATAATAAAATTCCCCTATTTAATATTTGCTGCACAGAAAGACAGTACTAGTAGTACAGCAGTCCAAATACTACAGCTGACATTAGTCCAATGCACCTTATCCCTAAAAGGAAATCAGGCCTGACCCAAGAATCTGTCTCACTTGAACTTGAATGTCATACGACAATCACTTTTCCATTGTCAAAATTGTACAGGAACTTTTGTTGTCCAGTAATGGTCAACAAATAGCGATGAGGTGTATTTTAAAATAATAGACCACTTTCGAGTTCATCCGTCACCGGCAAAAACTCGTCAATTATGCACGCCTTTATGACGTAATTTACCAGATAGAGGGGGTCGCCTGTATCCCTGAACTATTTACGTTCATCAAGCGTCTTAGTGATCGTCTTTGTGCAGGATAAACTAGAAATAATGGTTGCTCTGTAGGTACTTACTGACAATTCCCTAATGACAGCAGTGTTGATTGTCAATTTTGAGAATTCAATTTGCCGAATAATTCGTACAATATAGAATTATAGTTTTCCAACCACTCGCTCAACATTGGGAGGAAGTGACGACGCCCCTAAACGCACAAATGACGGTGATAAAGGCGTGTATAATTGACGAGTTTTTTCCGGTGACGGATGAACTCGAAAGTGGTCTATTATGACGTCTTGCAAAGCTATTATGTTTATATGTCCCTGCCATAACAAATGAGGGCATTAAGTTTTACCCTTGTCTAAGTATGTGCATACTTTCCAAAGTGGGCTTCCGTTTTCAACTTTAGTTTATCTTAACTGAATGTAAAGAAACTTATACCCAATGCTTATTACCACAAAATACAGATTAAGTTTGAATTTTAGTGGTGTGACTATAACTGTTCAAATGTCATGCCCTTTACAAATGGAAAAATTGTTTTCTTTCTCTAACTTAAGTTTGCCTCAACAAATGTTATGAAACTTATATACAAAATGGTTTGCAGTTAGTGCTCCGTCCGTCTTTCCATCCGTCAGGCCTGAAGTTTGGCCATTCAGTTTTTCACACTTTTTTCTGTCATCATGTTTATGCTTGAAGATATTGATTTGATATTTGGTGTATTGAAAAAACATTTTATCATGACAAGTTACAGATCAATTGGAAATATGCTTTCCAACTGACAGTGAACTGATAATTTTTTGTAGAGTTATGATCCTTTGATTTAAAAAATTCACTAAGAAAATCAGTTTTCCACATTTTATGCCCTACACAATGTACATGTACCTTCAATTCTAAAGGGGCATTATGTTCTCTGGTCTGTGGATCCGTATTTTGAGCGCTCTTGTAATAAATTTTCCCCAGATTTTAATGAAACTTATTTCATAGATTTTTATCAGCAATGTCTCAGACAAGTTTAAAAATCAGTGCTGATCAATTATATTTGAAAGAGTTATGCCCATTAGAAATATAGATTATATATGAATTGGCATTGTAAGCACTCTCACATGTACATTTTTTTTGTTTTGTTTAATATATATTGACTTAAGACAGATAAAATATGTGCAACCAAGTGGGAAATGTAAATGAACTCTGTTGTTTAATTTTTACATTGTGACTTGGAAGAAAGGTTGCCTCATTGGAACTTATTCCACATCTACTTATCTAAAATACTCTAGAATATCGCCTTTTCAGCTATATCTTGCATTGTATATATTATAGGTTGTTGCAGAAACTTGTTCCAATGGGATAATGTAAGTACATGTATAATATATATAACTTTACAGTAGCACATTTCATACTTCTGTTAGCATAATTTTGAATTTAATGTATGCACCTTTGATATTGTTACAACTCATATTTGACCTTTAGCTACATGTACAAAGAATCTAAATGTAAGCAACAATATAAAAAATCGCTTTCTAATAATCTGTAGTCAAGTGAAGAAATTTTATGTTGTCAAACATTGTCTTAAGTTTGAGCAATGTACATAATTTATGGTGCCATATAATATTTTTTATAATTGGACATATATGACTTTTTTATAATACATGCAGTGGCGGATCCAGGAATCAGTTCCTGGGGTTGGCCCTCCCCCCTTTTTTCTGGATGATCAATGCATTTGAATGGGGACATATAGTTGGAATTCCCCCTTTGTCCTGGGTTGGAAACCCCCTTTTTCAAATGACTGGATCTGCCACTGCCATGTCAAACAAACATACATGTTTACTTCAAATACATATACTATTAATGCTTTAACAACAAATTTGATTTTTTTTTCTGCTTAACATAAATGGCAGGATTTTACCATCATTGTGTTATATTATATGAGTTTGTCTTGGAGATGATTTGCTCATATCATGTAATAAATATGAATATGAATTGGATAAGTATTATATTAGGAGAAGTTGAGTAACCAACATTTAAAATACATGAAAAATCGTGAAGTTTTTTATTTTCAGATGTAACAGTCCTTACACCTGTTGTCATGGTAATTGCTGTCACGACAACGATGATGATTATATCTATGGTTATAGAATGTCCTTTTGGAATCTTTGGTATTTCTGGTAAGTTTGACTAAAGTAGAATTTCTTCAGATTAAACTTAAGAGTAACACTAAAGTCTTAACTAAAGGATAACAGGATACATATTCTAAACTAAAAGATAACAGTGTACACAGTCCTAATTAGAGGATAACAGTGTAAACAGTCCTAATTAAAGGATAACAGGGTACATATCCTATGCTAGATACATGTAGGTAGAGGTAGAGTCTTTATTTAAGGATTACAAGGCACAATGTCTTAATGTAGGGTTAACAGGGTACACAGTCTTAACCCTTTCCACCATGGATTTTTTTTTGCATACTTGATTGGCATAGGACTTTTTCAATAAAAAAAAATTATAAGGTTTAAAGTATAAAGGCATTGCGAAAAACAAATATTTCGTCAATGAAATTTCAGTCAGATATTCTCATGAATATCCTTTTAATATTGGATACAAAATTATTAAGTCTGATACAGATTTTTCGAAGGTAAGATGTTTCAATTTAGGCACTACACATGCCTCAAAAGGCGTCATTATGGAGGTAAGGGTTAACTTAAGGATATCAGGGTACACTGTTTTAACGTAAGGACTCATAGGTAAATATTCTAAACTAATTTAACTAATGGATTAAATAATGTAAAGTTTCACTCTTTAACTTAAAGATTACAAGATACAAAATACAATTTGTTATTTCTATGTGAAGAAATCAAAATTTATATAATATTACAGACATGAGAAAAAAGAGTCTAAATGACACAATTCTACTTCTTACTGCCATGATTATTAGAGTATTAAAATTTTCAACTTTGTACTTTGAATCAATAAAACAAAGGAGTACATGTAAAGAAAAGTCAATTTTGTCTCTAGAAATAAAAAAATGTATGTATGCTCTAACATCAAAGATTCTTAGAAGTTGATATAATCACTGATTAATAATCAGCAGATGTTTAGATACATGTGATATATACATACTTTGTTAATCAAACCTTCCAATAACTGTTGCAAATAATATCAAATGATGACAAAATATATTTGCTGAGTAGCAGTATTTAGCTATTACATCATAAATTAATATATAGTAATTATTTCAAGTTTGAGTCATTTTCAGTGGAAAAATATATCGATCATCAATTTCTATAGATTTTTGGGGTGATTAAAAAGTATGTGGGAAGTTACTTCTTTAGACTATTGAAATTGATCACAATTATAATTATTGTATGTTTGAACTTTTTAATGGTCTTCAACATATTGGTACAAAAATGTGCTTCTCTTGCAGCAGATTTACTTCAGTATCTGTCAATATTGACAGAATAGAAACTCTTTATTTATTTGCAATACTGATTATTTATAGTTCTAATACAAGTAATTCATATTCTTAAAGTGAATTATAAAACAACATGTATTCTGCAGGTTTATAATTCTGTTTGTTTTGATGTCATGTTTCGGAGGTTGTGGATATTACAAACAGCGCCAGAGGATAATTCGTAGGAGGACTGGTTCCCCAGCACGTAGTAACAGAAGATCCAGAACAATCATACTCACTAACACAGGGGAGACAAACCCTACATCTTATGCATATTCAGGACCTGGTGCTGAGCCTTATAGCAATGTTTACCAACCACCTCCTTATTCTGAGGTACTTTTAGCTAATGTCCATAGACTAGCTGATTCTGAGTCTAAAGCGTATTCTAAAGTCACATGCAGCCCAAAAAAATGTATCTCATTCAATTAATTAAACTTTGTTGTTTATCATTTTCAGTCAAATAACCATTCCAGAATGTTCTTAGATTCTTAAACAGGGAACAAAACAAATATGAAGTGCTTTGTATATTTTTTCAATATCAATATTGGCCAATCACCTACAAAATGTAACTGAACAACATAATTGTATATTTTAGTATCAGTTTAATTTTTGTTTGTTTGCTTGGAATAATATTGTTATATATCGACATACTTTTGATGATCACTTTTAGATCTAATTAAGTTATGCTTAATTTTTATTAAAGGTAATGTTGCACCCAGGACTTTATCCAACCAACAAAGAAAATCTTCCTCCTTATCCTGGAGATTCCAGTCAGAATAGAACAGGTTAGTTTTACTGATACCAGTATAAAAAAAATACAGACATAACAAGATCCCAGTATAACAAGATACAGACAAAACAAGATACCAGTATAAAAAAATACAGACATAACAAGATACAAGTATATCAAGATACCAGTATAACAAGATACAAGCATAACAAGAAACTAGTATAACAGGATACAAGCATAACAAGATAAATGTACAAGCAAAACAAGGTACAAGTATATCAAGTTACCTGTATAACAAGATAAAAGCATAACAAAATACAAGCATAACGAAATACAAGTATAACAAGATATCAGTATAAAAGATACAAGTATAACAAGATACAAGTATAACAAGATACAAATATATCAAGATACAAGCATAACAATATACATATATATAACAAGATACAGACATAACAAGATACAAGCTTATCAAGATACAAGCATAACAAGATACGTATATAACAAGATACAAGATACAAGCAAAATAAGATACAATAAAATTGAGAAAGGAAATGGGGAATATATATTAAAGCGACAACCACCCCACCATAGAGCAAACAACAGCCGAAGGCAACCAATGGGTCTTCAATGTAGCGAGAATTCCCACACCCTTAGGTGTCCTTCAACTGGCCCCTAAAATATGCATAATAGTACAGTGATAATGGACATCATACTAAACTCCAAATTATACACAAGAAACTAAAATTTAAAATCATACAAGACTAACAAAGGCCAGAGGCTCCTGACTTGGGACAGGCGCAAAATTGCGGCGGGGTTAAACATGTTTTTGAGATCTCAACCCTACCCTATACCTCTAGCCAATGTAGATAAGTAAAAGAATAACAATACGCACATTAAAGAGAAGTCCGAGTCCGATGTCAAAAGATGTAACAAAAGAAAATAAATAAAATGACAATAATACATAAATAACAACAGACTACTAGCAGTTAACTGACATGCCAGCTCCAAACCTCAATTAAACTGATTGAAAGATTATATTATACAAGTATATCATGATACCTGTATAACAAGATACATGTATAACAAGATACAAGCATAACAAAATACAAGCAATCATACAGACATAACAAGATACTAGTATAACAAGATACAGACATAACAAGATACTAGTATAACAAGATACAGACATAACAAGATACAGACATAACAAGATACATGTATAACAAGATACAAGCATAATAAAATACAAGCAATCATACAGACATAACAAGATACAGACATAACAAGATACAAGCATAATAAAATACAAGCAATCATACAGACATAACAAGATACAGACATAACAAGATACAGACATAACAAGATACAGACATAACAAGATACAGACATAACAAGATACAGACATAACAAGATACTAGTATAACAAGATACAAGCATAATAAAATACAAGCAATCATACAGACATAACAAGATACTAGTATTACAAGATACAAGCAAAACAAGATACAGACATAACAAGATACTAGCATAACAAGATACAGACATAACAAGATACAGACATAACAAGATACATGTATAACAAGATATCAGTAAAACAAGATACCAGTATAACAAGATACATATATAACAAGAAACAAGTATAACATGATACAAGTACAACCAGATACATATATATAACAAGATGCATATATAACAAGATACAAGTATAACAAGATACAAGTATAACAAGATACAAGTATAACAAGATACAAGCATAATCAGATACAAGTATAACATGATACAAGCATAACAAGATACATATATAACAAGAAACAAGTATAACAAGATGCATATATAACAAGAAACAAGTATAACAAGATGCATATATAACGAGATACAAGTATAACAAGATACAAGCATAACAAGATTCAAGCATAACAAGATACAAGCATAACAAGATACATGCATAACAAGATACAGACATAACAAGATACAAGCATAACAAGATACAAGCATAACAAGATACAAGCATAACAAGATACAAGCATAACAAGATACATGCATAACAAGATACGTATATAACAAGATACTAGTATAAAAATGCCTCATAAGTTATAACTGGTAAACTTATATAGATTATTACTGAAAGACTAATACAAAATCTAAATGAACATAAATATTAAAATGGATTATGTGTTTGCCAGGTTAACAATTCAGACTATTTCAAAAGCTGATTGTTTCTAAGTCTTCTTAAAGGAAATGATAATTTCTAATTTAGAAGTGGCATGACCTACATTAAATGCAGTAAAAAGAAAAAAATAGATTTTTTACCATCATGGACATATATATCATGGACATACATATGTGTTTAAATTGTGTATAAATCAACAATATTTTTAATATGTCTGCAAAAGCTAATTATATATTAAAGCAAAACAAACCAATTAAGCTTGTTATTATATATTGTAGCTACAGATACAGTGCCTATAAATACAGATACAGTCCCAATTCAGCCGCCACCATACACTGAGATAGCCAATCAAAATACAGATCTGAATCAACCAACCTATCAGAACACTACACCTCAAGCAGCTCATCAAAATTCTGCACCTTTACAGCAACAGACAACCAATCAGCAAGCACCTCAGGAGTCCAATCAGAATGTAGCTTAATGAACTCAGAGAACAGTATTGTGCTTTATACAGTAATGTAATGAGATACACTGGTCTCACTTGTCTCTTTTTTGTAAAGAAATCCACTTTATTCATTTTCAGTTGTTTCATTCAAATATTTTTTCCCAATTTTTTTGTTTTTTTATGATACAAACCTTAAGTGAATTATTATATATAATAAACTTTAGAGTCATACTTATGACATTAGGCGCCAGCTGATGCCTACATCTCTAGGCAGGATTGTCTTGCTGCACTGAAGACCAATTGGTGGCTTTGAGCTGTTCTCTGTTCATTGGTCCAATTTTTTTTTGAAACATTCTCAAATTTCTAATTGGAGAAATATAGACATTTCTATAGATAAAATTCCTCTTGTTTAAGGTCTATATAGATTTTAATTTGAAAAATTGAAACAACTAGTGAAATTATTTAAAGAAAAGAGTTAAATTTAAAAGAAAAAAGAAGAAAATTAATTAAACTTATTTGATTTATTATTGAAAGTGTTAGTTTATTTGATTTAAAACGGTAAATTAAATTGTTGATATTAAAGTTCTGTATTTATTTGCTATGTTGAATACTTGAATGGATCAACTATTTGTAATCTTAAATGATGTATTATCAGTAAGACAATCAGTTGCTGTTTATAGGTAAAAAAAAATATATATGATATTTGAAATTGCGAAAATTTTGTCTCACATGCACCAAAATACAGAAATGTAGTGATAACTTTTTGATGTGCTAGGAGGCAAGAAAACTGTAAATGTATATTTTTTAGCCCTTCTATAAATATGTTATATATTTTGTCATGAACGTGTGTAAAATGTTTTAGATAATCAAATTCTCAAGAAACAATAGTCTCCTTATTCTTTCTTTTTTTCAAAGCAGTGAAAATCAGGGTGTTCCCTCTTAAAAAAAAAGAAAGCCTTGAATATAGTAGCTTTCTCTTTGTATGGGAGTGCCCTTCAAATTCACCAAAATAAGGACAATATGGATTATGGAACCTTCATTTACTTGCTATGTTATCTATTATATAAGTAAACTTTTACCTATGAGTTTGGGAAATATTCTGCCCCATAAAAGCAGGACATAATTCTATACAAAAGTGAACAAAAAATGCATGAACATAAAAAAAAACCCACCCTTGCTATAGGTGAAAATGAATATTCAACCAGAGAAATCTTGTCCTCCAAAAATTAAATGGGTCTTTCCCATATATAAGAATAGTTAATGGGTCTGGAAGTGTTTTCTTTCAGTTGAAGTAATGTATAAGAATATAGATAATATATTGTACCTGAATAGTACAGGTGTATCAATGTGTATGTGAATCTATTTGATAATGTCTATGCATTTAAAACATACTTCGAAGGTTGTGAGATATTGTATGAATAACATCAATTCTTCTGTAAGATTTATTTTATTTTGAAGAAATATCCAAAATTGCCAAATGTTGAATTGGATCATATGTTTTAAACTTTTACACTGGTATAAACATTTGTGAAAATACTTTAAACTTGTCTTTAAAATATGTTTTCAGGATCAACTAGATTGCAATTTACTTACAGTTTGAATGCATTACAAACTTTGATATGGCTGTGACTTGTATTTAAAGAAAACTATTCTTTTGAAATTAATAGTTTACAATGTACTTCCTACACTGTTGTTATTGTATGATTAAAAAATGATAAGTTTGCTGTTATTTTCTAACCGTAAAATCTTACGTTTTTCATGACAATAAGGTTAAGAGTGTGTGAAACTGGTTTTATAGTATTCACAAAATAGATATGTTTAAGATAAACCAACAAAACCTTTTAATCAACATTAATAAATTGCATTTGTACTACAAATCATGTCTTTTCATTGGATGGTTGGAATAGCTTAAAACAAACAGTTTAACAAAAAATATTTAATCAAGAACATGAATCATTACTTTTACAATTGTTGTGTTCCAGTCAAATAATTTCAATTAAGAATTTGTTTTTTTGTTAGGAGAGGAATCCATGTACTATAATGAGTTGTTGGATTAAAGGTTGAAATCCAGTCTTTTTATGATGTATTAAATTTTATGTCTTTATGTTTTCGCTATGTTTGTTAATTTTTATTTCTTATATGCTAGTCTTTCTTTAAATGATGTTTTATCTTTTTAATCAATCAATGCATTTTGTGATTAACTTAAGTTGATAACTGAGTTTGATCAGATTTTTTACTAGACAATTTAATTTAAGAATTATAAAACAGGATTATGTGCATTTTCTTTATTTATGTTACAGCATTATTGTTAGATTTCATTTTTTGTATATGCATAATATCTTTTTATTAAAATGTATAACCAATTAATCAAACATTTGATGGAGTTTCCCATGATTATTCAAATTGAATTTAAATAATAATATCGGATGTATCTGCCTTTCAATTAATTTTCATAATAATTTATTCAAAGCTAGAGGAGTTTAAATGATATTTTCTGCTCTATTATTTGCAAAGTTTTTACACTCTTTAACCAAAGTTTACAGGAATGATTTAGGAAGGTATCTTTAAATGATTTAAGGAAGGTATATGTAAATGATGCTCCTTTTGGTCAGGTAGGATGTGAGACATTGCCGCCAGTTTGAGTGCCAGAGATCAAATTCAACATTTTTTTTTTCTGTGAAAAATTTCATTTCTTCTTTTCTCTGAAACTCAATAATCTTTTAAAATTAATTTAGGATTAATTCATCAGACCTTATTTTCCCTTTTGCATTGACGAGTTCATTTGCAAGATGAGCAATGTTGTCTCAAAGAGCCACCAGTAAAATGCTCTTTAATGCAGAGACATCTCCAAAGATTTATTGTGATATGTAAGACCTGGATAGGAATACAAAAGTTAGACAGTATTAGGACCTTTTGTAAATATAAAATTTAAGAAAAAAGCTAGGTTGGGATTATGCAATTTACAAATTATGTATAATAAAATTGGCAAACAGTTTACAGGTCCACAACAAACTTTAGGATCTTAAAAGCTTGCTAATATTAAAAGGGAGAAAATATATAGATACTTAAAAGTGTTATAAAGAAAAAGGATCATCAGAAATGATTTTTTTGTTGTATTTAATAATGTAATGTGATCTTTCTTGCCATTTATATCAACAACAAAATTCATGTTAATTGTGTTATTTGAATGTTTCTGTAGGAAAAATCATTTAACGGTGCTTTTTAGATATTTTAATTTCAGTTCTATACCTGCTTTTCACTCTACTCTACTTTTTTGAAAGATAGATATTAAGATTAAACATTAATGTTATTGTTTGCATGAAATTCTAATATTTTTGAGCCTTTAAGCTTTATCATTTTTAAATATTTTTATTAAAGGTTTATCATTGTTAATCATGTTCATTGGTTTTAAATTTATAATTTATTTACTGAACCAAAACAAAAAGGATTGTTATTAAGTGAAAAAGAATTTATTATTTTATATATATATTTGCCTTATGTTAATGTATACTGTTGTGAATGTACTCAAAGAATAAAGAATCATTGAGAAGTGTATGGTGTTTATTTTGTTCCTTTGACCACAAGGTAGGAAATGACATTCAAGTGGCTCTCACACTACTATGAAAGGTAAATTAGGTGTTAATGTCCGAGAAAGTTGCCCAGTGTATATTAGTGAAGTTACTTTTATCCAATTCATGGTTTCTTTTAATACATGACAGTGACTAATACTACAAGATGGGTTCATTATGGAAATTAGTATTTCCTTTGTAATTAATAGAACTGAGAAATTAACAATAAATGGACTTTTTATTGCTGTAAATCCATCACTTATCCTCCATCACATCTAATTCTGTCCAGACTCATTGATATTAGGTTACAAAAGAAAATCTTAGATTAATTTTCATTGTGATATTGCTGAAAAAGATGCTTTAGAGTCCCAAAATGCAATCAACCCCTTCCTGTTGAGTATGCTTTTATTATTTTCAATTTTGTTAAGTGCACATCAGGTTTAGAATATGATGTATGTTAGACAGGTATGGACTTTTTCTTATGAATTCAATTACTCTTTCAATTTTCTATTCATAAGCCTGAAACTTGTCTTGATATATATCAAACAATGTGCACCTTTTAGTTTCTGTCCGTTCATCCGCCCATTTGTCCGTAACAAACTGTGACTATATCTAGAGAACAGTTATACTTTTATAATTTATACTTGTCATGTATATTAACCAACACCAGAGGGTGTGACATAATGCATGCCCAAATTACACCAAACATCTTAAGGGTATCTAATTTATAAATGTGTCCACTGATCCTTCCTTCTTAGCATCAAAGCTGACATGGATGAAAATGTAAACAGGAGGGTACCTGATCATATGCTTTTGTCTATAAGCATGAACAAAGTTTTTTTCATTCAAACAAGCTGTTCTGAGTGTTAATATCTACCTATTGTCAATTTACGCACAAACTATTAGAAAACTCCTTGTAGGAGACGTGTCCTTAAAGGGGCACTAGCTGTCATGTTCACTGATTTGTATCAAGTTCTCACATTTGAATTATAACAATGTTAATCATTTGTCAACTATTGAAAGACTTAAATAAAATTAACAGGTCAGAAGCTCTATGATATGTAGCTTCGTTTCGTGTGTAGTTTAGTCGACATCATCATATCAACTATCGAGTTGACCCCAGAACACCTCCAATGACCATATAAAGCGATATAAACATCAATATAGATCTAAATAGATTTGGAAACTCGTGCAAATAGTTTTTTCGTGGTCTGTTTAATTTCATAGATCAAAAATATATGTTTATCATCGATTTCACTTGTATAAGAATTGGGGTTTTTTTTGTGGATCGAATCAGTCAATCAAATGATTTACCTTTGTTTCACTTTCAATGTTGACATTTTTATGCCCCACCTACGATAGTAGAGGGGCATTATGTTTTCTGGTCTGTGCGTCTGTTCGTTCGTCCGTCTGTTCCACGTCAGGTTAAAGTTTTTGGTCAAGGTAGTTTTTGATGAAGTTGAAGTCCAATCAACTTGAAACTTAGTATACATGTTGACTTTGATAAGATCATTCTAATTTAAATGCCAAATTAGAGAATTTATTCCAATTTCACGGTCCAGTAAACATAGAAAATGATAGTGCGAGTGGGGCATCCGTGTACTGTGGACACATTCTTGTTTTCCTTTAAATAACTTTACACGGACAATTTATGCGTTTCCATCTGTAACAAAGGAGTTAAATTTAAATTCACATGCATACGGATGCAATGGGGTCGAATTATTCACTTGCAAGTGACTAATTCATCATCAATGTTTCGTAGCTAATTTTGGCAAAATTTAAATCATACTTGCTGCTTAAAGCTAATAATCATTTCACTATTTCACTTTTATAAATGATTGAACAAAAAAAAAACCTTAGATTTTTATATATCTCGTAACTATGGCCTCATAAGAGACGATTTATACTAATTTCTTGTTATGTTTGCCTTATTGTTTTAAAACCTAATTAGCGAAACTGTAAGTGGCATCAATGATCAGCAAGACGAGATCTACAAATAAGTCAACATGACAGAAATGGTAGATTAACTCCTATCCGCTACATGACGATTTTTATTTTATAAAAAAAAGTCCGTTTTGGCTTATCATCTTGATAAGTATAATGGATAACGAGAAACTCTAAAAGTCATACAAGAGAGGGGTTTATGTAGCAATAAAGCAAGAATTGAGAAACCATTTTATACACAAGGAAATGTAAGTCAGGAATATCATGACACAGGGACTCGGTTAGCAGATTAACATTTTACTTGCCGAAAACAAAGAAATACTAGTAATGATAAAATTGAGAAAGGAAATGGTGAATGTGTCAAAGCGACAACAACCCGACCACAGAGCAGACAACAGCCGAAGGCCACCAATGGGTCTTCAATATAGCGAGAATCCCCGCACCCGTAGGTGTCCTTCAGCTGCCCCAAAAAATATGTATACTAGTACAGTGATAATGGACGTCATACTAAACTCCAAACTATACACAAGAAACTAAAATTAAAAATCACACAAGACTAACAAAGGCCAGAGGGTCCTGACTTGGATCAGACGCAAAATTGCGGCTGGGTTAAACATGTTTATGAGATCTCAACCCCCCCCCCCCTATACTTCTAGCCAATGTAGGAAAGTAATACGCACATTAAAATTCAGCTCAAGATAAGTCCGATGTCAAAAGATGTAACAAAAGAAAATAAATAAAATGACAATGATACATAAATAACAACAGACGTCACTACTAGCAGTTAACTAACATGCCAGCTCCAGACCTCAATTAAACTGATTGAAAGATTATAATAATAATAAATAATAATAATGAATAAGCTTTATTAAGAGTCGGCATGGTATATCAACATAGACATACATAAGCTCTAATGAGCTTTTAACCGACATATAACCGTCTTCATCATATGAATAATCCCTCCCGTTAGGGGTTAAGTATCATACTATCATAAAATATATGAGAAGAACATTACCCGTGTCATGTCAACAACTGTTTTTTTGTGTTTTTTTTTTTTTAAATAAATGTGTTGAGTTCCGATGCAAAGACCCTTTAAGTGAATCAATATTAAAGCCAACATATGCAATCTTCAATGACCTGACAACAGTATCGTAACTAAATCCCTTCCTTATAAGTCTGTTTAAAGGTTTTGCAAGCTTTTGAGGTGCATACTGACATTTTTGTGCTTTGTACAGAATATTACCCTAAAAAAATGGATGTGAAATACCTGAACGTATAAGATGTCTGCATGTTGAGTTATATTTACGAATTATTTCCTTATACCGATAATAAAATTTAGTAAATGTTTTGACCAGTTTGTGATATCGAAAACCCTGGTGTAATAATTGTCAGTAATACATAAATATCGAATGAATCGTACACGTTGAGATATATAAACACCATAAGATGGTGACAAGGGAACGTCACCATTTAAAAATGGATAATTAACTAACAATAGGAAATGAAAAATCATCTCTTTCATAATTATTTTTTGTATTAAGCTTCCCGTTAATGATATAGATATCAAGATCGAGGAAAGGGCAGTGGTCATTGTTAGTATTAGCTTTATTTAAAGTATGTTCAACAGGATAAATTTCTTTAGTAAACATACTGAAGTCGTCATTATTTAAAATATACTAAATTTTATTTAAAAATAGTTTACATTTTATGTATGCCTTTTTTATATACAATGTATATTATTTAAATAGTATAAAAACATGTACAGGAACAAATTTACTATCAAATTTTAGAAAGACACCTTACTATTACTAAACAAACAACCCAATAATTAACAAAAAAATAAAAAGTTGGCTAAATGAGAATACCTTATTTTAAAAAGATGGATAAATGAGAAGACACCAATATATCATCCAAATATCTAAAAGTATTGTTAAATTTTTGTATCAAATGTTATTTCGATGAGTCTTTGCTAATTTTAGTCATAAATTGTAACTCATAACAATACAAAAACAGGTCCGCAATAAGTGGTGCACAGTTAGTCCCCATTGGAATTCAAATAACTTGATGATATACGGAACCTCCAAAGCGAACAAAAATGTTAACAAGTGAAAATTCAAGCGCATATAGTATCAAAGCATGTCCAATTGGCATAGTTCTTTTGTTAATTGCTACTAAAAACCACCTAAAAGAGTATGAACATATATACTCGCATTCTGACTTTTGAAATGCCCAGTAAATTAGGGATGTGATTTTTTTCTTAATAAGAATATGAAGCAAAGTGGTATATAGGATAAAAAAAGTCAAAACTTTGAACAGATTCAAAATCACCAACATATGCATGCAATTTATCAAGTACTTCCAACGAGTTTTTGATACTCCAAAAGTAATTAATTCCAGTATTGTTAAAGGCCTTATTTGAACAATTTATTATCAGGTTTTTTATTGTACCAAGTGTATTAGTAAGTAAAACAGACAATTTATAGTAGTGAAACAATGGCTTGAAGATGAAATAAATCTACATTTGTAAGGATTTTTGTGTAGCTTCAGCAGCCAGTATATATTTGGGACTTGCATTGTATTTGGTTCTGCTTGTAAAGAAGTAGCTAAACGTTTGTGTTTGTTACAGATGTCGTTTTCTGAAAATGAAGTCAGTTGGAATGTTGGTGAATTCGTGATTTCATTCTTCAAGAACCTCTATATAAAATTTACGTCAAACAGTAATGATATTATTAGCAGCTTTATCAGCCGGGACAAAAACAAATTCCTTGGCTAGTTCTTTTAGTTTATGTTTGATACGCGAAAAAGGGTTTTATGGTTTTTGTTAAGAGTAAAATGTTCTGTAAAATGTAGTATTCGAATATCAACTATCTTAATTACTGAATTAAAAAAAGAGTCCAAAGATTTTTTATCAGCTTTTTCCCGTTTTGTTTTACCCATTTCAAACAGTAGGCACGGAGTGAGTCGTGGATGATATTACGACACTCATTCCAATTAATAATGATGCCGACAATAAAAATATTGATAATTTAATTCAAATACTAGTAGACATGAAATACGAACAAAAGATTTGAAAAACATAAGTTATCTGCTTACCGTGTCCCGATTAAGTGTATTTCACATTATGGAACTAAATTACTGATTTATGTTATTTATATACTTATTAACTATTGGTTATTCTATTTTCACGACATCATTCATATACTATACAATTTTCGCGATGTTGTCTCACAATGAGTTAAATCAGTGTTCAGTAGTTTCATGTTTATCAGCAATGCCAGTAGTTTTGTGTGTAAACCACAATCACTTTATACTCAAATTTTACTAGAATTTTATGCCCTCACCGTTGCTGAGGGGCATTAAGTATTACGCTTGTCTGTCTGTACGTACGTCCCAAAATCGGTTTCTGTTATCCACAACCAAATGTTTTATAACTTTAAGTTAATACTACAAACACAGATCAAGTTTGAATTTGGGTAGCGTCACTTTTACCATTATACAGGTATATGTCCTTTTTACAATTGGAAAAATTGCTGAATTTTTCGTTTCCATTCTTATTTAAGTTTGACTCAACCAAACTTATTCATAATGCTTATTACCACAAAACATAGACTAAGTATAAATTTGGGTAGCGTAATTTTACCATTCTTGAATTATGCCCCTTTACAAACTATAGATTTCCTCAAACAAATGTTATGAAACTTGTATGCAATGCTTGTTACCACAAAACACAGATCAATTTTGAATTTGGAAAGCGTCACTTATACGTCATTTATACTATTGATGGCCGTACATTGACCTATAATGGTTTACTTTTTTAAATTGATATTTGGATGGAGAGTTGTCTCATTGGCACTCACACCACACTTTCCTATATCTAACTATACCCCTTTACTAATGGAAAAATTGATAAAAAAATTCCGTTTCCTTTCTTTTAGTTTAGTTTGCCTTAAGTAAATGTTATGAAACTTATAAACAATGCTTATTAACACAAAACACAGATTAAGTTCAAATTTGGGAAGAGTCACTTTTACAAACGGGGGCATCATCCATTTCCCATGGACACATTCACCATTTTTTAATCTTATTCGGATAGAACCGTTACTATTTTTGTGAAATATACAGGGAAAACCGCAATATATGCATGATAAAATCTAAACAGAGAAATCACATTTTAACTCTGTACTTTATTTTCCACCAAAACTTCCAAAATTAGCATTAATTGCATTCGGGTCAAATGTACCAGAACTGCTGCTGCTGCTGCTGCTGCTGCTGCTGCTGCTGCTGCTGCTGCTGCTTGAAGAACCACCACTGCTTGACGAAGAACTACCGCTACCAAACCCAGAACCACTTCCAAATCCCCCAGAAGTTCCTCCACTGCCTGATCCACTACCAAAACCGGAACCACTTCCGAATCCTCCAGAAGACTCGCCACTGCCGGATTCACTCCCTGATCCACTACCAAAACCAGAACCACTTCCAAATCCTCCAGAAGATCCACCACTGCCAGATCCGCTGCTCTGTCCAAAACCACTTCCTCCAAAACCACCACTTCCAGATCCACTTTCTGATCCACTTCCAGACCCGCTGCTCTGTCCGAAACCACTCCCTCCAAATCCACCACTTCCAGATCCACTTCCAGATCCGCTGCTCTGACCAAACCCACTTCCTCCAAATCCACCACTTGCAGATCCACTTCCACTGCCAGATCCGCTGCTCTGTCCAAAACCACTTCCTCCAAATCCACCACTTGCAGATCCACTTCCTGACCCACTTCCAGATCCGCTGCTCTGGCCAAAACCACTGCCTCCAAAACCACCACTTGCAGATCCACTTCCACTTCCAGACCCGCTGCTTTGTCCAAAACCACTTCCTCCAAATCCACCACTTGCAGATCCACTTCCACTTCCAGATCCGCTGCTCTGTCCAAAACCACTTCCTCCAAATCCACCACTGGCAGATCCACTTCCTGACCCACTTCCAGATCCGCTGCTCTGGCCAAAACCACTGCCTCCAAATCCACCACTTGCAGATCCACTTCCTGACCCACTTCCAGATCCGCTGCTCTGGCCAAAACCACTGCCTCCAAAACCACCACTTGCAGATCCACTTCCACTTCCAGACCCGCTGCTTTGTCCAAAACCACTTCCTCCAAATCCACCACTTGCAGATCCACTTCCACTTTCAGATCCGCTGCTCTGTCCAAAACCACTTCCTCCAAATCCACCACTGGCAGATCCACTTCCTGACCCACTTCCAGATCCGCTGCTCTGGCCAAAACCACTGCCTCCAAATCCACCACTTGCAGATCCACTTCCTGACCCACTTCCAGATCCGCTGCTCTGGCCAAAACCACTGCCTCCAAAACCACCACTTGCAGATCCACTTCCACTTCCAGACCCGCTGCTTTGTCCAAAACCACTTCCTCCAAATCCACCATTTGCAGATCCACTTCCACTTTCAGATCCGCTGCTCTGTCCAAAACCACTTCCTCCAAATCCACCACTGGCAGATCCACTTCCTGACCCACTTCCAGATCCGCTGCTCTGGCCAAAACCACTGCCTCCAAATCCACCATTTGCAGATCCACTTCCAGATCCACTTCCAGAACCGCTGCTCTGTCCAAACCCACTTCCTCCAAATCCACCACTTCCAGATCCACTTCCAGACCCGCTGCTCTGTCCAAACCCACTTCCTCCAAATCCACCACTTGCAGAGCCACTTCCAGACCCGCTGCTCTGACCAAAACCACTTCCTCCAAATCCACCACTTGCCGATTCACTTCCACTTCCAGATCCGCTGCTCTGACCAAAACCACTTCCTCCGAATCCACTACTTGCAGATCCGCTACCAGATCCGCTGCTCTGACCAAAACCACTTCCTCCGAATCCACCACTTGCAGATCCACTTCCACTTCCAGATCCGCTGCTCTGTCCAAAACCACTTCCTCCGAATCCACCACTTGCAGATCCACTTCCACTTCCAGATCCGCTGCTCTGTCCGAACCCACTTCCTCCGAATCCTCCAGTAGACCCACCAGTTTTAGATCCACTTTCAGACCCGCCGCTCATTCCAAAGCCTAAGGCATTTGGATCAAACGTACCTAAAAAATAAAAAAGCTACTCTTTCTGAGAAAGATAGTATTAATAACTGAATTTCTATTATTGAAATACAAATGCGTATCCTCAACATCTACAAATAGCACACCCAATTAAAAACGACACAAAAAGAAAAGAATGCATTTACTGATTAAAATTGTATAAAATGACCATAACAAATTGTCATCTTTTTAAATGTTGTATGGAACTCTAGGGGTGAGGTATATAGCCACATCTTATTTTAAGAGTAAAAGGGGAGAGACAATTCTTAAATACTAGGATATGTTTGTGGTCTTTAAAACTGAAAACAATAAAAGGTTTTACAAATATTCTAAACCCAAGCATTTCCCTTTGAAACATGATAAAAAAAAAAAATCTTTTGCCATAAAGGAAACTCAGAATCAGATTCTATCAGTGTTACGGTATAGATAATTTTTGTATGACCTTTTATTTTATTTATCTGCTTTCATAAAGCGCTGAAAAATCATTATCATTGTTTTTTGACAATTCCTTATTTGAATTTACTTTTTTTGTTGTTGCTAGAATGCATTTTTTAAATTCGGCAATCACATTAGTAAAATGAAATGGTAAAAAGTTATTATATACAGTATTGTATATGCTCATTTTAAAACTAATTAATATCACCTGTCACTAATATGACCTATACTTTTTTGTTATCGTTATGTTAAAGCAAGAAGGAGGTTATATAACCTCATTGGTTGAAGCAAATACAGTGTCGGTCTGAATGAGCCTCGTCGCATAGACAACTAAGATTTTGATTCACAAATGTACCTTTCGTTCCTAGAATATGGGAACAATTGAACATTCACAATATATGTACGGACATCTCGTATTATATATAAGTGCATTTCAGTTACTATAGTCTGTGGTTTTTATATTAATCGGGAAACCTTGTCAAACAAATCGTGTATACAAATTATTAGAGCTTTTAGTATATCAAGATTATCCCCGAAATAAAGTAGCAGATGGTTAAAGATTAAAATATGCTTTCGTGTTTGTATATTGAAAAGACTGTAGAGATCTAGCCATAAAATGTGCATCTTTATCAAATTTAGTTTATACATGCAGGAGTTTGATGTGAAAGTATGGTACACTTTTAGGATGATGCAAGTGCCATGTGACACCCATCACAGTGTTGTTATCGTTTATAATAGACGAAACGCGCGTCTAGCGCAGAAATAAAATTTCTCAATCGCGGCATCTATGATGACTTTATTTTTGTTTGATAAAGGAAAGGAGTATCAGAATCCAAAATTTTCTTTTGACTAAAGAAATCAGATGGAAAGACAGACAATAGTCTACAAAACCCTGATAAGAAACAAAAGAACAATTAATGAATTTTATTTAACAAAAGCACTTATATGTATAACTTGGTACTTATGTCAACGGTTTTCTGTAAGACTAAGACACTAGAAAGGTCAAGATTGTTCAAGATATTTTTATCATTATTGTCCTCTAGTCATCTGACAGATAAAATTCATATCAGTTCAAAGAGTAATTGATTTGACTAAACTGAAGCGTCAGCAGGATTAGGTCTCCAAGTAAATAATAGAAATACTAGAACGTTCATCGCATATACTTTTAGTTTGTAAACGCTAGCAATTTAAATGATGTTCAAAGATTTGATATACAGTTTTAACAGCTTACCATCTGATTGTATCAGAACGGGAAGAAATAATCCAAGCAACAAGAATACAGTTCTGGCCATGGTGTCACGTAAAATGAGGGTTTAGTTTATGACTTATCTTAATGAAGGCTATTCTTCTGACCTTTTGATTATATTAGAATACGTGACAATGATGTATATAAACTCGTCATAGATACCAGGACTAAATTTAGTATATACGCCAGACGCGCGTTTCGTCTACAAAAGACTCATCAGTGACGCTCGAATCCAAAAAAAATAAAAATGCCAAATAAAGTACAAAGTTCAAGAGCATTGAGAACCAAAATTCCTAAAAGTTTTGCCAAATACAGCTAAGGTAATCTATGCCTGAGGTATACCTTTATTAGTCTTGGGGAGATTATATTTGATGGCCGATATGAACCAAACCCTTTCATTGGAATAAAGCATGCACATCGGTACTGGCATGCAAATACGAATGTTAACAACTATGTTATTAGAATTTGTTGTTACAAACTTTTAAAATTGATTTTAGATTAAGGAATACATCTCCCCTATGCAAAGGTCTTGATCATTACACGGCTTTGGCTATTCTATTTGTCCATGGAGGTTTAAACGCTGTATCTTGTGCAAAACAATGGCACCGTTAATTTGATTGTTTCTTTACCCTGCAGTTTTAGCTAAAATTCATTTTAAACTGGCTACAATTTCGCAGGAGTCGTAACAAAACTGTGAACGTAATACGGAATGAGAAGACAAAGTTCTATGACAAACTGATCGGAAAGCTTAGAACGACCATGTCTTCAACCAAAATTTGGTGGAATTTAGCCTACCGCATAACCAACCTAAAATCTCGAGACATGAATATCCCGCCTATCAATTTAAACAGCTCTATTATTGAGGACGACAAACAAAAGACCGAGGCATTTAATGACTATTTTGCGTCGCAGTCTAATATTGACGATAGCAACAAACTACTGCCTAGGGACGACACCCCTCCAGATAGACGATTAAGTAGTATCGTTTTCGAAACGTACGAAGTTAAAGACATTCTTCAAACTTTAAATGTCAACAAGGCTTCGGGGCCTGATGCTATAAGCGGTCGTATTCTCAAGCCGGTTGCCGATATTATAGCAAAACCACTACGCGCTATTTTCAACTTAAGTCTTAGAACGAAGTTGTTCCCGTCCGCATGGAAGCTAGCTAATGTAATTCCTTGTTTTAAGAATGACGATAAAAGCATACTTAGTAATTATCGACCAATATCTCTTCTATCGGTGATGAGTAAAGTTTTCGAGCGTTGTGTATATAAGCACGTATTTAACTTCATACGAGTTTTGATTTCCGAGCACCAGTCTGGTTTCATGCCTAACGATTCGACCAGAAATCAGCTTTTATACATTTGTAACGTTCTTAGCAAAGCCTTAGACGAAGGCAAAGATATCAGGTTCATATTTTTCGATATAAGTAAAGCCTTCGACCGTGTGTGGCATAAGGGATTGCTCTATAAGTTGCAAATGATGGGGATTGTTGGTGACCTTCTCCTGTGGCTTAAAGATTACTTGTCGAACAGAAAACAAAGGGTGGTCATAAACGGAGTAGAATCTTCCTGGGCTGATGTAAATGCTGGAGTACCCCAGGGTTCAATTCTCGGGCCCTTGCTGTTCCTTATTTATATTAATGACATTATTAACGAAGTAAGCTGTAGGATTAAACTATTTGCGGATGATACATGTATTTATGCTGTTGTAGATAATCCACTGGTTTCGTCGATTTCTTTAAACAACAACTTGTGTAAAATAAATAGCTGGGCGGATAAATGGTTAGTAAATTTTAACCCGTCTAAGACAGAATCCATCGTATTCTCACGCAAAAGCGAACCAGATTATCATCCCCCTTTGAATATGAATGGCGTCATTATAAAAAGAGTTCAAACTCATAAGCACTTGGGATTAACTTTCTCGAGTGATGGGACATGGAATCATCACATTGAAAACATTATTTCAAAGACGTTACCTCGACTAAACTTACTGCGTCGCCTAAAATTTAGGCTAGACAGAAGATCTCTTGAAAATATGTATTTTAGCTGTGTTCGCCCATTACTTGAATATGTTGATGTTGTCTGGGATAACTGTCCCGAATACTTAAAAGCAAAGCTTGAACATGTAAATTACGATGCTACACGCATCGTTATTGGTGCAACAAAACTCACCAGTCTACGTTTACTTTTGGCTGAATGCGGATGGGAGACTCTTCAACAGCGAAGAGATAAGCATAAACTTTTACTTTTTCATAATATGGTGAATGGAAAGACCCCGTGTTATTTAAATGATATCCTTCCCGATCAGTTTAGAAACATTCATCAGTATAGAACTCGTTCTGCAAATAATTTTCCATCAGTACCCTGTCGAACTACTTATCATATGAATAGTTTCCTTCCATCAACAGTTCGACTATGGAATAGCATCCCCCCAGATATAAAAAATGCTGGTTCTATCGCGCCACTTAAAGCATTTCTAAAGATAAATCATTCTATACCAAATTATTATTATGCAGGCAGTAGACTAGGCCAGATATATCATGCCCGAATCCGTACCGAGAGCAGTAGTCTTAGGGATCACTTGTATCAGAAAAATTTGGAATCAGATCCATTTTGTAAATGTAAACAGATAGAAACCTCAGAACACTTCCTTCTAAACTGTCCCAATTATCATCGAACTCGTGAAGCCCTTTTTGTAAACCTAGTTGGTACACTTAACATAGAAATGTTACTATATGGTAATCCGAACATTACCGATATAGACAATAAAAAGAACTTTCTTATTGTCCAAGACTATATATTGAAAACTAAGAGATTCACATAATTATTCTTGTTGGCCCAACAACATGTCACCCAATATTAAAAATACTATCTGCATTATATTTTAATTTCCATTACATTTGATTTCTTTTTCCATGATATTATATTATATAATTGTACATTTTCTGTCCATTGTAATTGATTTTGCCATTTAAAAGGAGAGGAATTTGTATAAGTGACTTGTCACTTGTTTTCCAATCCATTGTATTGTATTTATGTTCGCATTTATTTATCTGTTTCTGAATACAATATTGTTTACACTAAAATTCATTGAAATGGATAGAATTTTCATAACTTTTGCAGATTTTTGGGACAATATGTACGCTTATTGTATGCTGAATATTCCGACTACTATAAACGCCAACGAGACATTAATTCTATAACACGAAATAAATGTGAGAGATAAAACAAACAATCAATATCGATGTTGACTAGTAAGTATTATGAAAACTGGAAACGACATCTTACAATATTATATCTGCAAGTTCGTCATATTTGTAATGTATAACTTTATTGAAATTATTTCTTTATTCATGTTTGTAATGTATAAATTTGTTATAATGATTTTTTTATTCTTATTTGTTATGTATAAATTTATTAAATGATTTATTTATTTATATTTGTAATGTATAAATTTATGAAAATGATTTATTTATTCATATTTGTAATGTATACATTTTTTTATTTTTTTTTATTAAATATGTTGGAATTCACATCTCTCATAAGACCACTGTATCATCTGCAGATGTTCAGAGTTGAATAATATATCACAACAAAGTAAAGCCTTCGATTGTAAATTAATGTTTATTAAAAAAAATCTTTATAGGATAAACAGGATTGGAAAACTCTTTTTTATTTGTATGGTCATGTATATAATAGATATAATAGTTTTGATTTGGACATTGATCCAATTGTAATCTGATTCTTTCACATCTTAAGAATGTTTAGAAGAGATCATTGAAATTTGTCAACATATGTATGAGTAGGACATACGAAGTCAAATAATTTATCATAACACGCAAATCGAAGGTTTTTCAAATACAAAAGAACGATATTTTTTGTTTACTGAAATATAAATTATCGAATTGATCTGAATCATTCAGTCAACGTAAATATGAATTTTCACTTGAATGTTCCTAAATTGAACTTTTTTAAAAGAAACAAATGAAGGATTATGACATATGAAGGAAAGATCAATTTGGTGCTGGATATCTTGACTAGCAATCATTTGCATTGATCTAATGTTATGTTAGACGTCATGGGGTATGTGCCATACAACTATAAATAATAAGATAAAAGAAAGAATATATATGTCAATTTGGTCACATCTGCTAGTTATATATCAAACTCATCCCCGTCTCGTACATTGCGCTTTCTATAACTTTTTTTTCTGAAAACAGGTTATACAATTTTATTTGCGTTTATAATTTAATTATTTAAAAAAAAAGTAGCGTTTCATTAGTTAGATTTTAGTTAAAAGACTGAAAGATCAGTATGTATTTAGATAAATTCCAAGATATGCACGCAGAAATATCTAATTTGGATTTTTGTTTTAGGTGGACAAAATGCGTCTGTGTGCACTCTTAGTTATTCTCATCTTTGCTTCGGCTTCTGTAGAAGGTAAGTCTTAATATATTATAATTGATATATGCATATCTTAGGTCTAGATTATTTTCATTTAATGTATTTTCATTCAAAAGTGTAACATTTGATGCACTTAATTAAAACACAAATTATAAAAAATAATGAATAAAAAGGTAAATTGTTGAGTCGGCGATGACATTTTATATTTCCTGAGTCAAATGATGTCATTTTACATTTACCGATTCAAGCGATGACATTTTATACTTAATAATGTCCAAATATTAACGAAACTGTAACAGTTGTTTCTTTTTTTTCTTTTATCTAAATTCTTATATTTTGTTATAACCCTACAAGTAAACATGTTTAAACCCGCAGCATTCTGTATGTGCCTGTCATATCTGCTCTTTGGTAGTTTTTTTTACACAAATCAGGCCGTTGATGTTCTCGCTTTTACTTTTTTTGTCCATGTCGGGATCTTTTAAAACTTGCTATGCTGTATGAGTTTTCCTGATTGGTGAAAGCCGCACAGGTACCCACATTTGCTCAAATTTATGTTCATTTGTCGCTGGTGGATATGTTGTCCCTTGTTAATCATACCACTTCTATATTAATATTAAAATATGCAGTTTGGTTGTACTTTTCTATTTATTAACTTTCCTTTAAACGTCTAAGTAAAATCAGTTGTGAATAGAATAGGGGCGGTTCCTCCTTCAGTATAAATAATGGTTCGATCGTTAATAAAATTCTAATTTTGGTAAAATTTCATTTGTAAAATGTTAATGACAATGTTATAGTTATGCTATTGACTTAAATCGTAATCTTGGCGAATTATGGAATAGATTTGAATTCACTTTTAAAATGTTGTATCTTTTCTATCCTTAGTTCATATTTCACCTTAAATTTTTGAAGGCATTTTTGCAGATAGATAGTCAGCTTTATTTTGGATACTTCACGAATTTCGGATTTGGTCAAATGCATTTATACATATAAGCCGATACACATTCTGTCATGATAGATCGAAGGCATTACCCTCATTCGCAATGCTCTACAAATCTACGATTTGTCTTTTGTTTCTCTTTGTGAATAATGTATCGTTTAATGAATCTTTGTTATTTCTCTATGCTTATCGTTTTATTTAGGGAGTATTCCAGTTGTTGAAGGGTGTAACAACCGGTTACAGGGTAATCAGGTGGAAAGGAATGGCATTATAGAATCAGAGAAGGTTGTAGTCAGCTGTGATGAACAAGGTAAGACGGTACGCTTACAGGAAATTTCAAATTTGCTAAAGTAAAGCTAACATATATAAGTGCCAGTTGTTTGTGATAAGATTCACTTTACATATCATAACTCTAGAATATACAAACAGTATACAAAATTTCAATCCTGGTATCTATGATGAATTTATATACATATAAAAGAGGGACGAAAGATACCAAAGGGACAGTCAAACTAATAAATCTAAAACAAACTGACAACGCCATGGCTAAAAATGAAAAAGACAAACAGAAAAACAACAGCACACATGACACAACATAGAAAACTAAAGAATAAACAACACGAACCCCACCAAAAACTAGGGGTGATCTCAGGTGTTCCGGAAGGGTAAGCAGATCCTGCTCCACATGTGGCACCCGTCGTGTTGCTTATGTGATTACAAATCCGGTAAATAGTATAATTCGTTCGATCACATTTATGAAAGCGAAGGGGATTGTAGTTACGACGTAAATAACATATCCGATATCATTTGTGAAACGGTTATTCCATAACGGTCAACCAACTCGTTATGGCGTCCGTAAAATGAACGAAGGGATGATTTCAACTTCACCATTTGGAACTCTTGGTTTAATAGCTTCCTTGTGAGCAGCAACCCTCTATCAAAAAAATCTTGATAGGAAATGCAAGCACGGGAATATCGTATCAATTGGGAGATATATACCCCGTATGCAGGTGCTGCTGGAATGTATACATATAAGAACACGATATCCTGGGTATAAGTCAATGTCAAAGCAACCGAACATGAGTCCTCGCAAATAAAATAAACTTTAAAAACTTAAGCATAAAATGCCATACGTTTAACCAAGGATTTGTATAGTGACTATACAAATCCTTGGTTTAACATAATAAATATTTGAGGATTGACTTAGCCAAAAGTTTTCATTTTGACGTTAAACAGCAATTGTTTATAGATGAATTGTAAAAATCAGAAAGAGGATTTAAAATTTCTCAGTTTATAGCTATCTGCGTCAATGTTATTCGAATTAGTTGGTTTTGGTGCCTGATTGAAATGTTTGTTAGTACATTTACAATAGAATCCTTGAGTGTTAAGATAATACAACAAATATCACTTAATCATATGCGAATTGAATTCCCTATAGTTTTGAGCGATTCGCTAAAATATGTATGTATTATATATGACTCTCATTCTACACTATAAACAAAGAAAGAGGACAATTACCATTACAGTAAAAAAAACTAATGTTTTCCCCCATTTATTGATATTTTGTTGCAGAGAGTGTAGATTTTTTGGATGTTGGGATGGAAGAAGTCTTAAATATGGTAGGTTTACAAACAAGGAATGTTGTTTATCCGATGTTGTCGTTGTAAGCGACCGGATAATTTGAAAATTGAAAATCAAACTCATCGTGTGTATTAGGGATTTTTTGGTTTTTTTTTATCAATTCCAAATGTAAATATTAGAAGCTGACTTGACTTCCTGTTGCATTATTTTTCTTTCGTTATTGTCACCTACAGATAAAACTGAAAATTTATTATTGTTCTGCGTTGTGGTTTTTTTTAATCTGATAGTAGTGCACACGCTAAAATGTCTCCCCGTCTTAACTAACCATTGAATTTATGTTGATACTCCTGTATATAAATCTTTACTACAACTATCGCATAACCTTAACAAGATTCAAGGAAATAAAGTCAAGGTCAGATAAACCAAACTGGCCTGAAATACATGTACACCTTGCAATAATTTTATACACCAAATATACTTTAACTGTAGTTGACATTTTACACATAGTATCTACGGGAAATAAATTTAAACTGGAAAACTGTACCTTGCCAGACAGACCTGCACACCTTACAATCAGCAGGAAACTAGAAATTGACCAATGAACCGTGAAAATGAGGTCATTGTCAAATAATAATTTCCAGACAAACATATACACCTTACAATAATTCCATGCACCAAATATAGTTGACCTATTGCTTGGAGTACAAAATAAAAAAATAAAAAACTTAACATTGAGCAATGAACCGTAAAAATGAGGTCACGGTCAAATAAAACATGCCAGTTGGTCATGTACATTTCACAATCATTTCATACACCAAATATAAAAGACCTGTTGCATGCTTATAGTATCTGAGAAATTGACTTGTCTACGAAAACTTAACCTTGGTCACTAATCCATGAAATGAGGTCGAGGTCAAATGACACCTGCTAGTTGAACATGTACATTTTACAATCATTTCATAAACCAGTACTCCTATTGCTTATAGTATCTGATATATGGACTTTTTCACTAAAACTTAACCTTGGTCACTTGTCCATGAAGTGAGGTCGATTTCTAGTGAAAACTGTCTGATTGACATGAGGACCTTGCAAGGTATGCACATACGAAATATAGTTATTCTACTACTCATATAAAGAAATTCAGAAACTAAACGTTTAATCATGAACATGAAATCAAGGACAATCATATGACAGACAGAAACTTCGTAACATAAGGCATGTATATACAAAAAAGGAGGGATCCCGGTCTCCAACCTTCCTAAATTTTAAGGTTTTATGAAGTAGCCGGATCACTATTCCTGTGTCGAGCTTTCTGCGACAGAAGTCGTAGGCTTGACAACTAACTATAATAACAGAAAAAGAAAAATGAAAGAGCAAAAACTATCAGCAAGATAGGATTTTAAAAAAAGTCAACATTACCGTGTCGATTTACTCCGTATATGCGTTGCTGCCTTCGATCAAATTTTTATAACTTTTTCTTGTTTTTCGTTGTTTTTATTTTCTTGTAAATTATAATACAAAGTCTATTTTTCTATACATATATGATATATATAAAAATAACCAGCAAGTCAATATCCATATATTAACCAACAAAGTCCGAAATGTCATTATAATGTAATGAATGAGCAATTTTCCCTAATTAAAGATTTTTTATCCACTATTTTAAGTTATTGTCTCGCTTTCTTTTCGCAGAATGTCAGATAAATGGATTCCAATTCTACGGCGGCTGCAACGACGGCGTTTTTATTTTTTACAAAGCTTTATTATATCATAGATAAGCAGACCTGGAGGCGTTATTTCTCGAAAACAGAAACCTTATCATGACTACGACCTTTACGTCTGTCATATGTTCAATATCCTTGTCCTTTTATTCATGGTTCAGTGACTGTTCTTTAAACAAATACATTTTTGTTGAGTGAAATACTACTTGTAACTTGTTATGAGTAATAGGATGACTATATTTGGAATACGACTTCCCTGCAAAAGTTACATGTTTGTCAGGTAGAGTTCACCTGACCTTCACCTCATTAAATGGAGCAGTGATCAAGGTTAAAGTTGCGTGGTCAAGTACGTATTTCCAATACCATATTCATTTCATGTCAACTTTATTTGGTGTATGAAATGATTGTCAGCTGGCATTTCATCTGTCCTTGGACTCAGTTAATCACATTATGGTGCATTTGCAAATGTTATAGGTTTTTGTAGTTATGTAGATTTCTCAGATATTATAAGCTGTATCGAACGATTGTAAGCTGACCATGACTGTCTTTCAGGGTTTATATGACCTTGTCTTCATTGTTAGGGTTCAATAGTTAATGATAAGTTTGTTCATATAAAGTCTGTCTATCAGACACCATAAGCATTATGTTAAAGTCATAAGAAACGAGTGACCGGTGAAAAATAATGTTCTTCCAATTCTTAAACCAATGCATACAAACATCATAAACTTAGTCTTCTGTGCTCGAATTTATCATTTTTTTCGTGTAAATTTCGTATAATCGTCATTTTTTTTTTCAATCGGTCAGTGTTGTTGTGAAAATATGGCAGGTAATTAAAGTTCGTGTTTTGAGGCCGAAGTTTAACGATTGTCACCTGTTTGTCAACAATTGACGAAAAATAAACCAATAAGCATGGAATTTGAGCACGTGTTTAACATGTAAATTCAGATAATAGTTTATTTTAAGGACATCCATGCGTATTGTGGTCACCGGATTTTTACGAGATGGGTCACACTGAGGTCACCTTGCATACGGAAAATATATCGGGGGAATTGCTTGCTGAAAGGAAGCAATTCAAATAAAGTAAACTTCTTCTAAATATGAATAATTTAAAGAATTTTCTTCAGAACAAAGTATATGTACATAAGTTTTACAATGAAAACTATCCATTGAGTTATAAAAAACATATGCATTAATTTTTTTTTATTTGAGGTTTCTTATGACTTTAATTAACTGTATATGGTTTATTATAATCCTGGTACCTTTGATAACTAATTATGGAATGATTGTAAGGTTACCTTTACACCATGTAACTAATAATATCTTTCTGGCAGGGTGCATTTGACCTTGACGTTATTTTCTATGTTCGTTTGACAATGTTCAGATTTGTTGGTAAGATCCGTTTCTGATGACATCTCATGAGTTTTCATTTGAGAAAGGACCACTATACTTTGTGTATTGAATGATTGTATGGTGTGAATGTTTGTCGGACACGGTTCATTTGCCCGTGACTTCATGTTCATGGAACATTGATAATGTTCAATTATGTGACACTTATAGTTAAACCTTCATATTACATAACTTCAACACGAATTAAATGATAAGTGAAATATGCGAGACATTTCAGCGTGTGCACCCTTGATGATTTTATTAGATTTCAAACTCAAATAATTAGATACATACACAATATATAAAACAGCACACACATTCAGGAAATCAAGATCTACACGAATGCCATTTTACAATGTTTGTATATTCTTTTCTTTGTGGATATTATCTCGCAAAATAATTTACATAAAAACTGTACACAGTAAAAATCATCAGCAATGCATGATCTACTATAAAATTAAATAAAAGCTCATTATTGTCTTGAAACTACTTACAATGTTTTAAACTTTTTCTAAATAGATCTGGATCAAACTAAACTGACCATAAGCATCTACCTTAATGCTGCTTATTTTACCAGCTCTAGGGAGCCCCCACGTAATTTGCATCATCATGCCATGAATTCTATGAACAATCAAATTTTTTTAGTCGAAATTCACTCATATACCCATTTACAAGCAGAGAATATCATCTTTAGAAGTAAGGGAGTAAACGTGATTCAGTCAGCAAAATCAAGTTGAGCTTTGGAATAAAACAGAATTAGCAAATTTTTCTTTTTTTTTGCTGGTGTATTATGATATCTTTTGTATTGAATAATGAATGCAAAATCTAAATTGATTGGCAGGTCATAAATCAATATAAAAGTTTACCATATGATTTAAATCTTTGGAATTTAAGAAGAGATCGATTTTAATTTGTAAATATCTTTGTAGACACAGACAACTTAGTATTGATAGATACTGGAATGGAGGAAGAATAATAAAGATACGCTGCAATTTATTTATGAAAATAAACTAAAAAAAATGATGCACATACATGTAAAATACAAATTATAAGTTTCTGTAAATATGAACAAAGAGGTGTTGGATATATAGCATTAAGACAGCACACCTTAAACAAAACTAGATGAACCTGTTTTAAATCAGATACCACAAAAAAAGTTATGAATATGTTTACAAATAGATATATCAAAACAATGAATTTTAGTTAACAATATTTAGAATAAATTCATGAATAATTTGTTATTTGAATGAACGTGAAAATTCAAACAGGTTGAATATTATATAAGACCGTTACATTCACTTCCTTCTATTCTATCTTTAAAATTAGTTTAAATATAATAAATAATAGGGAGTCTGTTTTACACACAAATTTATTATCTAGTACTACAAGTGTGGACACAGATGAGTGTGGATAGTATGTATGTTTTTTCTATATGGTGTTATTAACTATGTTGCACGATGACAACCAATCTGAGCATTATGAGTGTTATTTATTAATTTTTTTATGCCCCCACCTACAATAGTAGATGGCCATTATGTTTTCTGGTCTGTGGGTCCGTTCGTTCGTTTGTCCCGCTTTAGGTTCAAGTTTTTGGTCAAGGTAGTTTTTGATGAAGCTGAAGTCCAATCAACTCGAAACTTAGTACACATGTTCATTATGATATGATCTTTCTAATTTTAAAGCCAAATTAGACTTTTGACCCCAATTTCACGGTACATTGTGACATAGAAAATGAAAGTGGGAGTTTCAGGTTAAAGTTTTTGGTCAAAGTAGTTTTTGATGAAGCTGAAGTCCAATCAACTTGAAACTTAGTACACTTGTTGCATATGATATGATCTTTCTAATTTCAAAACTCATAACTGTTCCAAAAGTAATCTGATAGAATTTCAAGCATTTTAAGCCAATATTATCAACATCTACTAATGAGTCTTAATATGTCTACATATCTAAAAAGTCATAGTATTCAAAAGGTAATGCAAAATTATTCCTTTTCATTTTTTTGTGTTATATGGATACACATTTGAGTGATACATGTACCAATACAATATTTGTTGTGGTATGAAAGTGCAGTAATTAGCATTTACTGTAACTATGTTAATTCACACAAATTGAAAAATAAACAAATGAATGGACCAGATGCTCCGCAGAGCCCAGCTTTATACGACTGCAGAGGTCGAAGACTGAACAGTTGGGGCTAGTATTGACACAACATTCAAGCTGGAAACAGCTCTGAGTTTGGATTGTAATTAAATAGATGACACAGCTTAGGTTTCTGACACAGAATGAATGTGGTCTAATGAACTTAAAATATTTGTTTTGCTTTTGGGTTAGGAGCAATTCACTATGCTGTTGAATATTAATCCTTTCAAACAAAAATATCTGAAGAAATTTTCTTTTAAATTTCTGAAATGAAAACATTTAGAGGAGACAAACTTCAGTTAAGAGATCAGAAACTAAAAAAATGTATAATTTTTCCATTTGTAAAAGGGCATACCCTAGAAAGTGCTTGCAATCACTGAATGGTTATTAATGACTGCTTTAATTTATCAGTTGGTAATAAAGTGAATATTGCATTGTATATTGTATAATTGATTTAAGTTGACTGAACAAAGAAAGATAACTCCAATTTTCAAAGAAGATTTCATAAAGCATTGGTATTAGGTAATTCAACAACCATTCTGGACAAACTCCAATTAAGGGTCTTGAATTTACAAAAATGTTTGTTTTTGGTCCGTAATTATTAGACTGTTTGTCCCATAACCCACACAATATATCCGAACCTTCTACTTATGGTATTAAACATTGTGGTACAATTTCAGAACAATTGAAATACTTATACACAACTTTTTAAACCAACACTAGATTAAGGCTTGTTTTGGGCACCTTTGTACCCCTTATTCCTAAACCTTAGGGACCATAACCCCCAAAATCAATACCAAGCTTCCTTTTGTGGTTATAAACGTTGTGTTATAATTTTGTTGATTTCTATTTACTTATAATAAAGTTATTATCCAGAAACCATCCATCTTTCGGACAGGATACCAATTTACGACCCCAAATTTTTTGTGGTTGTATAAAAATGTTGAACATGTGCAATGAAGTATAGTTTTAGAAATCGATTAGACTGGATAGGCCTTATAATTTTTTTCCCTCCTAATTGAAGGACCATTTACACTCAGGGCCGAGTCATCAGCAGGCAATACAGATGTATTAAAACAACCTAGCATCATATTGCTAGTAGTGGGAGTAGCATTGTCCGGTAAATTTGTTCCCACTTTTTTTTTATAAAATGTATGGTTCAAATCAAAATAGAATGATTTTATCTCCTGAATACTTACATTGTACATAGAGATGATACTACTTTGACAAATCCTTGTCCATTAGAGTTGTCTGTCAAATCTTAATTTCACAAAGAATGAATTGCATAACAATGAACTGAGCTCAAAGCAAAGTACTTTAATAATACACTTAGACAAAGAGCTAAATCCAGTGATATACTTTGTACTACATGTCCTTCATGACCATCCATCCACCCAAACCATATCTCAATAACATTCCATACTACACGATTGGATTCAGAAGTCCTGAAAAAGACATGACTTTTTTTTATCGTAACTATTTTTAAGTATATATGCACTGAGTGAGGTTAAAACTTTACTGTGGTATAATCATTCAGTATCCAGCAACTATCAATTTGCTTCATGCACATATTGATATAGGTTGATTGCTCCACTGTTGGAAATTAGAACACACCTCCACCTAATTTTAGTCAACTGACGAAGAAAAATTCAAAACTATATAAAATGTTATCTAAGACTTGTCAGTGTCTATTTCCTTTGCCACTGAATAAGATTCCATATTTACAACCAATGAAAATCAAATATCCCCCTTTAATATAGACTTAGCATTGAAATCGTTTTCTAAAATGGTAGTTATGTGGAACCTAGAACTAAAAAAATTGAAACAATATATCTTAAATATTTCAAATGCATGTACATTTAATAATTCTCCAAAATTCACTTTATTTTTCCTTTTTTGGTTTTCTGTTGGAGACTGTATATTGACCTCTATGTAGCCTTTTCAACTTATAAAAGGGGGGATACATTTGGGATTTCCATAGAATTAAACTTTTCTGAAAGAATTGAAACCATTTATTTTCAATAAACAATAAATATTGAAGTCTATAACAGGCATCTGGGAACAGGCTCAACATTATTTCTAAACATGTACAAAAATGTATTAATATATACCAAAATGTGGACAAACCTACATTAAATATTCTACTTCAACGACTTTAATTAGTGGAGTAGATCAAATTAAAAAGTCACAATGGTTAAAAACTCCAATGGCAGTCTTTCCTGCTAAAATCTGGATGTGTAGAATGTGATATACCATTTTTGGGTCTGTATACTGTCCTTTAAATTAAAGTCATTTTGACACGGCAAAATATGAAAAAAAATGTTAACTATGGTCTGGAAAGCACACAGTTTGTGATATTTTAAGGTATATTTACTAAGAAAACCTGCAAATCTCAGTGGCAGATCCAGAACTTTTCAAAAAGGTGTGGGGGCTCTTAATGGACCAGAGGGTTGCCCACTCCCATCAAGCTTCAATGATTTTTACATATATGTCATCAGCTAAATTTCCCCCACCCCCTTGGTCTGTCTATGCATCTGTTTATCGTTCTGCGAAATAGTACTAATACTGTTTTTTCCCCTCCCTTACTTGGTCCTAGACAGTTGCTTACCTTTGTAAACATTTTATAATTATAGTCAGGTATATATTGATTGAGAGTAACTTATATAGTAGTTAATGGGACTCTATTTCACACATTTCTGTGAAATATAATACGGCAAATATATACCCGTACATACTATCCGCATAACACAGAAATCTGATAGATTTTCACTCCTCTGGGAAAAATCAACCTGTGAAATGAAATACCATGCCTGGAAAAAAATTACCGGGACAAATTATCCTCAGGATAAAATATCACAGAGGAAGAAATAAACCGTTACATTACATGAGAAGCCGGTTTGGTTACAAATAATTATGTCACGTGAAGGCGCACTGACGTCACCATTTGCATTAATTTTGCAATACACTACAGTTCACTCATACAGAACCCATTATCATGCAAACATGCAGCGTGAATGTGATTGGTTATCAAGTAATACAGAATTTATCCACGTACAGTTAATATAGAAGAAATTAGTTCATCAAATGTGAGTTCGTGATCTTGTGGTTAAGACCGATGGCTACAGTGCTGAAAGTCCTGAGTTAGATTCTCACTTGGGGTGCTAAAAATATCAGTACATCAGAAGGGTAATTTTCACCCTCTCACACACATCTTTGTTAATGTTCCGGGATTGTTGAAAACTTGCATATTCATCAATATTTGATTTTGTGGTTTTAACAATCCAGACAGACAAATAGCAATAAGGTGTTTAGGAAAACATGACCTAAAACCTCCTTCATATATATATGACAAAAATACATGGGAACTCATATTGAATGGTCAAATGTGTTCAATATGAAAATTGAAATTAAGATGGTAAAATCAAATATTAGCCTTTACTGTAAATGGACTTATTTAAAAGTATGACTTTTCAGCAAATTTAAAGGGAAATGACACGGAAGGGGCCAAATAGTGTTCAAGGGGAGAAAATGCTGTTTAAATTAGTATGCAGGTTTTAAATATAGAGGGAAGTTGAGTCATCTTTTTGGGTGAAGTTAAATACTGACTAGTGTGTGGGTCTCATTGGGTCTAAGCGTGACCAATATTGACAATTTTTCGTAAGCGTGAAACGTAAAAGTCAAATTATTGTGTCATGAAAACGGGAAATGAGGTCCGTCGTGAAAACGGGAAATGGGGTTCTGCAGGACCCCGGAAATGACAAAAAAATGAAAATTGCTCATGTACATAGTGTAAGCGGGATATGGGAATCTGACAAAACCCCCCAATGAGAACCCTTATGTAGATTTACCTTCTAATTCTATATAAAAAAACACAACTAAGAACTACGTTTAACTCACTTTGACTACTGATATGCAAACCTAGAAATATATCATAAAATAGTGATTGAAAGATTCATAACACTTTGAAAGGATAATTCAGACACGTGTTACGCGGGGAGCATGTTTTAAATTTGTTTACAAATAATTATGTCACGTGATCGCGCACTGACCTCAAGTTGCATCGCCCTTACAATTCACTAATACATGACCATTTTCATGCAAACATGCAACGTGAATGTGATTGGTTTTAAATTTGTTTACAAATAATTATGTCACGTGATCGCGCACTGACCTCAAGTTGCATCGCCCTTACAATTCACTAATACATGACCATTTTCATGCAAACATGCAACGTGCATGTGATTGGTTATCATATAATACAGAAATAATGCATGCACAGTTTAAGAAGAAATTAGTTCAATAAATTGATGCAATTTTCACTTTTGACACGAATAGGTCGGGTTGACATTACTGTCATCGGAGATAGTATTGAGATAAATGGGATAAAAGATCATAAAACGGACCGTCAAAAAGGTCTAGAGAAGCACATCAGTAGAACCTTAACATTAATAAGTAATACTTACCAAAATTTCTCTAATTAAAGAACTATTTAACTGAAATTTCACAAAGATAACGGTAAACATTTTGTTGATGGTGACTGCTATTATCGATCCGTTGAATTCAGGGTCAACGGAATTTTTTGCGTTGCGTTTAAATCATTGAGGCCATCTATTTTTATTGCGGGTTCCACACATTTAAATCGGAATTAAAGAAAAAATGGAATGTTGTTAGCAGAATCATAACAGAAATGATGAACATTGCAACATTTTCAGCAAAATATAAATAGGATGGAGGATCTGTGTATTCACATTATTTGTAAAACTCTCCTTATTCATGTGAAGCGTGTGCTTTACATCGAGGCTTGCTATGCTTATCATTGACGCCACAGTACTTCAACCAATCAGACAATGTTTATTTTAGGCATTTGACTTTTTTTAACTCAGATTTTGGAATATTTTAATCGAAATTATAGAAAAATGGAATGTTGTTAGTACATAAAAAATAGAAAATGATGAATACTTTTAACTAAAGATAATTTGGATGGGGGTTCTGTGTATTAACATTATTTGCACAACTCTCCTTACTGATGCCATATTTTGGAATTTCCGTGACCTAAATGGTTCGCGAAAATTAATATTTTTATATATAGTATAGTAATAAATACAGACAAAAACACACGTAACTTTTACTGTTATCCCTTTCGATCCTCTATGCCCAATGAACGTACTAGACAGTGCAATACACTAGTCTATTAGTATGCTAACGTCTGTCTTAATTGTGGTAATGACTTAAAAAAAGAAACTGCTAGAAGTAAACATGTAGAACCTTCTTTTTTTTGTTTCTTCTTCAGCCATCAATCGATTAAAAAACACGTCAGTACTTTGATTAGTGATCATTTCGATACATAGTTGTACATACTCACAAAATTTTCGTACAATGCCATTTCCATCAAATCAAGATCAAATGACAAACACGAACAGTTCTACTCTTTTCCATGACAATCATGACTGTTGACCAACCATGAAACAAGAGTGCAGACGCTGAAATGTATCGCCTTCTTTACTAATCATTGATATTATGTTGATAGTCATAAATTTAATGTCACATAAACTTTACATTAATCAAGAAAACTAAACATTGACCAATGAACCATGAAACATAGGTCAAGGTCAGATGAGCCATGCCAGGCAAGCATGTACAGCTAACAATCCTCCCATACAACAAATACAGTTGATCTATTGCTTATAGTTTAAGAAAAACAGAACAAAACACAAAACCTTAACACTGAACAATGAACCATGAAAATGAGGTTAAGGTATAAAAAAAAACCTGCGCGACTGATATATAGATTATAAAATATTTCCATACACCAAATATAGTTGACCTATTGCATGCAGTATTAGAAACAATAGCAAAACTCAAAAACTTATCTTTGACCACTGAACCATGCAAATGAGGTCAAGGTCAGATGAAACCTGCCAGCTAGACATGCACACCTTACAATCATTTCATACACCAATTATAGTAGACCTATTGCATACAATATCAGAAAAACAGACCAAAACAATAAAGCTTTACTATAACCACTGAACCATGAAAATGAGTTAAAGGTCAGATGACACCTGCCAGTTGGACATGTACACCTTACAGTGCTTCTTTACACCGAATATACTAGACCTATTGCTTATAGTATCTGAGATATTGACTTGACCACCAAAAACTTAATCTTGTCCACTGATCCATGAAATGAGATCGAGGTCAAGTTAAAACTGTCTGACGGGGATGAGGACCTTGCAAGGTACACACATACCAAATATAGTTATCCTAGTACTTATAATAAGAGAGAATTTAACATTACAAAACATCTTAACTTTTTTTCAAGTAGTCACTGAACCATGAAAATGAGGTCATGGACATTGGACATGCAACTGATGGAAACTTCGTAACATGAGGTTTCCATATACAAAGTATGAATCATCCAGGTCTTCCACCTTCTAAAATATAAAGCTTTTAAGAAGTGAGCTAACACCGCCGCCGGATCACTATCCCTATGTCGAGCTTTCTGCAACAAAAGTTGCAGGCTCGACAAAAAAATCATATCTAATACACTTCATTTCAGGTTTGATCATGATTGATTTTATTGTTGAAAGTCTTTTGAGAAAGGTTTTACAACATTTATTACATAAAATTAATCTTGAAAAAGAGGTCAATGTCAAGAATAGATAAACCCTTTAAGGTAGAAATGTACACCTTAAAATCGCCTCATACATAAAATGGAGTTGATCTATTGTATGCAGTATCTGAGAAAAACTCAATGTTGACCAATAAACCCCGAAAACGAGTTCAGATGATACCAACTAATTATATAAACAGACATGTTCACCATGCAATTATTCCACAAACAAAATATAGTCCACTTATAGCTTTAAGTATCCGAGAATCTGACAAAGTACAAAAAATGATCATAGATCAATGAACCATTAAAATAAAGTAATGGCAATACGTAACCTGTCATTTGAACACGAAAACCTAACAATTATCCATAAACCAAGTGTGTTTAGTATCAGTCTATGGAAGGTGCGATACGATAAAAACTTTTCTTATATCAATGAGCGATATTGTCTTATATCAACGAGTTGCATTGTGGGAAATCTCAGACGAATGTTTACATTTTTATGAAGGAACGAAGATTTCTCGGTATGAAGTAATGATTCTTTTCTTAAACCAGGCTGACATTTAACAAGACATACGTCTGCTGTATAATTTCCATGAATTATTTTAAGTTATACCAAGCAAGATGTATTTAAACGAGAAAATTGAATTATTGAATAAATGAGACATAAATGCACGATTTATCATTTGTAGATGTACAAATTTAATTAATGTCATGTAGCAAATTATGTGGAATGCAATCGAGATGAATTAGATTGTTGGATAAGCCAAAATCGCCTATAAGTCAAAGATACTGCTATATTTTAAAATATCAATGCGATGTTTGTCTTATATCATAGCGATATTTTTTTAATATCAAAAATTTATGAATGCGATACTTTTCTAATATAACTGCTATAGTTTTCTAATATAGAATCAATACGATGATACGTCACAATGCATGTCAAAAGAACCGCAAACATGATTCACAAACTTATTTCATGACCGGCTTAATGTTTGAGGATCAATATCACTAAAATTTCGTTTCTGTAACAAAATTAAGGCTTACACGATCTTATTATTTTTAAAATGTTGCTTGACCCTATTGATATTTGAAAGTGTTAACAACCTGTTCAGTCTATTGTTTTGCAATCACATGCTTTAACCGACAAATTCTATTTGAAGTGATGATGCAAGGGCGGAATTTGAATGCGGTTGTAAATAGTCTACCGACCTATTCGATTCTAATAAAGGTCCAGTGGCGGATCCGGAGGGGGGCGGGGGGTTGAAACCCTTTTTTTTGGCCGATCAATGCATTTGAATGGGGATATATGGTTGAGCCCCCTTTATCCTGGGTTTGAAACCCACCTTTTAGAAACGGCTGAATCCGCCCTTGAGGTCACACTCCTATAGCCTATCCACATGGGTAATATCGAAATAAAAAAAAATCATTACTTAAAAGAAAAAAAACATTCATTCAAACAATCCAATTCAATACAGCAATGCATATTCAAATGGTAAAATAAATATTCCAAACAAATTAAAATGTACAAATGCTGTTGTCCCGATCTTTGAAGAAACCAACTGAGTAGCCTCAGACTATAAATTGAACAACTTCAGATCGAACGAAAATCAAAAATCTTGTGAAACAGAAACTGTATTTATTATCAACATGGACGCTTATTTACAAATTTAGCTATATATTTTGGACCTTGGATTAAAGCTCTCCCTCTTTTAAACAAGCTTTGGATTTCAAATATTTTGGCAACGAGCATCACTTCAAAGACACTGTATTGTCGAAATGCGTATCTAGTGCATGAAAATTGGGACCGTTAATGTTATTACTTCCACTGGGTCGATGTCTCTGCTGGTGGACTGTTAGTTCCCGGGGGTATCACCAGCATAGTAGCCAGTTCCTTGGTACTGGTACTGGCATGTAAATACGGATTTTTTGTGTTATTTAAATTTTCTGTAGCAAATTTTTAGAAATTATTATAAATTATGGAATGTATCTCCCTCATGCAAAGCTCTGATTCCTTTCACGGATTTGGCTATACTTTTTGAACCTTTTGAATTATAGCTCTTCATCTTTTATATAAGCTTTGGGTTTCAAATCTTTTGGCTACGAGCATCGCTAAAGAGACGTGTATTGTCGAAATGCGCATCTGGTGCAGGAAAATTGGTACCGTTAATGTTTGGCACTGGCTACGGTTACATTTTTACATCGCGACAACAGCGAGGACATTCCGATGGATATACACACACCGGAAGTAACAGTCGAGCAGACCGCTTGAAAGGTAAGTAGTCGTATTTACTTGTTTATATAAATAAAATTTGATAAACAAGGTAGTGCACCGAATGTCGGATACTATCTAGTTTTGAAATACACAATTATCCTTGCTGGAAAGCGTGCAGTTAATGCTAACACTTCGACACAGTTATCCGTCGAAAAGTTGGAACTATGTCGGAGTGTTTGCAATAACTGCACGCTTTCTAGCAAAAACAATTGTGTATTTTAAAACTACATACTATCCGACATTCGGTGTGCCAACTTATTAATCAAAATTGAATTGATATAAACAAGAAAATGCAACTACTAACCTTTCAAGCGGCGAGTTCGACTGTAACTTCCGGTGTGTGTATATCCATCACGTGATGTTGATTGTACCCCTTGAAGTTAGTTTCATTTTTATCAATAAAGAAAGTCTTACATGCATGCATCGCGAGCATATCAGATATATTATTTCGGTGCGTTCATTATAAAATTGCTAAAAATTAATGTTATATAGTATGTGAACAATAATTTGATACTTAGCTATTTGATTACGATATTGTTTATTTAACCACATCGGTACTGGCAATTTTACATTTTGAAAATGGATGATTGAACCTGGTTTTATAGCGCTTAACCTCTCACGTGTATGACAGTCTCATCAAATTCTGTCATATTCACAACGTTGCGTAAATAAAACAGACATAATTGGTAAAATTGTAAAAATATTGGTACAACAGTCAAATATTGATACTAATAAGTGCTAATATTGATATAACAAAAACACCGCTATGATATTTTAAAAGTATCGCATTGATATTTTAAAAGTGTCGCATTGCTTATTTATGTATATAAGAAAAACACAGCACTTCAAATTTTACACGGACAAAAACGTTGGCGTTTAGCTAACTTCTGAATGTATATTTAGACTCAATTGTTGTTTATATTTGAACAATAAGTTTAAAAGTTAGTATTTACTTTATTTTTCGTTGCCAAAAACAACATTTTCCGCATGAAATGTCTGCATGTTTACAATTGATATTAGACAATATCGCTCATTGATATAAGAAAAGTTTTTATCGATACGCTTCTTCCATAGACTGAGTATATGATAAACAGACTAGATCTTGTAACATCAACCTTGAACACGGATCTATTAAATTATATAGATGTATGGTGAACCCCGTTGATGTATTTATAGGTAGACTTGGTCAAATATAATTATTCCATTAAACTTTATAAATAAGAAGTTCCAATGACAAAACAACTCTAGCTTTTAAGTGGCCACTTGATTATGATATATAGTGCACACTCTAAATGTCGCACTTGTTTTACTAACATCATTGATATCATTATGACAGTCATAAAGAAAGATTTACTACAAGTATCAAATAAACCTGACATGTTCAGTGATCCATGAAAATGAGGTCAAGATCAGATAAACCAAGTAATTTATGTTAACCTCACAATCGTTCCATACATCTAATTTAGTAGACCTATTGTTTATAGTAAACAAGAAACAAACCAAACCATTAAAATTAGGTCAAGGTAATTTGAAATCCTCCTGATTGACATGCTTTACAAATAGGTGAACTCATTGATTTAAGGTACTACGACAGACATAACCAGGAAACATAAACATAAACCATTGTACAATGAACAGAATGTGTAGGTAAAATGATACCATTTTCGAGAAATGAATCAAAACTCTCGACCATGAAATGAGCTTGAGGTCAAGTAAATCCTGTCCGACACCCACAGACCGAATATATCCACCATATTTCTTAAAACCTGCGAGATACTCACGTGTCAAATAAAACCTTAACTTTTTTTTCTATCAAGCAGTGGTTAATCTATGAATCAGGTGAAGAATAACAATTATGACAGACAGAAATTTAGTAGCATAAGGTATATTTCTGAATACAAGGTAAAAAACAACATCAATATTCGATTCTCTGAGATATAAAGCTTTATACAAAGTTTACACCAGTATTGCGGTGGACTATACTCCCGGTCTCGTATCATCCACTTTCGACACAGGCAGGTCAAAAATGAGGTCAAGGACAATGGATATAGGACAGAAACTTTGCAACAAATGGAATCTAATAACAAGGTATTACGCATCCAGGTCTACAGTCTGAAATGAAACTTTATACAACTATGTGGCTCACCTGCATCTTCCAGTTCTTATTTAAAAAGAGTACACACGCTGAATAATATATGGAAAACAACTTTTTTCTTTACTAACCATTGATATCATGTTCATGTTTTAAATATAGAGCTTTACTTACAACTATTACATCAATTTAACATGATCCAGGAAAATGAAATCAAGGTAAGATAAACCCAAACTGGAAAAACACGCACACCTTACAATCATTCCATGCACCAAATATGCTTTAAATATAGTGGCACATCGTAGAAACTAAACCAGGAAAACTTTACATTGATCAATGAAAATGAGGCAACGGTCTGATAACGCATACAGAAGTACATGTACAACTTACAATCATTAAACGTTTAAAATATAGTTGAACTTTTGCATATGGTATAGAAGAAACAAACTAAACCAGATGATAATATAATTGCCAGACAGATATGTACACCTAAAAATCATTCGATACACAAAACATAGTAGTAGTTGATCCAACTTAGTATTAGAAAAACTGACCAAAAAACATAAGTTTAATATTGAGCAATTAACCATGTCCAAGCCAAGGTCTTCTACCTTCTGAAATATTTAAAACCATTAAGGGGTAAGCTAACGTCACCACCTGCTTACTAATCATATGTCTATGTTTCTGTGACAACGGTTGCAGGCTCGACAACAAACCATCCAAAAGTTTTCAATATAATATGCAAAATAAATACTCCGATGACCAAGTAGTTTAAGAGGAGACTTTTGTCAAAGTAAAACAGATGGAAGACAACAAGTGATGAGAAGTGTATGTCATTGTCAAATATTCATCCTTATAGCTCACATTCTGCAACTAATTGATGTTGCAGGCAAGAATAAAAAACCTTTATAATGCCAATTTCATCTCTAAATAGCATTCTGTACTTGATGAGCAGGGTCTGCTTCAGCTTCCAGAGGAGTTTTTGATGAGGGTTCATGTTGTAATAAAATGTTTTGGATAGGTAGTTAAACAAAGGTAGGTCCAAAAAAATTCGAGGGTGCTTCATAAACCGTCATCTACATTTCAAGGAATTTTACAATTTTGTATTTACAATGATAAAATGATGACGGAGTGCACATACCGTCTGTTCATTTATAAGGGAATACATTTTTGGTCGTAGCTGCCTAGACTCCAACTGTCATGCAGTAACAGTTGGGCAACAATACCATTGGAAGGGTAAACAATAATGCATCAGAATTATAATGCTTCGTTAGCTCAATTTTCATCATAATTTCCTGGGAAAATACCTTAAGTCCTCAAATCAATTACATGAATTTCAAAGAATTTGCAAATTGTTATAAATAACAGCACATACAATCTACTCAAAGACCTATGCATTCTAGTGACTTATTCGAAGGCATATACTTAATAGTGGTTTCTTCAAAGGCCTATGCGTTACAGCGATTTCCTTAAAGGCCTGTGCATTTAAGTGGCTTCCTTAAAGGCCTATGTATTAGATTGATTTCCTTAAAGGCCTATGCATTAAAGAGACTTCCTTAAAGGCATATAATAGTGACTTCCTTAAAGGCCTATGCTGTATAGTGACTTTCTTGAAGGCCTATGCTTTAAAGTGACTTATTAAAAGGCCTATATATTAGTGACTTCCTAAAAGGCCTATGCATTTGAGTGCCTTCCTTAAAGGTATATGCATTAAGAGTCTCCCTTAAAAGCATATGCTTTATGTAACTTCCGTAAAGGCCTACGCTTTATATTGACCTCCTTGATGGCCTATGCACTATAGTGACTTCTTTAAAGGCATGTCCATTATAGTGACTTGCATAAAGACCTAAGCTTTATAGTGACTTCCTTCAAGGCCTTTTGCAGTATAGTGACTTCCATAAAGATCTATGCTATATAGTGACTTCCTCAAAGGCCTATGCATTCTAGCGACTTCCTCAAAGGCCTATGCATTCTAGCGACTTCCTCAAAGGCCTATTCTAAATAGTAGTTTCTTAAAAGGCCTATGCATTACAGCGTATTCCCTAAAGGCCTATGCATTTAAGTAACTTCCTTAAAGGCCCGTACTTTATAGTGACTTCCATGAATGCCTTAGTATTAAAGTGACTGCCTGGAAGGTCTATGCATTTAAGTGACTTCCTTAAAGGCATGTGCATAAAAGAGGGACGAATGATACCAAAGGGACAGTCAAACTCATGAATCTAAAACAAACTGACAACGCCATGGCTAAAACTGAAAAAAGACAAACAGAAAAACTATAGTACACATGACACAACATCGAAAACTAAAGAATAAACAACACGAATCCAACCAAAAACTAGGGGTGATCTCAGGTGATCCGGAAGGGTAAGCAGATCCTGCTCCACATGTGGCACCCGTCGTGTTGCTTATGTGATTACAAATCCGGTAAATAGTCTAATTCGGTAGGTCAGATTCATGAAAGGGAAGGGTATTGTTGTTACGACGGTCAACCAATTCGTGATGGCGTACGTAAAATTTACGAAGGGATTAATAGTGACTTCCTTAAAGACCTATACATAGTGAATTCCTAAAAGGCCTATGCATTAGTGAATTCCTAAAAGACCTATGCATTATAGGGACTTCCTCACAGACCTATTCATTATAGTGGACTTCCTTAAAGGTCTTTGTATTAGTGACTCCCAATGTCTATGCATTATAGTGACTTTCTTAAAGACCTATGTATTTAGAGTGTCTTTCTTCAAGGCCTATGCATAAGGGTGAATTCTTCAAGCCATATGCACTAAATAGACTTCATTAAAGGCCTATGCATTTAGTGACTTCCTTATAGGCCTATGCTTTATAGCGACTTCCTCAAAGGCTTTTGCTTTATAGTGGACTTCCTTAAATGCCTTTGCATTAGTGACCTCTCAATGTCTATGCATTATAGTGACTTCCTTAAAGGCCTATGCATTAAGAATGTCTTCCTTCAAGGCCTATGCATTAGTGAAACTTCCTTGAAGGCAAAGCATCAAAAAGACTTCCTTGAAGGCATATGCTTTATAGTGACTTCCTTAAAGGCCTATGATTTATATTGACTTCCTTGAAGGTCTATACATTATAGTGACTTTCTTAAAGGCCTATACTTCATAGTGACTGTCTGGAAGGCCTATGCATTTAAGTGACTTCCTGAAAGGCCTGTGCATAATAGTGACTTCCGCAAAGGCTTTGCATTAGTAACCTCTCGAGGTATATGCAGTATATTGACTTCATTAAAGGCCTATACATTAAGAGTATATTCCTTCAAGGCATATGCATTAGTGTAACTTCCTGAAAGGCCTGTGCATAATAGTGACTTCCGCAAAGGCTTTGCATTAGTAACCTCTCGAGGTATATGCAGTATATTGACTTCATTAAAGGCCTATACATTAAGAGTGTATTCCTTCAAGGCATATGCATTAGTGTAACTTCCTTAAAGGCCTATGCATTAAAAAGACGTGTTTCAAGGCATATGCTTTATAGTGACTTCATTAAAGGCCTATGCATTATAGTGACTTCATTCAAGGCCTATGCATTAGTGACTCTCAAGGTCTATGCATTATAGTGACTTCCTTAAAGGCCTATGCATTAAGAGTGTCTTCCTTCAAGGCCTATGTATTAGTGAAACTTCCTTAAAGGCAAAGCATAAAAAATACTTCCTTGAAGGCATGTGCTTTATAGTGACTTCCTTAAAGGCCTATGATTTATATTGACTTCCTTGAAGGTCTATATATTATAGTGACTTTCTTAAAGGCCTATACTTCATAGTGACTGTCTGGAAGGCCTATGCATTTAAGTGACTTCCTGAATGCCTGTGCATAATAGTGAATTCCTTTAAGGCCTATGCATTATAGTGGACTTCCGCAAAGGCTTTGCATTAGTAACCTCTCGAGGTATATGCAGTATATTGACTTCATTAAAGGCCTATACATTAAGAGTGTATTCCTTCAAGGCATATGCATAAGTGTAACTTCCTTAAAGGCCTATGCATTAGTGACTTTCTTGAAGGCATATGCATTAAAAAGACGTGTTTCAAGGCATATGCTTAAAGCGACTTCATTAAAGGCCTATGAATTATAGTGACTTCATTAAAGGCCTATGAATTATAGTGACTTCATTCAAGGCCTATGTATAAGTGACTCTCAAGGTCTATGCATTATAGTGACTTCCTTAAAGGCCTATGCATTAAGAGTGTCTTCCTTCAAGGCCTATGCATTAGTGAAACTTCCTTAAAGGCAAAGCATAATAGCGACTTCCGTTATGGCCTATGAATTAAAGTGGACTTTCGCAAAGGCTTTGCATTAATAACCTCCCGAGGTCTATGCAGTTTATATACTTCCTTAAAGGTGTATGCATTAGTGACTTTCTTGAAGGCATATGCTTTATAGTGACTTCATTAAAGGCCTATGCATTATATATTGGACTTCCTTAAAGGCCTATGCATTAGTGACCGCACTATGTCTATGCATTATAGTGACTTCCTTAAAGGCCTATGCATATAAAGTGACTTCCTTGAAGGTCTATGCATTATAGTGACTTCCTTAAAGGCCTATGCATATACATGACTTCTTAGAAGGCCTATGCATTAGTAACTTTCTTGAAGGCATTTGTATAAGAGACTTCCTGGAAGGTCTATACATTATAGTGACTTCCTTAAAGGCCTATGCATGAGGGAATTCCTAAAAGGCCTTTGCATTAAAGACTTCCTTGAAGTCCTATGCATTATAGTGACTTCCTTTAAGGCTTGTTTTCTATCAACTTCCTTGAAGGTTTGTTTTCTATCGACTTCCTTGAAGGCCTCTGCATTTTAGCGACTGTTTTCAGAGTATATTCATTTTGATTTCCATAAAAAGCTATCCATTATAGTGACTTCCTTGAAGACATGCTTTATAGCGACTTTTTTGAAGGCCTATGCATTATAGTGACTTCCGTAAAGCCTATATGCATTATAGACTTCCTTGAAGGCATATGCTTTATAGTGACTTCCATAAAGACCTATGTTTTAATTTGACTTCCTTAAAGGCCTATCAATTGTAGTGACTTTCTTCAAGGCCTATGCTTTATAGTGATTTTCTTGAAACCTTTGCTTTATAGTGACTTCATTAAAGGCCTCTGCATTGATTTTAATTTGATTTTAAACATATTTTATTCATTAAGATATGAAAAGGATTGAGCAACAGGCACAGCCTATAAAAGCTCTCTCCATAATACATGTACAAGGTATGATTCAATTTATACAACAACTGTATTTAAAATAATGCAATTTAGTGGAACATGCATGCTACTTGTGAGCACACACGAGCAAAATATGTTAACAGTGTTACTTAATAAATGCAAAGTATAAATAAATATATAGGCAATTAATCATCAGTTATTTAAATTACCTTGAAACATGCAAATATCATTTATAAGTCATTAGAAATATATATATGGCTTGAAGGAGACACTAAGCTTGCTTAGTGGAATAAATGAATTAACGTTGGAGTGTAGAAAAAAAATAAAAAAATAAAAAATAAAACTAGATGAAACAAAAATTAAGTAAGTTTCAAACAAAACGTTGAGTGTCACTGATATATTTCTGAACAGATTTAAAAATAGCAATATTCATATCATATGATAATAATCTGTTTCCAAAAAGTAGTAATTCAATATTTATGTCAACATTATCAACAATGGAGTAAATGGAATCAAGAAGGATCTGTCTTACATCATTATACTTAGGGCAAATAAAAAAGAAATGTTTGTTATCCTCAACAGGATGGTTACAGTTTGTGCAAAAAGTGTTCTCAGATAAGAACTGATTAAATAAATGAGATTTAAGGTTGCTAGCATTATTTCTGAGTTGACAATGACTTATATTAAGTTTCCTTATCCCATAGTTGAAAGGTTTAAATATATCACCAGTCCTATAAAACTTATCCAGTCCACTTCTAAATATACCCAAACTTGGTGACTTTTGTAAGCTCAAAGGAAGACTATTCCAAAGTCTTATAGTGGAAGGAATGAAACTATTAAAATAAGAGCTAGTTCTAGCAAGAGGCGGGTGAAAAGTGTTATTTTCATTCCTCAAAGTATAAGGGGTTTGTCTGGGAAGATATGGCTGGATTAACTCATATAAGTATGCAGGTGTCATCCCATTTAATATTTTATAGAATAGTATAAGCTTATGTTTGTTACGTCTATTCTCCAGAGTTTCTAAACCTAATTCAATATAAAGTTTCTGTCTGGAGGAATTACGTCGTAATCCTGTAATAATTCTAGCAGCTTCTATCTGAATATTTTCAAGGAGCTCAGTCTCATGCTGGGAACAATTGCCCCAAATAACATCACCATATTCTAATATAGGTCTAATAAAAGCATAATAAATACGGATAAGTGAACTCCTATCTAATAAGTGCTTAACTTGGCGAAGCACAGAAAGACGAGAGCATGCTTTTTTATAAATAATATCAATATGTGTATGCCATGAAGCTGATGACTGAAATGTTATCCCAAGATGACAGTGAATATTTATTTTCTCAACCTCTTCACCATTTATCCCAAAAAATACAGGTGGATGCTCCCTTTCCCTTCTAGTAAATACAATATTTTTAGTTTTCTTAGAGTTAAATTGAACAGCCCATGATTTTGCCCAATTTGAGATAACATCTAAGTCATTAGTTAAAGAAGCGGCTGCTACATCATGATCATCATCTACTATGACAAATAAAGAGGTGTCATCTGCAAAAAGTCTAATATCATTAGCAATGTCATTAACTATATCATTTATATAAACAAGAAACAGAAAGGGTCCCAAAACTGATCCCTGGGGGACACCTGCATGTACACTTCTTAGAGTTGACGAAAAGCCTTCTGAAACTACCTTTTGTTGACGATCCGAAAGATAACTTTCTATCCACGATAAGAGCTGGTCATTTAAGCCAGATTGTTTCAGTTTAAATAAAAGTCCTTTATGCCAAACTTTATCGAAAGCTCTAGATACATCACAAAATACAAACCTAACATCCCTACCACTATCCATATTACTAATAATTTTATGATATATTTCGATTAACTGATTAACAGTAGAATCACCTGGTTGGAATCCAGATTGAAACTTTGACAAAAGATTATTACTCCTCATATAATTATACAAATGTTTAAATAAAACTTTTTCCATAATCTTACAAACAATACTAGTAACAGATATTGGACGATAGTTTAGAGCTGAATGTGGACTACCTTTTCCTTTAAAGATAGGATTAACATGTGCAATTTTCCATAACAGTGGAACCTGTTTAACTGATAGAGACATATTAAATAACTTAGTCAATGGTTTAGAAATAAAGCTAGCAACCTCTTTTAAAATTCTAGGACTGATACCATCAGGTCCAGCTGGTTTATTAACATTCAAAATTTTTAACTGGTCTAAAATTTCTTTCTCAGTGATGACAAATTTGTTTAAACGACATGGAGGAGGCTCATTATTATCAGGAATTTCTGGTTCTATATCAATATTAGCTATATCAGCAAAATGATTGTTCAGGATCTCTGACTTGTCCAATGGATGAATAAAAATTTGGCCATCATTTTCCAAAAAAGGGGGGGAATCTCTATTTTTAGTAAAATTTGATATAGACTTGGCAATGCGCCACCATTTACCAGGAGGAATATTTTTGTCAATAAGTTGTGATGTCAGCTTGCACTTATAATCATCTTTTGCCTTTCTAACTAAACTGATAATTTCATTACGAATTTCTCTAAATTTTTTCCAGTGATCTGGGTTATTTGAAGTTTTCGCTTTGTGGTGAATTCTATTACGATGTCTTATCTTGTTTCTTATCAAGTTGTTCATAAATGGTTTATCATTTGGTCTAACTGTAATAGTTTTAGTAGGTATATATCTATTGACAGTACTTTCGAATGTTTTGACAAAGTTCGTATAAACATCATTTATATTATTTGAATTAAAAACATCATCCCAGTCAGTATCATTCAACTGATTTTTAAGACCTTCATAATCTGCCAGCTTAAAGTCTCGAATTTGTCTTTTAAACGAATGTTGTTTAAAAGTTTTAAATGAAATTTCGACTGAAACAGGAGAATGAGAACTGCATATAGGTGTAAGTACTGTTACTGATTTAATTAAGTTTTTGCGATTAGTCACACATAAATCAATACAAGTTCCAGTTTGGGTTGTAAAGTTGGTAGACTCCCAAACAACATTTTCCAAGTTTAACCGGTTAAGTAACTTTTTAAAAGAGTTACTTGAGTTTGACATCATATCACAATTGAAATCACCACAAAGGAAAATTGGCAAATTACAATCAAGTGCTTTATCAACAGACTCACTAAATAAGTCCCATATATTAGAACTTGAGTTTGGGGGACGGTATAAAACACCAACTAAAAAATTTTCATTACTACAATTCCTCACTTCCACCCAAAGTAATTCAAGATTGCTTACAGATATGTCATTCCGTATAATAAAATGTAAGCTATTTTTTATATAAATGGTCACACCTCCACCATGTCTATTTCTATCTAACCTAATAGGTTTATGAAACCCATTTAATTTAATTTGGTCATCAGTAATTGACTTGTCGAGATGAGATTCTGATATACAAATAATGTCATACTTATGTAGTTCATTGTTAATGAGATCTAACTTAGGAAGTAAACTACACACATTATTGTGTACTATTTTCAAATTTTTTTTGTTACTCTGATCTGGACCTGGATTTTGCTCAATTCCAGCAACCAGTAATAAAAACTGTATTATACTACTGAGGATAAAAGCATTTTTTATGATTATAGGGAGGATTATGTTACGAATAATAATATAGTTTACAAATTTACAGATTAATGTTAAAAACATTGATCAGTCAAAACTATCAAAACTTAAAATGAATATATAGTGAAACATAAGCACATGATGTACACTTTGGACAGATCTTTGAAACCGAAAGCTGACATATACATTGATTAACAGGACACTCTGCATTAGTGACCTCTTAAGGGCTATGCATTATATTGACTTCCGTAAAGGCCTATACTTTATAGTAACTTCCTTAAAGACCTTTGTTTTATATTGACTTCCTTAAAGGCCTATCAATAGCAGTGACTTTCTTCAAGGCCTATGCTTTATAGTGACCTTCTTGAAACCTTTGCTTTATAGTGACTTCATTAAAGGCCTTTGCATTAGTGACCTCTTAAGGGCTATGCATTATATTGACTTCCTTAAAGGCCTATACTTTATAGTGACTGCCTGGAAGGTCTATGCATTTCAGTGACTTCCTTAAAGGCCTATGCATTAGTAAATTCTTAAAAGGCCTATGCATTATAGTGACTTCCTCAAATGCCTATGCATTAAAGTGGACTTTCTTAAAGGCCTTTGCATTAGTGACCTCTCAATGCCTATGCAGTAAGAGTGACTTCCTTCAAGGCCCATGCATGAAAAAAACTTCCTTAAAGGCCTATCCATTATAGTGACTTCCTTGAAGGCCTATGCATTAAAGTGACTTCCTATAAGGCCTATACATTATATTGACTTCCTATAAGGCCTATGCATTATAGTGACTTCCTTTAAGGCCTATGCATTAGAGTGACTTCCTTAAAGGCCTATGCATCAAGCAACACTATTCAAAAAGCAGGTGCATAAACCTCTTTCAATTAAGGCCAAAAAAAAAATGTCTGTTTCCTGCTGCCAACTCAAATAAATCCGGGTTGGTAGGTAGGATTCTTTTTAAATTTTTTTTTTTTTAATTTTGCACTCCCTGACAGATTTGCAGTCGGGTTTAAATGTCATGTTTGGTTAGGGTCTTGTACCCCAAAATGATTTAATCTCTTTAAAGAAGCTTTAATTGAATAATCCTTGCAGTGCTGACATTTTTTAATCCTTAGTTGTATCACATTTGTGATGGGAGCAGCCATTTCGATTGTTCGGGCATAGTAAGATACGGATCTGGGTCGGACAGGAAACGATTTTTTTTCCAGAATTGAAAAAAAAGATCTAGGGTCGGGGTCGGTAGGGAAACAGGAAACAGACATATTTTTTTATTTGGCCTAATTATATAAGTCATGGTATTTAGGAATTATCAATAGGACAGAAATGAAAATCAGGAATAGCCAAACTGATATTTTATGGATTTTTTTTCATACTTCAGTATGACATATCAATTTAAACTTTGTGTCAAAATTTCGAGGAAAACCGATTGTTTCTGCACATGTATCCTAGCAAAGAAAACAAAATTCATTGAATTATATCCAATATGAACCAACATCATACAAAACATGGTCTTCTCATATACATGTAAGTTGTAACACTTTTTGCAATGAAATATTCTCACACAAAAATGTTTTTTTTTAAATTTATTTGTTAACTTAGAATCGTAACTTCTGGAAGAACCATCTGTTTTTTCCTGTCTTGTATCTGAAAATATATAAAACAAAAAATAATTAAAATGTTTGCTTTCAAATTTTTTTTTTAGAATGATCAAAACAAATCATGTTCATTTTAACTTTATTTTGCATGGTATGTTGTTTCTATCAAAAGCCTTTACAAGCATGCTTTTTAAATTGCCAACTCGTTTTCTGTGTTTTTACTTTTATAAACATCGATGACAATGGCATGCATTGTTTGTTTAAGACAGCTGAGCCATATTATATGGAACAAAGAAATGACAAAATCAGGGTACTCAACATTTGTAAGGATGATGAAGCTTTTTTTTAAATCCATATCTAAGCCTGACAAGAAAGTTTTTATTTCAAACCGACTCACGTTACTTTCTCCAATAAAAATATGAACCAATAAATTTTAAAAAACCTGGCCTAAGACTCAAAATATCAAAACTGTAATGACCAAATCAAATTATTTTTTCCTCCTTTAGAATTGTTTGGGTCAATGCTTTGAAACTGAAGTCCTCTCAAGCAGATGAAATGCATCAACTTCAAACATTTTTTCAGGAAATAAATATGTAAAATTGAAAATTGCTTTTTTTCAGGCTAAAAATAATAATCCACATCTGCTTTTCTTCAAATATATGTTTCAAGGTATAGTGATTTAAAAACCCACTCTATATTACTGTGTAATGTTTACTGAAAAGACACATAACTCAAAAACTTACTTTTCTTCAAATTTAGCTTTAGCATCTTTTCTTGCTTTCCTTTTCAGAGCTGGGTCTCTGAAAGCATCTTTGTTTACTGTAGCTTTGTCTAAGTTAACATCAACAGAGTATCTGAAACAAACCAAAAATATATATCAAATCTGTAGCCTTGTTTAAGACTCTTAAGTTAACATCAACAGAGTATCTGAAATGAACCACAAAACATATATTAAAACATATATTAAATCTGTAGTCTTTCAATTCCTTTTTTATAGAGGGAATTTTTGTTGTGAGTTTTAATACTGATAAATTAAACAACTGCTGACTTACACTCTAATCAATATCATTCCAGATTAAAATTTTTCCTTGTTTCAAACATAAATTGTAGTGTAAGCATTAAATAAATGAAATTAATGTCCTACTGAGCAACATTTGAATTTATAGGAAAACAATACATATATGTACTATACTATCTTTATATTCAGACCACTCAGACACAGCCTCGTATATTTTCCATCAACCAATTAAGTCAGAAAATATGTTAACAAAGTCATCATTGTGTTTTTGTTTTTAGCAGGTGAAAAATAAATGTTGGCAAATAACTTGAAAATTTGAAATTGTACATTAGCAATATGTTTCAATTTCCAAAATCTAAATACATGGTTAGATTCTGAGGGAATATCAAATGACAATACACCCCAAAATCAATCCCAACTTTACTTTGTTGTATGAAAACTTGTGGTCCAATTTCACAGAAACTCTGATAGTAATTGTTGCGAAACCAAATGACTTCAGACAACAACAAAGTTATAACGTTACGCTGTCGCAATTTTTTTTATCAGTGGTATAAAGCAGATGACTCAGACACAGCCTCGAATTTTATCCATCAAGGGAACATGTCAGATAATCGATATGTGGGTCATCACTGAGATCTTTTTTATTTAGATGAACAGGAAGTGTTTTTTGTTGTTTTTTTTTTTTTTTATCAAATTCAATGATTGAAATTTGGATCAATCAAAATAAAAAATACTTTCTATATTTAGTTATGCGCTTTTTTGTAAATTGCACTGCGGATGAAACATTTGTAGGATTTTCATGGTTCAAACCTAAAACGTTTTTCTTTCTGAAAGCAAGTAAAGAAAATGTACAATGTACATACTACACTATCGTTATATTCAGACCACTCAGACACAGCCTCGTATATTTTCCATCAACCAATTAAGTCAGAAAATATGTTAACAAAGTCATCATAGTGTTATTGTCTTTTTTAGAGGGGGGATGGGGGGATAGGTTGTCAAAGAACTTAAAAATTTGAAATTTGACATTAACCCATCATGTTCCAATTTCCTTAATCTTAAATGCATGGTTATTAGATCCTAACAGCATATCAAAGGACGTTAACACGAAATATCAATCAAAACTCCAACCTTTCTTTTGTGGTACAATTTCATCAGTCTGCAACATTACTTTAGCCGCTAATGCCCTAGACTTTTGAAATGTATTCCAAAAACTTTGTTTAGCCTCATAATTAAAATGTTGAAATATTGGTCTTCAGACTAGTAGTTGGACAAGATTTGGGTGCAGACTGTTTCCTAGAGATTTATTCACTTTTACCAAAGCCATTGTCTGGAAACCAAATTAAAGGTTTTCAGATGATGAAAACTTCATACTATTACATGGCAGCAAAAAAATAGTATACATATAAAAACAGATAACTCAGACACAGCCTCGAATTTTATCCATCAAGCGAACAAATCAGATAATCGATATGTGGGTCATCACTGAGATCTGTTTTATTTTTAGTTAGTTTTGTATAAAAATTCTGTTTATAATTTTTTGTTTGTACTGCTAAAAGAATCAAAGGAATTATTCATTTTAATCTATGAAACCTAGTTATTTTTATATGTACAAGTATATTTGTAGAGAAAAGTGACAATGAATGCAATCATTTAATTTTGTCATCTGCAGACCTTTCAAAAATAGATTTTAATAGATTTTGCAGTATTTCTTTACAACTGCAAATGCAAGCTTAAGGTGAATCTTTACTCTAGGGATACATGTATCATCAATTTCAAACATTTATTTAGAAAAAGTAAGCAGATCCTGTATAAAAGCACGTGGAAAAGATACACCTAAATTAAAAGATGTAGATGATCTACTTGAATACACAGCTAAACTATTGCAACATATGCAAATCTATATGACCACTTCATGCCAGATCAGAATCAAATAAATTTACAAAATACTTGACCAACATGACCCAAACTCCAACAAGAAATTTATTAGTAGCTGTCTTATGATTACTATAATAGTTCATTAATTTTCAGCAAGAATATGTGTGACTGTTGTGTAGTTTTTTTTTTATAAAAGTGTAACGAAGAATATTTGTTACATGTGAACGAATGAACAGAAGAACAGAGTGATAGCAATAAAGGCCCAAATTTATATGTGGGGGTAAAATATAATATTTATCATATATGACTTTTGATATTTTTTGCTTTCACTTTAATTCATTACTGTCCCTATTCATTAATATTTGTTTATAGGTTATGTGACCAACGACAAAAACCTTACGGATTCTACACAGATAACTCAGACACAGCCTCAAATTTTATCCATCAAGTGAGCAAATCAGATAATCGATATGTGGGTCATCACTGAGATCTGTTTTTATCTTATATACAGATTTTTTATAAGTTCTTAGTTTTTCACTTATCTGCTAACTCTTGCCCATCATTATGAAAGCAGAATAAAGAAAATTTAAAACCGACTGAATTGCAAGCCTTGGATTCCAAATATATCAAACTAAAATTGATTGCAAGTATAATGAATTGCTCATGACTTATGGTCATACTATTTTATTGAGGACCAGAAACATACATGTTGATCAAGAACAGGATTATTCTTATTTTATCAACAGAACAAGAGCTAGTTGAATTTGATAATATTTTCCTACAATGATGTCAGTCATTTTTTTGCCCATTTACAAAAATGTCATAGATGCCAACCCCTTTTGACACCATCAGTAACAAACTATCAAATTTCCCGTATTTTTGAAAAGTTTTCAGTAATCATTCATAAACTTGCATTTACCAATAAAAATTACTGACGAGCGGTTGCAAAATGATGTGCCCTAGAATTTGTCGTTCAACATGTTGTCTGGAGCAAGGGTCCGGAAACGGTCATATTTGCCAGTCATGTCCTAAACTGAAACTATAATGTCCTTAACTTTTAATTGGGATTTAGGTCAAATTTTATTTTTCAACATTAATAATTTCGGTCATTTCGTTGAGATTGACTTTCAAAATCGCCATTTTGAACATATTTTTGTTTTGTTATCGACTTCCTGTAATTAAACTGCCACTCCAATAAAGTGTTATAATCCTGAGGGCCCTCCTAATAACTATATTAATGCCTCGGGGAGCTATTGGCTAATGATTGCTAATCTCTTTATCTGTGTTTTTAATTCACACCTGGCAATTAATCACAAGCTCCAAACTATTATTATAAAGAAATAAAAATTTCATACGAACTGGCTTCATTATTTAATTACTCAACAGGTCAGACAATTGTCAATTATGATTTAAAATCAAATTAAAACTTGTTTAATTTTGTAGAATTTTTTTTTTTTTTTTACTTCTGACACACGTGCTTTGTTTACTATGTAATATGCATGCTTGAAATTCTCTTCCACAGATTTAGACAATTAATCGTAAATTTAAAATAATTTCATCCTAAATAAAGCTGATGCAACTATTTTAATTAATATTCTTACACTATGTATGAAAGGTAAAATATTAAAAAGCCGATGATTTCCTGTGATTTGGATAAACAAAACTAATCCCGGAAATGAGTCCGGAATTGTTCGTTTTAGTATTGTCGCAGTATATCCGGTTTGAATTTTGACTTTAGAATCGAAAGAAACGTAAGCGATAACTGAGAATATTATCGTTTTGAGTCATTAAAATCATTTTATTTTTAAACTGTTGCCTTCCCTTAATTGCCCTTGATCGATTTTTGGAAAATGGTAGGACAAACCATGAAGTAAATGCGATGCAACAGTGAAACAAGTTTGTTGATGCTACGAACATGACGATCCAGTATGAGCATACTAATAATGAGTCTCATGCAGTAATGTGATTTTGGCAATCATCTTTTGAAAAGGGGCATCAACTTTTAAGTTGTTTGAAAATGACCGAAATTAGGTGAAAAAATTTCCGGATCCTTGGTCTGGAGTATGTATTCCATTCATTAATTGTTCAGATGTTCTCGACTCATACATTTTCGTTTTATCAAGGAGAAGTAGAGAAAGGGTGAAAGCTACTTCATAAAATGCAAGTTGCCTTTTCGGAAGTCAGTTAGTTCCCAACAATAGGTTGATAACTGCCGAGAAATAGAAAGTATTACATTGTTGTTTCCTAAGTTTCGATCCAGGACGGAAAAGTAATGATAAAATCTGCGTTTAACAAAATTGAAGGGCGATGATTGGGAATCCGTAACTATTCGACTTTGATCATAATAGCGTAGTTTTTATCCCAAAATCGGAAAAACTACGGAGAAATCGTAATGGTTGGCATCTATGAAATGTATGGTGCAAACTTAATCAACAAACTATAAACGTATCAAGTTTTCTAGATGCATACACATTCTGTCAGGATGACTTTGTTAACACAAATATGAATGTGTACCATAAATAAGTCTAGAATGAACCTATATCTGACAATTCTTTCCAATAAAATACTGTCATAAACAGTCAGATAACCTCACTGAAATATACAGAAATCATATAACAACTCACAACACATCAAGATTTGTGTTGGATGCAAGGCTTCCAAAACGGTCATATATTCCAGTCATTTGTATAATGTCCGTTAAAAGTCCGGCTGGGCAAAGCATGAAACGGTCATATACTTTTTAGTTTTCAAGACTTTTTCAGTCATTTTAACCCTTTCCTCCATTGAATTTTTTTTTTTGCATACTTGATTCGCATAGGATTTTTTTGATAAAATGCTGAACTTATGCTTTGAAGTATTAAGCCATTGTGAAAAACAACTATTTCATCAAATAAATTTAAGTCAGATATTACTATGATATTCCTTTTCATATTGGATACAAACTTTATTAAGTCAACTGCAGACACTTTGTAGTCAAAGTGTTTCAACTGAGGTACTACACAGGCGTCAAAAGGCGTCATTATGGAGTAAGGGGGGTGGTGTCAAAAGGCGTCATTATGGAGGAAAGGGTTAATATAATTCAAGATCTTTTTGACCCAAACTTTTGCTTTAATAGCCCCACATTTCCAGTCATAAAAGTGACATGATGATTAATTACTATCAACCCCTACTTCAATACTTTCTAATTTTAATCAAGGCTAATTAGTTGTTGGACAGCTGAAAACTACCTGTTCTGGTGACAGGTAAACTATAATTTTCAGTACCGGACATCGTATTTAAATTAATCGGTCTATTTACAATTATTTTCGTACATGTCAGCAGTTTGTATCTACAATGTAATTGATTTAGTCCAAAAGATTAAGTTATAATAAATACATTTATAAACTTTAATGAAACATTTAAAAAGGTTTTAAATGAAAAATCTTCAGAACTACGTTGCATGAACAAGTGCACATGTGCGCACGAGCACAGGTGGGAAATTTAGGGAAATTTAATTATGCATCCTACATTTCAAAACAAATTAATTAATTAAGCGACATTCAAAAGGAAGATTTTTCAAACTGACAAGGGGAAACGTAAATATAAAATATCCTTGGAAAAATATCTCAAATGGTTGATTGTAAAGTCGATCCTAATGTACATGTAATGCATGGTAAAACATGTGAACAACTTGCAGCGACAGACCTAAATGAAAAATGTATTTTTGTAACCGGATCTTCAAAGTTAAAGTTAAACTGGAATCCGCTTGTATTCGCTTCACTCAAACAACCGGTATGACCCGATTTTTAGGGCAAAATTTTGCCCTGGAGATTTCAACGAGATTGGGCGATACTTTGTTACATAGCAATGTACAATATCAGAAGACGTAAACAAACTGAACATTAATTAATGCGTAAAAAATACATCCTTATTCTTAATTCAAATAATCTATTGCATTACATAAAGAAAAAATATCGAAAAGGGTATAAATTTGATATGAAAATAAAATCCCGCTAAACTGCATGAATGATTTTCGCAAATCAACGTGACGTCATACAAAATGGAAACTTTTGAACTGAATGCTGTGGTTTCGGCAATACATTTTAACCCGTGAAAAAAGGTTCCATCGAATGTTTGGAAGGAAAAAATATTATTCCTTCTCATTTGCGATAACATTTCTTGGATTGTAGCATTAAATAAAACTTCATCTGTACAATATGAAATGATGTGTAATACACATAATTTGATTGGTCGACTAATCAGATTCTACAATAGATCGGCTCTCTATGAACAAAGTGTAGTAGTCAGCCGAGAACCAGCTTAAGTTAAAGTAAGATTTTTTACTTGCTCATGAACAAACAGAACAGCACAAAAATCAACTGGAATAATTAAAGGAGAGGAAAGCAGCTGAGGAAAATAAAACTAAACATTGGTCACATATTTGAGTGGTTATCAAAGAATGTCATTTTTGCAGGACCAGTAAATTTTGAGCCGGACCAGTAGTTTTTCAGTCCACTGGTCCGACTGGCCAGTACACTAAAAAGCTTAAATTCGACCCCTGTATCGTTTTTTTTTAATCTAGACTAATGTCAATCATTGGGATGGCCATCTGAATACCATAATTGCCTTTTGTGACGTAGTCTAAGATATTAAAATCGGGATCATAAATAAAATGTCCGGCTGGCTCAAAATTTTTAGGAAGCCTTGATTGGATGAGTTATAATGTTAATCAGAAGAAAAAACTCACAATAATGCCAAATAATTGCATCATTAAAATTAACCATATTCTTTGATCCAGTTTTATACCTTGTTGGCATCAGATGGTTGAAATTGTATATCTTGAGGAAACTCTTAAGTTTAGATCTGTCCTTTTGTTTCTTTTTTCCCATACTTTTTGTGATCTTTCTGGGGTATCTGTCGATTCCAGCAACAAGTGCATGGCCATAGGGTTTTTCTGTTGTACCTTCATCATAATTCTGAAATATAGATAACATTCACTTTCATATTATTTTTCTTATTCATTCAAGTTTTAAATTAATAAAATTTATTACATTGGTTTCAATGAATTACATTGATTTCCCAGTTAGATAAAAACCGATAATTTCACATGTGAAATAAACGTGGTTATTTCACTCTCTGACGTCAAACAACAATAGGTGTTGTCAAGACATCAATAACGTCGAAACAAAACATGCGTAGGAAAAACATATAGTTCCTTACATTTTCTACATTAATTTTATAAAAAAAAAGCAATTTGACAATGTAATAAAAGTATAACTAATCGCCGTATTTGAATATCAAAAATAAGACAACGTGTGACCGAACGACGCTTTGGATTAAACTCATTTAATCCATGCGTCGTTGGGTCATGCGTTGTCTTATTTTGTGATATTCATAACTTTGACAAGCATGACAAGCATGACAACGGTCTGCACAAATTTTCATTTTAATGTATCATGAAGAGCCAGTCAAAATCTGGAGTCAAGTGAAATTATATACATGCAAGTGCTAGCCATTTTTGCCAATATAATTATGAAAGAGATATAATAAATATTGTATTTTTCACCATTAAGCTGCTCATTCACATGAGGAATGTTCATCTTTATAGATTTGGTGAAAAAATATTAATGTTGCTGTCCATTCAAAATGTCAAGGCATATGAACCAGGACATAAAGCGGGAGCAGCAAAAATAAATAATCATTATTTGATCCATTCTGATTTAACTACATATCCTGTCAAAAAATGAAAGTTTTTAACGACCTTGAATGGCCAGTGATATTGTTTGCTTTTTTCAAATCTACCTCTACCCTTTTTTATTGGGAAAATATGCGTCATTTTTATCAAATTGGGAAATTTAAAATAAACCATGAATTTCATTTTGTCAAACCCTGCTTTAAAATTAGATCCCATTTTGTCAGTGATGATACATAAAAAGACCCTAAAATGTGCACATATAGTCATTTTAGGCAAGAAAATGTTAAATGAGTGTTTTTATGTATTTATTCATGCACAATTACTACTGAATCTGCACTGTTTGGGATAAAAGTTGTCTTTTTGGGAATAATTTTAAGCCATTTTTTTTTCAAATTGGGATTCTTCTCCAGGGGAAAAAGCCTTTATTCTCCACTAATTTAAGGCAAACAATATCACTGATGGCTATACAGCTCGGTCGGTTCACATATCCTGTGTTCAAGCTTTGCTTATAATGTACTAAGATCTTACAACACTCCATCATCAGCCAATGAAATTTCAGCCTTCAAATTTTCAAAGGTGTGTATTAATCAGACAAAAACATCTGATCCTAAAGAAAGGCATTATGCCATAAGAAACAAAAAATAGAATACATTGTTTTTAAGTCCTTTAAAGTATGTATTTATGTCAAAATGTATACATGTATGTTCTTTGATTTTATATCAGTTGTTAATATAAACAATTATAAATCATCATTTGTTTACTCTTACTTCAAAGATACAAAGAAGCAAGACACACTGGGGTTCTCCCGCTACCTCTACCAATAATTAATTACTGGCCACCACAATAGATAAGGTCATGCAAAATGGTTTGTTTGTTTACCCTAACCTTGCAGGATTTGTGTATAACCTCCAGATCAATTCTTTTTTCTTTTGCGGGGGGGATTGCAAATGAAATGTAAAGTGTTGCTTTGGTTTCTATTGACAATTTCAATGATGCTATTTGAAATTGTCTGATAATCTAGATCTATATAAAGTTTTTCAAAGTTGCCATATTAATTATTATTGTTCCCTTTGTTTAAAGAAGATAATACTACTAGTAGACAGTAAAAGTAAAACAAAAATGTATTGCAGGTTAACACATTCTCTGTAGAGCAAAACTGAGTTATTTACCTCAGATATTTAGAACTCAGTGTTTAAGTTTTAAGTCAATTTTCCAGATGATTGTTATCAAAAATAACACTTCCTTTTGTCAAATATCTGGTTATTAAACCTTTAATTATACATTGTATTTTTCACCTTCAGGCTGAGCATTCACTTAATTAGTAATGTTCAACTCAAATTAGGTGTAAAATCTATTAATGTTGCTGTCCATTCAAAATGTCAAAGGTTATTAACTAGGACATAAAGCGGTAACAGCAGAGGTATAGTCATACAATGTATGCATATATATTTTTACATGTATGTGTTTCGGCTGTGGAAAAAACCAAATGTCTTATCAAATAAACTAACCTTTACTATGACCGCTTTACGACCTGCAAATCGGCCATTCAGCACAAGAACTACCTTGCCTGTTTTCATAAATTTGCCCATGGCTGAAAGTGTAAAAAATAAACTTTAAAGTAGAACAATACATGTATGTCAACAATTGTTTATTATAAAACATCACATCTACAAACATTTATAGGTTTATCTCTGTAATTAACTGTTACGACGTTGGAGGAAGGCATCACAGAACCAAAATACGATAGCATTTCATGATGTCATCAATTATTTGGATTTGTTTATAAATCGTGAGACCAGTTTGACATGCAATTTTCAAACAAGACCTTTCCAGTGTAAAGTTTTGTAGAACTTGACAAAGCCGGACCACTTTGGGAAAATCAACATTTGGTTCAATGAATGCAAATTATCTTCCTTGCATGCCCCACTGTCTGGCAGATAGAAATTAATCATCTCAAGATTTGTATGTCATGAAAATTTGTAGCTAAGGCATAAATTATTGAAGTGAACACATCAGTTGTCCGACTTTCGGAAGGGGGACGATCATTGTATTTGAATGGGAATGGGGGGTTGTAATTAGTAAACATACATCTTGTTCTTTGGACTGCCAAGAGATTCTGTTATTGTAAACAAACACACCAGCGAGTCAGTTATAAAGTATTTTATTAAACTTGTGTTTTTATGGTATCAGTAGTATTTCTACCAAGGCCTAAAACGTAAGATAGAAAAGAGCAGCGAAAATTGCTCTATGACTATGATTAAAAGTGAATTAAGCGGACGTCTTCTATTGTGTAAAGAAGAAATAATTTGTCTAAAGTTAAGCTAAGATATATAAAATCTTATATTTATCGTAAGAAGGACAAATATTTATTTCAAAATGAATGATGATGTCAGATTGTGTATTCATAGTCACGACACTTGCCTTTGGGTAATGGCCGAAAAAGAAAAGAACGTTCAAATCTCGTCCTCGACGAGGTTAAATATAAATTCTGGGTTGTAGTAGGTGACAACGTAGATGTTCCGTAATAAGCAGACGAATTCAAAAATTTTAAAGATTTCAGTACTTTCATGCTCTCATATGCAAATCAGCAGTTTCATTTCTGTTGAACAAATCAGTGGTGAATGCAAAAGGGGGGTCGGGGTTGGAACCCCCTTTATTTGGACGATCATTGTATTTGAATGGGGAACCCCCTTTTTGTCCAGTGTTGGAAACCACCACCCCCTTTTAAAATGGCTGGATCCGCCCCTGCAGATTACACGTGTTTATTCTGAACAGCTTATTGTAATAATTGTATATTTACAGGTCAAGAATCGCGGACATTGAGCAATTAAAAAAAAAAACGTTGAGGTAGTCAAATAAAGTTTTAGCGTTTCACTTTTAAGAACGAGTTTTTAAATTAATTTTTTTTTTCATGATATCAAATTATCAAATAGGAAACATTTTCATATCACAAAAGGATGACTGTTTAACAGGTCCAAACCATAACTGGATAAAACAAACAGAATTTATTAAGGCACTTCAAGCTGGGAACGGGTAATTTATATCTAGTCCGCAATATTCAAGCTTCCTTGCGCACAACATCTAAAACTTTAGTACTCAATGGTATTAGTTGACACTACCGTCTATGTATAGTCCTGAATAGATATCTGTGAGACTGTGACTGTATTACTCGGGGGGTGGGGGGGCACTTCCAGGCTATATGGGCGTATGACATAAGAATAATTGAGAAAATGACAGAATAGATCAGAATATGTATTGTATCAAATTCCTCCTGTTGATCCCTTTATTAGATGGGAACTCTGTTCCTTGGTATAGAAACAGCCATCATCATTATAAGCACATTATGATTTTCTGTATGATATTATCATCAATACACTTCTACCAATTATATGTAGTAGTTGGTAGAGATACTATTTTCACACGGAACCGCACTACCTCTGTCAAGACCGAATTTATTATACAAAATATGTTTGGATATCTCTATTGCAATTCCTTATTCTAAACATATGTTGAACATGATCAATATAAACTTTCAACGTTGATATATTCCTCATACATTTTGTAATCATTTCCTTGACAAACGGGTGCTGATAACAAGGTAACTATTAAGGTTCACCAATACACTTCAACACAAATGGCTGTGTTCACACCATGAAATTTTCTTCTGAATGCAGACAAAACTGTGTAATTTTTATAGTTTTAAATCCTGACTACCGCTAGATATATACAAGTTGTATTCATTTTGAGTTCTAAAAAGAATAAAACAACTTTTGTGGATTTTGCTAAACATTTTCTTTCCTAACCACAGGTGGTGTAAAAATAAACAGTAATCTGAAATCTTTGAGATGGTCTCCCTAAGAAAATGATTGTATTGCATCATGTTATGGACAATAGAGGGAGAATAGAAATCTTCTCATTCAAATATTATAAATGAGTGGACTGTATAAATGAAAATTCAGGTGTTTCTTTATTTCACCATCTTCTGTGGCAAGGAAAGAAATGTTCATCAAAATCCATATAAAGTGTTTTAACATATTAGAACATAGATTGGATTTAACATTTATTTATCTAAGTGCTACCATGCTTTAAAACTTTTAAAATTACACTGTTTTGTCTATACTAAGAGAAAATGTCCTTGTGTAAACAGCCATTTTTGTTAAAGTGTATGTGTGTTTAATCCTATTCATGTTCTTAAGGCATCAACAAGGGACTTCCCTTGTTTCTGTTTCTGTTTCTGTAGCATATGTTTCTTTCCGTGGTTAAGTAGCTAGCCCAGCTCACAATCCCCTTACTAGGAGGGCCAGGGATTTATTCATCAAGGGTTCCTTCCTTTAGATGAGTCGCAAGCCAAAGCTTATGACTCCAATCGTGTGATTGGTTTTGTATCGAGATTTCCTTCTCTTAGATGAACTGCATTAACAGAGCTATGATCTTCACCTGACCAACTATTCACCCATAGCTGGGGCAAGGTTGATGAGTGCTAGGGCATATCCACACGCCGATTGGCCTAAACACTGCATCTCTTGGGCCCTTGCTGCTCCGAGATCCTGTACAATTTTGCCTAGGATGATAGACCCTAGTTACCGTGTGCTGTCGCGAGGAGGAATTGTAGAAGTCTTGAATAATGCAGAGGCTATGTACTGGCAAAAAGACTTACTCACTCGGCTTTCTCTTCACCAGCAAAAGCAGACTAGCCAGCGGTTATAGGGAACCTATGGTTCTTACCACACTAGACGCATGCAAAATCACGTGGACAAACCACCAACACACTGTATAGATGAACCTTCAATCAGAGGAGCATATCTTCGAGTAGTAGTTGTAGATTGCCGTCTGTAATAACAATTTTTCAAAAGTTATCAACGGTACCAGGATTACGATTTAATACGCCAGAGGATCGTTTCGTCTACATAAGACACATCAGTGACGCTCAGATCCAAATGGTTGTAAAGCCAAACAAGTACAAAGTTGAAGTGCTTAGAGGACCTAAAATTTCAAAAAAGTTGTGCCAAATACGGCTAAGGTAATCTATTCCTGGGATAAGAAATCCTCAGTTTTTCGAAAAATTCAGAGTATGGTTACAGGAAATTTATAAAAATGACCATATAATTGATATTCATGTCAATATTTTAAATGTTATTTGCTCAAATCAGACTGTTATTTTTTTGACAGTGGCTATCTGACCGGCACCGGCTAAATAGCAAATTTGCTATTTGACCGGCACCGGCAAAATAGCAAATTTGCTATTTGACCGGCACTGTATAAAACTGTTCATTGATGATTAGCTAAGAATAAAAAAGCTTAATGATAATTTAAAAGCATGTTATCACAATATCAAGCATTAAAAATACAGTACAATAACAAAAAAAAAATTGAAGATGTTCATAAATAATAATCTATAACTTTATGATAATAATTAAAAGCATGAAAACACATTTATATATACATTACTAAATATATTTTTTCTAAAATATTTATGAAAAATCTGTGCTACATCACTACTTCACATTCCCAGATTTTGTTGAACACTAAATATAATTGCCTTAAATTCTTTGCGAACAGAACTAGACCTCAAGACAAGTGGTATATTTCAAAAGAGGACTGTCAGTTAAGCATTTTCGATTGATTCACCTGGTAAAATATATCAAAAGTTGGTGACTCCATGTGCTTGGGCATATACCCTGAAACAGTTTTCACTCAGGTCTGAAGTGAAACTGGAGCAGAAAGAAAGTGGTGATAGAGAAATTATATCAGTGACAGCTACAACAAGCCATGGCCAAGTGAGGGTCAATTCAAAAAAAAAAGTTGCTCTTGTATGTTTCATCAAAGTGTGTTTCTCCCGTGTAGGCATATACTTAAACTAAGAGAAGTTAATCACGAAAATTTGTTTGTTGTTGAAGCAATGTCAGATAGTTGGATGATTAACACAGTCAGGACATCACATAGATTATTCGCAAGAAGAAGAATGAGATACCGCTCAAAAAGAAGAACACCTATTGGATTTTAGTTGTTGTGGATCGCGTGTTTCTCATACATTTATTACTTCTACCAAATATGAAGAAACGTGGAAGGCCAGAAGGTTTGACCCAAACTGTCATCGAAAAGCGGCAATTGTGTTCCATTTCATAAGAAAAGTTCCACAGAACTCAAGGAACCAGTTGAAGCAAGAACCTGAACTTTTAACTGCCTCTTGTTTGGACTCAATTGTAAACATTGATTTAATCAAAAAGTATTGTCAAATAGATGCATGGGAAGCTATTAAGAGCGTTTATAAAGAGAAGAAAAAGAACCATATCTACATATGCAACATATATGCCCACATGATGCAGATTCAAAGGAAGCCAGTGTAATGTGTAGTTCCTGTTTGAAGTGGCAACATTTATCTAGTGCTAGATTAAAACAACTTCTTAAGGCAAATAATTGGTTTTGTAACAATTGCAAATGTTAAAACATGGGTCCTTTTGAAATTCGAAGCAAACAACCTAAAGCATTGTCTTTTTTAAGATGCACGTAGTTTTACATAACCATGATACCACTATTTTTATAGCATGGCAGAAAATTTAAACCATAGATTTTACACAGATTTGTACATCAACTTTTTTATAAATATTTTAGAAAAAAATATATACCAGTATTTAGTAATGTATATACAAATGTGTTTTCATGCTTTGAATTAATACTATAAATTATTTATTTATGAACATCTTCAATTTTTGTTTTTATTGTACTGTATTTTTAATGCTTGATTTTGTGATTTTAAATTATTATCAAGCTTTTATATTCTCTACTAATCACATCAATGAACAGTTTTATTCAGTGCCGGCTAAATAGCAAATTTGCTATTTAGCCGGTGCCGGTCAAATAGCCACTGCCTATTTTTTTGTTTGAAGTGTTTACAAACCAGTATTGCAGGATCTCAATATTGACGACTTCATGTCTAATCCTTCTGACTGCACCTGTGCTAATCACTCATTCATATATAATCTACCTGATCTCATTTTAACTGGTGACCTAAACCTTGTCTAAAACACTTCTCTGCGAAATGTGTTATCCAAAGGCCCGAAATATCATGAACCTAAATCCATCAATTCCAATACGATTGGTTTCAGCCGAGGATCGTGCAAGACAACGTGTTAAAAGTAAAATAATAAAATTACCGACACTACAAGAAAAGTTCAAAATGGAAAAGTTCCATCGAAAAATCAAAAGCAAACACAGCAAACGAATTGAAAACCACTGTTGTATTTCCTACTTGACACTAGCATGTAACGGTTTATGTAGAAATTGTGGATTTAACCTAGTTTTATAGATAGCGAAGCTTCTCATTTGTATGACAGTTGCATAGAACTCCATTACATTGACCAAAATGTGTGAGCAAAACAAACAGACATAATCAGTAACCAGATGCTTCACAGGGCACAGAGGTTTAACCCTGAACAGTTTGGGCAAGTATGGACACACCATTCAAGCTTGATACAGCTCTGAATTTCGATTGTGATAAAATTGTGATAAAATAGTTGACACAGGATAGGTGCCATAAATAGTTGGCAGGTCTGCTACTGTCTTTTTATACTAGTAATACTTATATAAATTTTACTACACGAATGTACAAAGATGACTTACAAAAGGAGTTGGTCATTTGTCATAGCTGGGGAATTCGAGCCCTAGGACTTGTTTAATTCTTTCTGATTATTTGGTCAATCAAGATATGATGACTGTATAATCCGGTCTGGATTTTTTTAGATGACTGATTTCGTGGGGACTTAAATTTTCAAATTATTTTGTAATGCCTACAGATGTGGAGTACATCTTTAATGCATTTTTGTAAAATCTTCATAACTGGAGTACATTTTAAGTGCATTTTTGTAAAATGATGACTTGCATTTCAAATGTGTTTTTTGTTTCTGTTGACAGGTTTTTTACTGATATTAAAGGAAACGGATGGGGCATTATTATTTTACCTGCAATTCTGATCTGGACTCTAACAATATTTGGTATTGATGTCAGATCAATGACAGCATTTACATTTATTGCCTCTTCCTAAGTTTCTATTATTTACAGCATTTGACATATTTCATAGACACTAGACTATATTCTTACCCCTTGGGGTCTTTGAGTTTGTGCCACTTTGAGTTGCGGTCACATTCCATAAACCCCACTTCTTTTTTTATGACTTTAAAAAAAGAAATCAGTTAAAATGATGTGCACAGTTTATTTACTATTCTTTTTGCATAATGAAGCATTTACAAACAAAGTAAAAATGCAAAAATCACAAATATGAACTACACTTTATTTGAATAAAAGGTATGTACATAAAAAAAAATAGCACTTAACACAAACTAATATGACATAATGATGATGTGCTAACAATAATTGATAATGTTAAATTTAAATCATCTTTCTAAAAAAAGAATAATTTATCTCAAACTTCAAGCATGCTTTAAGTATCCTCTCATTCAAGCTCTTACCAATGCATTGAACATGTTTAATTAAAAAGAGCTTTCATGATGAGAGTTCAAGAGATATGCTTTAAGCTTAAATTCCAGAAGAAAAAAAAATCTGGTTAAAATCATGAACTTCATAAATTAACCTGTATATTATACCAATTATAAATTAAATAGCAGCCACTTTAAATCTTTTAAATAATCATTAAATATGTTCTTGATAAAATAGTGATTTCAAAAGAATGATTTTAAAACTTAGTTAACTAGGGTTTATATTCAATTTACTATTTTAAGTCTTTGAACAATTATTTACATCTTATTTATTCTGATTGGTGTTTCATATAAATTTTGAATATCTAAAGTGTACTTCATCTTTCGTTGGAATATCATTAATAATATCAAATTCATTAATTTATTATTTCATATTCCTATTATTTATACACTTTAACTGTGAATTTAAGTTTGTGATATTATTATTTTACCAATAATTTCTAAGTTTTGTTCTGATTATATTTTAGAAATTTATTGACCCTGGTTACAAAAATCTACGCTATTTATAATTTAGAATATTTTAAAACCAAAATCTGAACACATAATGCAGTAATATATATAAATAATGCTAGTCTTGTCCATAAAATTGAAGATAAATATACATGTAAAGGAAAATATTCGTATTTAGAAATATTTCTAGATCTGAGTCATTTGTAAATTAAATGACTTTTTCCACACACTGTCTCTTTAAAGAAAAATAAATGTATTTTCTATTCATGAAAACAATACTATCACAAAAGAAAAGACACATAAAAAAATAACCCAAAGAATTCTTAACTTAACTTTTTGTTTCCAACTGTTAGACATGACAAAGTCCACATACAAAATACAACAAAGATATGTTGATACATGAAATAAACAATTTGATATATAGCAAAATATATATATCCTCTTAACTGCAAAACAGATATGACGTCTGAAAAAAGAGGTTGAATTATTTTAGCAACATAACACTTTTATCATTTCTTTTGACACCACAAAAACTTTTAAAACAAAGTTCATATAAAGACGATCTCCTTGTAAGTAAATGTATTTGGTAATTCATGTATTTCTTCCTTCTATATTAATATGGTTAATATAATGTTTTGGGTTTAATGAACAGATAGACATACAGGAGGTTTAGAATTATTTTCCCAGAAAAAGATGAATATGTCATTAATATTGTGCAATTGCATAAAGGCTTTAATAAAAAAAATATGGGTTCAAATAACTTCACTATGTCGTTTTCAATGATATAATAGACTTTTTTTTTAAAACACATTGTCTAAATTAAAGAAGACAAAAAGCATTGCCTTAAACAGTTAATGTAACAAGAAATTTCAGACTAGAAATGATTGCACATTGATAACGGTTTCTAAGCTATAACACTACTACTTTAATAAATTTGAACAAAATATCCGACCAATTTGCATTGTTTACATTGCACGAGATTAGGGACCTACTATATATTATACTATGTTGTTGAATAATTATTTTACAAAAGAAAAAATATCCACTGCTGTAGAAAAGACTGACAAATTTCTACTGTATTTTCACTGATAAAGAGCATACTTATATTAATCCTGCTTTGAAAACCTGTCAAAAAATGAACAATCTGCTTTATTTCCCTGTGTTAATATAACTGTCAACAGAGAGATATGTCTTGCCTGTTCTGCAGCAATATCATTTCATTTACAGTATAACCAAGGATTTCATTTATGATTTACTTCTTTTTAATTTGTTTTTGTTCTGAAATTACATCAGATATTTGTCACTTAATGTAAAGCAAACAACAATCAATCAATCTATTCAAATAAAATATCAAAATCCATTTATTTTAAAAGGAAAACCATTTAAACAATGTAAAAAGTCACCGGCACTTCATTATGGGACTGCCTTTCATGTTATTGTTAAAAGTTCACATTTCTTTTAGATACTGGTTTAGGGGTGTAATCCTGGCTGTACTGCATGCAAACATCTGCAGATGTTAATGCCTCTCTTTACCTCATGGCATTTTATTTTGAAATTAACTTTATAAAGATAGTTGACAGAGGTGGATTTAGAGTTTTTTAGGGGCATGGCCCCCCTTTTGTGGGAAAAATTTGATTGTTTATATTGGGAATCACTGAAGCATGAAGTAGGTGTTGTTAAGTGTGCATAAAAGTAACACCAATGTATACATAATGGTCATTTCCCTTAAAGAAAATATCCAATTTTAAGGTCCAAAACAGGAGAATTACATAGATGCACATATTTAATAATACAGCAAATTTCAACCTTCATCTATATGTGATGTACCATATATATTTATATCAACTTAAATATTTAAACCCTGAATTGAAAAATAGTTTATACATAAAAAATGCAAATGCAGATGAGCAAATATAAATGTTCTTGCTACAACATTATTACACAATGTACTGTGAAATAAGCAAAAAAACATGTATTCAGATGACAGGGTCAATATATATATATGACCAGCATACTGAAACTTTATGAACTCTGAACCAGAACACAAATCATCATTAGAATCCACTCAATTCTACATATCATGTAGATGTTGAACTGGATCCATGTCCGACTGTCAATTCTGGAAACAGAATAAAGTAATGTGGGAATGTGACATCAATTACAAATCACACTTAGAGATATTTACAACAGGTGGGTTAACTTAATGACAATCTGTTTTGAAAAAAAGCTTGTAGTGTAAAACAAATGGCAATGAATGGAACAAATTGCAGAAAAATAAGTGAACTGAGCATTTAAACTTCTGAATATAGTGTCAACAAGCAGATAAATAACAACAATTAGTACAACAAGTTTTAAAATGTCCTACAATTATGTTACAAACTAAGAACACAACAATAACAATTAAATAGTAAAACAACACACCTGTGTAGGATAATACTGTACAAAAGTAAGTCTGCCAGGTAGCAGGCATCTCAAAGTTGTTATAATATCATAAAAGGCATTCCTTACAGATCACAAGATCACTCAATGACCAGCATTGTCATAAAAACATGATGACACCACTTTAATAAACTTTGTGTTTTGTAACTTTTCTACTCAAGACAACTTTAGATTTTGCCTATGTATTGGACTTATCAGATATACATATAATGCATTTATCATAGATTTTTTTGGTATACAAGTGATATTGCAATTTGATTCAAGCTGCATCCGATATAATAAATGCATTACTCATGCAATATTTACATTAAAATACCACTTTGTTTGGTCATCTCATACAGGCTATTTCATAGCCCAAATAACTTAAGGTAAAAGTGTTACACTATTTGTCACTTTTTCTCAATATTTCTAAATAACTTATCTGGTTTTATGCCAGCAGAATGTAACAAGTGGTGACACTACTACCATAACAATTCTACACAAATTTAGGCTAATATCCATTTTCCCACCAGAATAATTTAATCTTACTTTAATTTTTTTTTTACCATACTTCAATTTACTTATAACAAAACCACCTGCCAAACCACATATATTATATCATACTACAGGAGCCTACATTTTCACAGTCAGTGATCAACTAAATTCACATAAATCACAAAAATGCATCCTAGAGAGGGACGACCCACTATCAAAGAGTTATCATTTTGGATCTTTGAGATATAGGCCTCACACTAACAATTCAAACATGTCCCAAATGTTACAGATCTATGTTATACTACAGAAAACATTGATATACCATACTGGGTTTTTTTCTTATGTCAACTAAGTGTGACAAGCAGGCCATATTGAAACTTTCCTAAACTATGTTGTTGTATCTTAGTAATTATTTATCAATTTGTTTCTGAAGGACCAAATTTATTTTAAAACTAAATTGTTTGTATCCTCCTCCTTCTCCGCCTATACTACTTATACCATTAAATAAGTATCTCTGCTCAGATTATCAACCCAAAAACTCTTCTCTGACTACAATTGGCCATTCCATATGATTTAAGTAGTCACATGAGGGTATGTATTGTTCATATCTTATAAGTGGTCATACAAGTCTACATGTTGTCTTAACAGGCAAAGCAATAAAAATGTTATAAAAGTTGGTTTCAGATAGAAGAGTTATTTTGTTTTTCAAATATTACAATAGGGTTTGTCTTATCCTGAACACTGGTAGATTTAAATACAGTTTAACAAATTCCATAATATATGAAATTTCTTATTCTTTTGTGCATATCACATATAATGCAAAATATTTTTAGTTTTCCTTTTGATATTTTATCCCCATTTCATTAAAACAGATTTCTTTCAAAAATTTATTAATATTCACAGATATTACAGTGAAAGTCAACAAAGTTAAAAAAAAAATCAATTTACTAAAAAAAAAACGACAATAAAACGGCAAATTGTTTAGACATTTATAAATAAACAAAAACTTTTCCTAACAAGTTAAGGAAAATCTTTTTAGCCATTTTTTTTCATTGTGTCTTTTTTAGGTCTTTTTCACATGAAAAATGCTGTGTTACATGTACCTTAATTAACTGCTTTACTGTTAACCATAGTCATATCTGTAACAAGTATAAACCAAATATCAGTTATGTGTTAACAGTACCTATAACCTTGGAAATACTAAAATGGTAACATATAAATAATGGCAAGTCATGAAATCATAGCACATATGATGCATAAGTGTTAAAACAATAGTTATTAGGAATGATTATCAAAATAAAAAAGATGAAAACAATAATGAAATATTAAGTTAAATAAATGCACATATAGCTATACAATATTAATTTCAATGAAAAATGAATGTATTTTTAAACAAGTTCTATGATGAAAGGATTTCTTTTTTTAAGAATTTAGTTGTATGTATGCTAAATCATGACCACACATCAGTTTCTTGTCAAGGTTGTAAAATTCAAAAAAATATTCTTATGTTCTACAGGACCTTTAAAAGATTTTAATTTGCTTTATGATGTTAAGACCTTTAATTGTAGTAAGCTTACTCCAAGCAGCAAAGAACATTTGATGAAGATTAGGTGAAAGAACAGACCATATTAATGATGCCCCCAGTCTTATAAATGCCCAGTCTTATAATGCTGGTACTATTTTCCTGCAGCAGTAAGGTTGTAAGTTGTTTGAAATAGTAACAGTGCCATCTTGTTCATAAAATTTTAATATTTGATTTGATTTTTCATGTTTTAACACCACTTTTAATCACTACTTTTCGGCTATTTTGTGGTGGCCATTTTTGATTCGTGGAGTAGCCAGAGAAAACCACTGACCTTGGATAGGAAAAAATTTAGCGAATCCCAAATTTTTCACTAAAACATTTGTGATTCTACAGTCAAAACTAATGTTTGCAGAGATGACAACTTAACATGAGGTAGTACTGTGTTTTCAGGATTAATTGTTCTTAAAGGCTGCAACAATGGCAATAAATCATGTTCATGCTTACAAGTATTCAAAGAAAAAGTTAAAGAAAAAAATGATAAATATTTTATCAAAAATGTATAAAATCTAAATTGAAATAAGAGGTTCACATGAGCCTGTATTGCCGTCCTTGCCTAAAGCTATCAAATCAAAATGAATTATTGTTCAAGATCTCCTAGATTCCTAAAATTTTCAAATCTATTCCACCTTGTTGTTTCAGACTTAACACAGTGTAAAAAGGAAATATGTGTGCCCAAAGCAGCAAAGCATTAATCCTATTAGCAAGCAATCTTGAATTTTGGTACATGCTGTTCTAATTAAAACCTTTTTAAAGAGAACAATTTGCCTGCAGTTTCACAGAATAAACTGAATAATTATCCATTTGAACAAATGTTATCACAGGAAGCCATGGTTCATCACCTGATGTGAACTAAATGATCAATTTCTATTATAGATCTACCTTCAATATGCCAGCAAAGTTTAATTTGAATTTTCGTAACCAAATTTTAAAATGTGATCTCAATTGGAACATATGATGATAAAGGGATATGTGAAAAAAGTTATAATGAGTCAACCAAAGAAAAATACCCACAATCAAACAAAAATCAACATCAGGATATTAGGTGCCATGACCACAAATGACATCCAATGCACATGCATGAAATTGAGGATATTCTGTGGATGGTCTAAAAAGCATCATTCCTTTCCTGTTTGAAAATATATAGCTTAGTAGGAATGGAATTCTGAATATAACAAACCAAAATCAAACTTTGCTTCTAGTGTTCATTTTTACATTTATTTGCCAAATGGTAAGTGATTTTAAAACAAACTTATGGAGTTTTCTACCTATAAATGTTTCAAATGACACAGATATTTCAGAGGAAAAATTATAAATATTAACACTTGAATGGTCATAAATTAAAGCTCATGCTGTTTCTTTAAACAATGGGGACTATAATAGACTTATGTGACAGTGTTTCACTTAATCTATCATACAATTTGGGATTCTTTTTTTGTTTTTAGGATTCAATATAGCCTAAAAAAACAATTAAGTAAAGCAGTAATGCTGATTTCATGAAAGTAAATAAGCATTAAGGCAAAATAAAACAGGTATACATCATGATAAAAAATTATTTCTTCACAATCTTAAAATAATAAAAAACAATGTTTCTTAAATTAAATGACATTAGTGCTGTTTCAAATGACTAATCTGAAGATATTTACAATGTGCCAATCTCATAATCATTATATACAAATTTGTCATTGGATTTATCTCCAGCTGGAATTATATAAACCTGACATTCAGACTCATATATGATGTCATCAAGTCATTGACAAGGTTTTTCACAACCTTTATTGAGGCACTGAGTATCACTTATCAGTATGATTACAGGCTGATGATTGGTCGGTGGGTAAACAGTCATCAACTGATGCCTTTGAAGTTGTATTTCTGGACAAAAGTTTGGAAGGTTTTTGTCCATCATAATGATTGGCTATATGATTAGAGGAAGCTGTGTTATTACTGTCAACTTCTGCTTCTTCACTAACTTCTTCTTCTGTAGAGCTCCGTATATCTGTGATTTCCTGAAAACAAAAATAATACACAGAATTTAAAAGAAGAAATATCGGCTAAAATCTACAAGTGACTGTTCTAAAATTTACCATACAAACCAGTGTAAATGCATAGAGAAAAGCATCCAATGTCAGTTTCTGGAGGCACTGAAGAAGTCTAGGCTACTAATGATGGAATGAATCAAACATGCATTTGTTGTTTAGGAGCAGAAACATTAAGAAAGTCAGGATAGGAACACTATTCATGAAGGGTCTGTCTAAAACCCATAGTTCCATAAAAAAATCAGTTATTTTGAGTGAAATTGATTTTAAGCCATAATTAAATCCTAGCTATACACACACAAAAAAATGAGACAATGATTTCCTATGTTTTATTGTTGGAAGGAATTCATGCAATTACTAACTAAATCAAAACTAACCTAAACTATCACTAAAATTATCTATGTTATTTTTTAAAATCAGAGAAGACAAATACTGTGTCTAGACCTGCATAACTGCATACAATTAATTGTCAGAGGCAACATGTATACTAATGCATAAGTGATCATTCCTATTTACTGAAGGCAAGAAACATTTGGCGAAAACTTGGAATGAGTGTTATAAAATATTGAACTATCAGTAAATAGGAATTGGTTGAACAAAAAAATCTATATTTGAATTCTGTATAACATATGACTCAACAAAATCAAGCTCAGGACTATATATAAAATCATTCATTTGCAAAGAAGCCAAGAAAACTTTGATGCCAGTTTTCTATACAAGATCAGTTGAAATGATGGAACCACAGACTGAGTGGAACAGTTTCTATACCTGCTTCTGTGATTGGCAATTGAGTTGAAATGCCAAAACTGGCTTCATATTAATTTTGGTCAAATGTTTCATAATATCGAAACGATATAATATATTTACAACTACATACACTAATAAAACAAAAGTCTTGTTTAAGGCTTTTGGTCTTGGCATGCCTAAAGATTTACACTTCTTGCATGAAGAACATATATCTTTTTTATATACCACTAGGTCAGTACCTCTACCAGCCCAGTAGTCAACACTTCGGTATCAATAATGTGGTCATTTCTACAAATTTCCTGTTTACAAAAGTTTGAATTTTTTGAAAAAACTAAGGATTTTCTTATCCCAGGAATAGATTACCTTAGCCGTATTTGGCACATCTTTTTGAAATTTTGGGTCCTCTATGCACTTCAACTTTGTACTAGTTTGGCTTTACAAACATTTTGATCTGAGCGTCACTGATGTGTCTTATGTAGACGAAATGCGCGTCTGGCGTACTAAATTATAATCCTGGTACCTTTGATAACTATTAGGACTATCATCCATTTACATCAAAAAAAATCTGACATTTTGACTGTGAAAGGTTTAGATCCTATAAATGGATTATTAAGCTTATTTTTTACACTGAAACAAATTGTAACAAGTGGTGACACTACTACTATTACAATTCAACTTTAATTTGGATTATCTCCAAATACCAACTAATGTGTTTATCTATATGAACAACACTATTTATGTCAAAACCTATTTGGTATAAGCACGCATTGACAATATTTGTGACCAAAAGAGTGTCAAAATATGCAAATTTTTATTTCATTTGTAAGAAAATTAAATGAATACTAATTTTCCCCCTAAATATTTCCATCAACATTCATTATATTTTATTTTCCACATACTTATAAATGCTCCTAATGCAAAAAAAAATCTACACATTTTGTGCACGTCAAACTAATTATTTGTAAATATGGAGCCTTAACTCCTTTGAAAGTTCAAGTTTCTCGATATAAAGTTAAAAAAAATCAGTTGAACAAAGCTCATGTGTTAGATTTGTTAATATTCATTACACTATAACAGACAAAACACCAGCACAATATCCTGAAGAATGGATTATTCACTCACCTTGCATTATTAAATAAAAATGATACAATGCAACAAGACAATAGGTGTTACATATACAGTTGTAGACAACAATCATCTTGTCTTGATTCTGCTTATGTCTATCAATCAATGTTTTTAAGATAAGCATAAGGAAAAAAAATGGGTTTGAATTGTATTGTAGGCACAACTCCACTGAAATTTTGCTGTTTAAATATTCAGTCTACCTATTATACTTTTTTTAGATACTGTATTGGATAAAAAGACTATAACTGGTAATTTGCATATATAAATGTATATCAGAAATTTATGGACTACTGTTCAATCAGAGATAAATAGGGAATCAAAAGACCATCCAAACATTCTTCCATGACAAATATAGTTCATATTGGCTTTCATGCCAAAATGAAAATCTTAAAATTGACAATAACTAAAAGCTAGAAATATGCTAAATAAAATATCTGCAGTAACAAAAAAAACTCTCAAGACAACTTTTGTAAATACAGATTCATCCACGGCTTAAAATATATATCTCATTTAGCAGCATAAATGTCCAATTCTATTAGCATCCATAGTAAACATGGTAAGGTCAACCATCAAAAATCTGAGATATCTACTGGTAGGTTTAACTGATATAGAACAATACAAATATGAAACATTTGTCAAATACTATATTATCTTAAATACAATTTGTACATTCAAACTGAGCCACTAATAGTAGAGAAGGAAGAAAAGAAAGGGATCATTTATATACATTTGTACTGTAAATCAATATGACTTTTCAAATAAAGTTTGACACCTCATAAAAATGCAAGATTTTGCATATTCATAGAAATTGGTTTTGCCAATAGTCAGAGAAGAATGACCTTTTATTGGTTTATGCATCATGCTCATTGACGACAAAGGTGGCCAGTGAAATTTGGTGAAATTGGACTTCATTTAATGTATTTTGCATTAGGCACAGATCTAATGAACTAGAAATGTTGAGTAATTACCTTTTGTGTTTAGTGGCAAAGGTCAACACTAATATTATCAACTTAAAATTCATTTAACAAAAGAATGGCATTGACTAGAGGTCCATATCTAAGTAACTGCTTTCATAGAGATAGAATAGACCTAGATTGATCTAATGACTACCAGCCTTTTAAGACTTGCTGGGGTTCGTACAAGTCCCCCCCTCCTAAATATTTTTTTTAAAAATTAGGCAAGCAGATATTAGAGTATCTCCTACTAGAACAGGAATAATCTGTTGTCAGTTGCTCCATATTTAGTTCATAATTAAAAAAAAAAAAAGCAAATAAAGAAATTATTGTTTGGGGAATAAGAAGTTGTTAAAGATGGCTCCATTTCTTTCTGAACCACAGTTATCCATTATTTTTGATTTATACATTTCCAGACACAATATACTAGTGATTAATAATTATTCAAGAAGAAGAGTTAAATTAAAATGGATCATGACTGTTCCTTCTTCACATATTCATATATATATGTATATATTATTAGTATTCAATGCCATGGAAAATACAAACTACCTCAGTAAGGTATTTTGTATCAAGACTATCGATATCTCTTACATTAATATACTGTGGATTCATTATCATTTGTGGGATACCATTTTTGGTAAAGGTGAACTAAAAAATCAACCAATGTTTGAAAAAAGTATTTAAGGCTTGTATGCAGACTTTGGCAAAACCATGAAACCAAAATCCACAAACATGCCATTTTTACTCAATCCATAAATCTGGTACCCATGAAAATAATTGAATCCATAGTAACTGTCAAAGTCACAATCATGTAAAACATATCTTTATCCATCTCTTTTCATAAATATATTGCCATAAAGTAATACATGTATAGATGAATTTAGGTTTACTATTCAATGGCCAATATTACTTGCATATCGGAACCAAAACATATTTGATTTAATATGAATATGAAACCTGCTTTGCTGTGCAGACCAGTCTTTGTTCTTACTCATGAATGCCATGTTGTTTGCGGAAAAGCACCAAATACCAATAAAGTATTAGAATTTACTTGCAGAATATTTCATGACACCAAGAAACATGAGAGAAATAATTGTTTTGGTATTCTGTATTATTAGTTTATATTTAAGCAGTCTGAAGTGTAAAAAATGTGATTTGGTTAAAAAATGTAACAAATTTCTAGAATAAGTCAATGAGTAACTTAAACATGCCATATGATTTCAATGTATGAATGATCCCTTAAATATCTTCTCACCCATAATTTAAAAACTTTTTACTAAATCATCTAAATTTTAAATTATAAAAAGACTTATACAATATTAAAACTATTGTAAATATGTAAAAAGACTTGATTAATATAACACTGCAATCCATTATTACATAGAATTTTTAGTGCTCAGTTTAAATGTGGGTGAGTGAGATAGGTAGGTATATTACTCTCTATCTCACCTGATTGTCCTGCAAATAAAAATAACAATCAATTATAAACTGATCAAAACAAACATTAGTAGTACGGCAACAACAGATTTAATTCTAACACACACTTTTACACTGATATACACAGTTGTTATATTAACTGAGTGATCATGTCATATGTTTCAACAAATGATTGTACATTAACATTCTCAAATGCTGACAAGAAGGGCACATGGTAAATATTTCATTGATTTCAATATAAAAAGATTTTTAATAGTAGCTTGGGTGTCTTCCTCCATCTTGGATTTTGAAATACCAGATAAAAATCAGTGTAGATCTTTAATGAATGTGCAAATTTAAGGCGAAGAAGGTGATTTAATTGTTAGACATTTCAAGTTAATAAAATGACATGTTTTATGATATTCACAAATATATGATTAATTTTTTTTCAACTTTGCCTTATAAGGGGAGACAACTCAAATGAAAAGGGAGATAATTCAAATAAGTTAAAAAAAAAATTACAATAGAATGTGTTAGGAAATTACTTATTTTATTATGTTCCATGATAGTGAGTCCAGTGACTCAATTTTTTTCTTATTTAAAAAAAAAGCATGATATAAACTAAGTTTTGACAAATTATTAAAAAATTCTTTGGATTTTAATTAAGACCCCCTAACTACTTTAAAATACATCAAGGGGAGTTTATCAAACCAATCTCAAAATGTTTTTATATGAATTAATTACAAGGTTTGACCCAAGGTTGATTGACATCACCAAACCGTCAATTCTTACTGTGACCTAACAACATAAGCATTGTGACACAGAAAATTTACAGGACAGCACAAAAATTTGAAAAAATATCTATAGTATTAGCTTCCAATGAAAAGGAAGATATATTTCAAGGAGGACATGCATTGTATTGTTTATAAGGCTTCATAATACTATAAGCAGAATTGGTGAAGTCTAAATTTTGGTATAGAAACCTAAAAATTTGTTCAGATTAAAAATCAAAATATTAAGTGCACAACTTCAAATAGATAAGGAGATCTGGACAATTTTCCACTATGTCCAGTAGAAGATTGAATTTGCAATAACGTTTAATTCTAGCCGTTAAATAGTTTTGGCAATTCAAACTGATATAAGTACCCGGTATAGAAGAAATGGCAAAGGCTGTATTTTTTATAGGGGATTAGAAACCACAAGATTACTTAAAAATAAACTAAGATAGCTGGTGTACACTTTCATGTCCTGGAGTTTTGGATGAGTTCTGTCCAGGCATTTTCATTGATCTGTGAATTAACATAGTGTAACTCAGACACCAAAGTAACAAGAAGAAAGAAAACATTGCTATGCATCACTACAGAATGGCTGTCACGCAAAACAAAAGTTTAACAGACAAAATCAGTTCTCAAATTTTCAGTGACCTACAATTATATAACTTTGTGGTACAATGTATCTTAGGAAATATAAGAACCATTACCAAAAGTATATCATTTTCTTGGCTTTTACAAGTTTCAGTAAACCACAAATTTAAAATGCAACAATCTACAAATTTTTCTAATGGCTAATATGCAGACTTTGTAAAAACCATGAAATCAAATCTCCAAGAAAGTACAATTTTTCCTCAATCCATGTAATATAAAGAATCCAGTCTCTAAAATAAGGTCACTTTGAGTTTGTTTTTTGTTTCAGTAACCTTGGTCAAGTCTATAATGACTGATCTTAGATTTCAGATATCAAGTAAATGATATCACAATTTGGTATTAGGGTGGATCTTTGGGAGCAGAATCATTTTCCTACAGCAGTTTATAGACCTTTTGCAATTAAGATTATTACTGATATGTGTATGAAATTGCTGCTCTGTCACATTTAAGTTACAATATCTTTCATTTCATGCTTTTGATAAAGACATTAAAGGTGCTTTTCACAGAAACAAATAGTTATATATATATATACAGATTTCATTGTATCACTGCATTGGCACATACATTGCACACAGTAAAATGATGTTTGGCAATATATAAATCAACATGCTAGAAAAGTGTTGCGTTTAAGTCCCATTTGAGAATAAACTGTTGAAACAGAGATATGTCTTGCCTTTCTGTAACTTGTATAATATAATGGAATTGTTGAAGTTAAAATGGCAATACTTGAGTAATATGCAAAACATTCAAGGTTAATGCACTATGACTGAAGGTGTTAATGTCGTAATAGGACATTTCATTTTATCATTTTTTTGTCATAGGTATTGAGGATCGATTAAACCAATTACTGAAGGTAAAGAGTGATCATACAGCAATTTTAAACAATTATTGACAAAAGTTGGTGATTAACTAAATGGTTTATGGCACATGCTTGAATTGTTAAAAGTGTTGTATGACAGTGGAAGTAGTAATGTAATCAGCAAGTCTGCAATCTTTGATCATGTTGAAATATTGGAACTCAGGATAAACAAATTGGCATACTGTTCTGGTTGAACGGTGAAGTAACCACTCTTCTACTTACATAGAATGAACTGTTATTCCTACTCACTTCCTTTTAGAAATAATATCAAAATTTATAACAGCTGATTTCACTCAGGAGAAATTTAAAACATTAAATGGTTTCACTTAGCAGCTTAGTTGAACAAGATACTGTAGATGAATTTGTGTAACCTGAGGCTTAGGTTACCATGTAAATATTTGTTTCTTTGAATTTTCTAACACGGTTGGAAGTAATTTCGAGTTACTTCCCCTTTTTTAATCTTCTATTATTGTAAATTTTAAACCTAATCATTTTTAATGAAACACTTTCTATGAAAGAGTTTTAGGTATTTCCCTGAACACTGTATTTCTTGATGTTCTTATGCTATTTCCTTCATAAAAGTGAAAGATTAAGCAGTCAACAGTCAATTAATTAAAAGTGAAATATGTCAGCAACTTTAATTTTTTAAATACTGTGAAAGTACTTTTATTCATGGGGTACCAATTTTCGTGGTTTTCGTGGATGACTCTATCCACGAATTTAAGTGTCCAACGAAATAAAACAACCATTGTCCAAACCAAGTCAAGAAAGACCCCCATATAGGTTTGACCATGGAAGTAATATTACTTCGGCCATGGAAGTAATATTACTTCCATGGTTTGACTCAAAGGTTTGACTACTGATACGATATAAAGAATAACGCCAAATCGGATAATACTTTACCGGTAATAGCAGTCACAGAACTACACCTGCATGCAAGATTATACTCATTTAATCTTTAATAACCTAACCTGTACAACTTGATCTTTTAATTTTCATAAAAAATAATTTTGATGATGAAAGTCAGATTTCCGGTATTGATATGCTAGTATGATAAAGTGTTCATTTTATATCCTCATAGTTTTCGTACACGTGGGAAATAATAATTTCATGCTGGGCTTGATTAGGATAAAAATCATTTGACAATTTAAGATACGTTTATAGCATTTGTTTATGTTGCTGTTTTCTTTAGGTGACATGTTTATGGCCAAATTAACACCTTGCATGGTCTCTAATCTGTTGATCACTTTATCTTGGGTTAATTAGTGTTGTCACTAGGATTTACACGGTTCAATGTTTACTTTGCAATTTCCTTCAATCCAGACTATTCGTGTCTAAAGGATTTAATTTTTTTTAATTTTTTTTTTTAAGAAAACTAATATCCACGAATTTAAAAACCCACGAACATGTAAATGTTGCTCAAACCACGAAAATTGATACCCACAAATTAAAGTACTTTCACAGTAGTGTGTTATATCCTCAGGAGGTTTCAGTCATCTCGACAGAGGCAATCTGAAGAAATATAAAGGAAATTATTCCCCCTTTGCTATTTTAGTTAGCAATAATGTTTGTGTAACTCTAAAACTGTAACTCAAGTTACACTGTAAGCTGTACAGGCGCAAGGCCATAACCCAGAAATTGAAATTGTTATCCTGTCTCCTCTGCAAGATCAAAAGATAGCTTTAAAAGATTAGTGAACAAAGTTTGGGTTATTTGGGAAGTTGATGAAGGATTGATGTTTAATGTTTAGCTGCAAATAAAATACATATTCAGGAGAATATTTATATGCAACATAGTATTCACCTTGTTTTGTACAAGACCCAACCCTCTATGTAGGATTTTAAAGTATGGACAAGGAAACAATCTACAAAAAAGCATGGTAACCCACACAAACACTTTATTCTTACTCCACCAGTCAGTCTTTGCTCATATTCCTTAATGTGGCATGCTTAGCACGGAAATAGCAAATACCTATTTTAAGTCTTAAAATTTACCTGGCCCCATATTTAAACACATGACCATTATTTACAGAATTAGCGTAAGTAAACAATATTATAAAGCAAAAAATTACATTTGTAAACTGAGAATATCTAATTACCTCCCTTCTTTCATAAAATGAACTAGCTTCTATGAAAATTTGGAATCAGTGTATGATAAGCCAAAGGGATCTCCATAAAGATGGAAGAACTCCCACAAGGAAAAACCCTGCATGTCATGATCAAAAGTTTTTTTTTCCTACATTTAATTGTAAAGAATAGTAAATAGACCTATATATATCATTAATTGTCTTTTTCAACAATTTCAATGTCAAGTCTGCATTGCCCATCTTAGTCAAGGATAACATCAATTCAGCTGTCCTGTTAACCTAGTCAAATTTTTTCCAGTCGAAAGATTTCCACTGTCGTTTCTTGCTATTTTGGTAATTTTGTTACAAACCAGGATCAGTGATTTGCATCAACAAAAAAGAAGTTTGTTCTTTTTTTTGTAAAACAAGGAATAAAAACTTGTGAAAGGCAAAGCTTACAACTTCATGGTTTCAATAACTTAAAATTGCAAATTTCCCAGACATAGCGTATCTTACAATTTTGAACGTAATCTGGATGTATTCATTTGATTGTAAACAATAAATTTTCTTCAAATTATTTAGTTGCAGTTCATATTCAAGTATTACTTTAAAACTATTAAAACAAATCATTATGATCGATAATTGTTGTTTTTTGGTATGAATTATTTTCTGTTTTATGATCATGTTGCAACAATGAGAAATATATAGTTCACAAAAAAAAGACTCCTATATTTGGTCTAAACTCCAGCTGGAAATGATTAAATATTCAATTGTGACTATAGCTAGAAGACTCTGTCACAGGTCTCAGGTGCTTACATTAAAATTGCAAGCAGTTTATAAATCCTTGTCCCATTCAAATTTCAAATGTTGCATTACCTTGAACTTAACACAGTTCGATTTAAAATCAATTCAACCCAAATTAAATATCAAATATTTTTATATAAATAGGAAACATGGCCATGGGACACAGATACATATAATGTTATAAAGCGACATAACTCAAGTTTAGTGAAAGAAATGCAACCAAAATTGGAACCTGATCTGAGTTTTGTGGTAATTGGCATTTTGTAGAAGTTTCATAACATATGGTTGAGGAAAAAAAAATGGAGCAAATTTTCCTATTGTAAAGTGGAATAACTCTAAAACAGAAAAAATAATGTGACCAAAATTCAATCTTCATCTGCGAGTTGTTGTAATAAGCATTGTGTGTAAGATTCATAACATTTGGTTGAGGCATACTAAGTAATGGAATGGGGAAAAAAATCATTCATTTTTCAATTTGAAAAAGGCCTTTCTCTATAGCTAAAACTAATGCCACCCTAATTCATCCTTGTTCTGTGTTTTGTGGTAATAAGCTTTGTGTGTATGTTTCATAACATTTGGTTGAGGTACACTTAAGTGAAAGAATGGAAAACTATTTGGGCACGTTTTATAGTATTTATTAGCATTCCTTAAATCCTAGCACAATATGGATCAACAAAAATAGGTGTTTACCTAAAAAAAAAATCAGTTGTCAATAAACAACAAAAGGACAAAGGAAATCAATTTGGGAAAATTGTAATTTATTCTTTGAAAAACAATGTTTTAATCACAACTTTACTCTTTCTCCTAATTAAAAAAATTTAAATGAGACCTCTAGTTTAGCTATAAACAATGAGCAAAAGGCAAAAAAAATATTGAAAAAGGTTACAGCAATCTCGACATATGATCAAAATAGAGGTGCTGATGGAAAGATTGACAGACAGACAGAGTCATTGGTATAGGGCACTGTTGACTAATGGCAGGCCCTAGACACTGACAAGATTCATTCTAAATATAAAGGGAATGTGTCCCTGCTTACATATAATGAAATAAAGGGACATAACTCAAGAACCTTAACAGTGACGCTACCCAAGTTGGTACCTAATCTGAGTTTTGTGATAATAAGCAGTGTGTATCATTTTATAACATTTGGTAGAGGCAAACTGACGCTAGAGAACGGAAATGAAAAATCCAGCAATTTTTTCATTTGTATTAAAAGAGCACAACTTTAGAATGGTAAAAGTGATGCAACTTATTTCAAACTTGATCTGTATTTTGTTGAAATAAGCATTGTGTTTAAGTTTCATAAAATTTAGTTAAGGCAAACTTAAGTTAGAGAACGGAGACCAATTTTAAGATGTACAGTGGGACAAGGGTAAAACTAAATGCCCCCTCCACTATGGTGCGGGCGTAAAAAGTGCAACCAAAAAAAGCTTAAGGAAAAATTATTATTATTTACCTCGTGACTTTTAAATATCGCTCTGTATGCTACAATAACTATCAGCTTGAACCAGTATACATGCAGTATAAGTAGAACCAGCAACATTGCATTAAAAACATATAATGACGGATAAATTCCAACAATCTCCTTGCACTCAAACCAAGATGTCTTTAATACCCTGTAAAGAAAGATCAATAATAATAGTCTTTAACAGCATATAAAAATGGTTAACTCAAAATAAGCAATTCAACACTGTAATAAGATTATTGAATAATGTTTTTATTGGTATAAATATTGATTTTGTTATCAGTAAATTAAAAGCAAACTAAATATTACTTCTATGTTATATACATATACACATTCATGGATCTTTATCTGTCAATACCTGTATCTTGGCATTTCACAAGGTCATGTTTTTCTCTGACTGTTTATGACCTTTTACACTAAATCCATTGGATGTTGGATGTGTACTGATTGATTATTTAGTCAAAGATGCATGATTTTTTATTAGTTGTTAGTGGATTTGAACTAGCTGTCAGATAACTGCGAGTACCTGCTGTGAGTAATTTATGAATCATATAGTTTAGCCATTTTAAACACCAGAACAGTTAAAATATAACATAATGATATTAACACATATATTAGAACTAAATGGATGATTTTGAAAACTTTTCATTTTCCATGCAGATGATGGTGGCAATCTCAACTAAATGTAAAAGATCGAAAAGCAGACTGAAAGACAAAGAGATCACAATAAGGCACCCAAAGACTTGTCAATTTGGGACGCTAAAAGGAAATTCCAGATAATTCCTTAAGGGTTTAACTTACTTGAAAGGGTATATAACTAATCTTGTGACAAACCAAACTATACCCATGATGGCAAAACCAGCATCACATAATTTCTGGAATCCAGCATACTTTGCACACTTTGCAATCTGAAAATATATAAGTTAAACTTTATTCTCATTGGGGCTTGTATAACCATGGTAAATGTTTCTTAGTAATTAGGAATTCAAAACATATGGATTGATATTTCAGAAAATATTGCACACATTTAAAAATGCAAAAGCTGTACACTGGATTAACAAACATTGAAATTTCAGGCTGATCTAAAAAAAAATCAATTTTCTCAATAATGCTTGCTGTTTTATACAAACAAACACAAAGCAAGTATCTGTGAGAGCCTCTTAACAGATAAACTATGCCCTGCAGTACAGATACTAACACCTCACAAGTTTATACACCTTATCTATCTTTTATATAGATGTGACAAACTCCAGGCTTATCTGTGTAAAACACATTTTTTTCAAATAAAAGAATATAATAAAGTTATGCACAATCACTTTATGTAGGAAAGATTTTATAAGAAAGTTTTATAGAGTAAGGTATTTGTTTAAGGGCATACGATACAGTTACAGGGAAGGTAATGACGTTGCTAACGTAAAATGTTATTTTCGCGACGTCAAACTGTGACATATCGGGAAAAGATGCATTTTTCGACTGATTTTTATCATTCAAACTGATTTAATTTGAAAACGAGTTCATGGACCCCTATTTTTCAAAACGGCATTTGTTTTCATTTTACAGGGAGATTATGTGACCAAAATTTTATAAAACTGTAAATCAGACCTGCCAACTATCCCGATTTTAGCGGTATCATCCCGATTTTTACCCCTCAACCCGAATCCCGATATCGGGATCGTAAAATTACTCAAAATCCTGATTTTCAACAAATATACCCGAAAAAATTATTGTTTACCGATTTTGAAGTTTTTCTGTAAATTTTGATAAATTTTAAAAATCAATCATTTTACCTGGGGACATATTATGACAAGTTAATGACCCTACGCTAATCAACAGTCACAACAGGTGTCATAATTAGTAGTTGTATGTAATCAGATTACCTAATGGGTCGTAACAGTCCTCAAAATTAATTTGTATATAGCACAGCCTTTCAGCACAATTTGCAACATTTGCCATAGTTCCACAGCAAAATCATAAGTAATTGAAAGATAAGAATTGTAATGAACTCTCAAGTAAACATCGTTTAACTTGAAATCTGTTTTATTTTTTGAAACCAGACCATTCACCAGACATCGTGTGTCTGTTGATTTAAAATCGACGCCATTTTGTATACACTTCTACTGTGTTACTGTATAAGCCTCCGCCGGTAAGAACACCTCTGAATACAAAGAAAGATAACTCAAATTTTATCCATTTTCTCAATTTTTATAAGACCAGTAAGCCTGACTAAATCAAAATCTGTCTTCATCCTTCTTAATTTAGGTCATGTGGTTTTAGGTGTTTTGAGATAAGGTTCATAGATAAGAAGGTCTTTGGAGTGGGAAAAAAGGGATCTCTACTCTGAATCCTTTATTTTAAATGCCATTTTCTCAGTTATTTTGTCAATTTTATAATTTAACAGTACAAGAATCATGCAAATTAAAGAAATCAAGGCCTACCAGCTCATCATAAGTATACCAAAAGAAAAAAGAAGAGAACTTAGAGTAAAAAACAATGCTCACATAAAAGTCGCTAAAATTGTAACCCTTTAAATTCTTGTCGCGCGCTAAATCCCCCATGGAGATTTTCAAAAGTTGGCAGGTCTGGTAAATAGAGGATTTTTTTTAATTGTGATAAACATGCAGTAAAAAAATTACGTTTTTTCCTCAATTCATGAACATTTGATAAATATGAGTTATTTCTGAATAAAAAATGCATATTTTTTAATGATATTAATAAAATACAGAAATTACCGATATTTAACAAAAAACAATTTGTTTTTATCTTTTATAACAAAAAAGTTATGTCTTTCTTTCGAAAAGAAATTACGGCCACAAATCTGAATTTCGAGCAAATATACAAAATTTCGACCTCATTTTACTCAAAAAGTAGCACATGAAGGTATATTTTTTATTACATATTTGATTTAATCCGGTAAAAAATAGCCTATATGCAAATTTTCATGAACTTGTAAATACAGGATCAAAACTGTATCGTATGCCCTTAAGAAGTGTTATGCAATAGATGATGAATATAATGTTGAAAATTTCAATAGACACAAAATGTGTCTTTCTTTGAATAAGCATCACGCATTATACTTTATATCCAAACTAGAACTAAAAGTAAACTTACCTCTAACCAAAAGTCTACTGCATCATGTATCACTAAAACTAAAGTTCCAACTCGTGTAAAATTTAAACTCCATGAAAAAGTCAGTAAAAATATGGTAGCTAGATGGTGAAAAAACATTTCCCAAAAATCCTGTAATCACAAATAATAACCAATATACATGTGATATCTATTCAAATTACATGTCGTTTTCAAATAATGAATGACTCTGTGAAATCAAATGCATTTGCAAGCAATTTAAAAGGCTTTAAGAGATAACAAATCTTTTGCAAATTTACAATGCAGTGTGTTTTTTTCTTTAGAAGATATGTATTTATACCAATTAAAAAGCAAAATAAGGTGTGGGATTTGCATTAATGAGTTCAGAATTCTAAAACTCAATCAATCAAATATATATCAAGATAAAAAGAGATTCAAATCCTATTCTTAATCCTTCCCATTCTAGACATGATGTGAATGTACTCCTCATATATCAATACAAAAACAGCTAAGGCCATTGTGTACATTTATGCCTATCAATGTAAGGTGAAAAAAATCCTTGTTATTTATCACTTTAATGGATTGATTGATTGCTTGCTGGTTTTTAATGTCATTTTCAGCACTATTGACTATATAGTGGCGATCAGTTTTTATTTGTGGAGGAAGCCAGATTGACTTGAGAAAACCAGCAATCTTCAGCAGTACAACTGGCGAACTTGGTCAATTAAAATTTGAACAACATGTTTCGTGTATGGACATAGGTTATCTGCTCTTTAGTCAGGTTGTTGTCTCTTTGACATATTTCCATTCTTGATTTTAACACTATGATGTTTTAAGTTACTGATAAAAATATTAAAGACTGCTGTATTTATGTTTGATAAATACAATAGAATACTTACTTTTCTCTTTACATCAAAAAACTGTGAAAACAGTAATGACCAGTAAAAGGACATCTCTATTTGATAATACCAATATATTCCAGAGGACAGATACTGAAATCATAAATACACTTGATATTAACAACAATACTACAGAGTTGGAAAGCTTTCTGTCAAATCTTCCAAGAAGAGTTCTTTTTTTACAAGGAATCATTGTGTTGAACTAGTAATAAGAATGCCTCTGATGATGTGCTTAACATGCACCTGCTCATAGTTTAGAGTATCAGAAAACAGGATGTAGGTTTCTAAATGTCATATCAGAAATTTATGCAAACTCAATGTATGTTATCTTAATACATATAAATCAGTCAACTAAGTTTAATGAATACTGCTCAAAACACTTTTAGTCTAGTCAAACTAAAGTTTAACCTCTCAAACTAAGGTTTAACCTCAAACTAATTGCAACAGAAAATGTTTTAGTTCTAATCTATAGCATTAAGTCCCAAATATACACAGAAAAAAAGTCCCATAAAATTTAACTTGAGGAAAACTCAAAATCAGCATTTTCAATTTCCTATGAACACTAACATTGGAAAGGGAAGATAACTCTGCACTTTGTCAGGTTTTGGTTGATTTTCTTAAAATTCATGTAAAGCATGATACTTTGATGGGGTTATAAGTTTGTATTTTACTAAATTATATCATCTTTTGCTCATGAAATGTACAAAACAGAAGTGTTACTAGTATATTTAAAAAAAAAAGTATTTTTCATTCAAGAAATTGCAAATTTGTGGCTTTGTGACTATTTTGAAAAAATAATGTGAAAATTTGGTATTGTTTATATCTGTAAATCATATTTTGTCATCATCTATCTTGTTGAAAGTAACTTTAAACCACAAAAAGAACAATATATGCTAAATTGATTTTATTTAATTTTAGATTCTTTACTTTGACATGTTGTAAAATTTAATAAAAGGTCAACTAATGAATTAAGAAATTTAGGTTGTAGTTTGATACAAGATATGAAAACACCTTAAGAGTTGTTTTTTATACTCTACAGATAACTAAGATATCCAGAATCAATATATTCTGCTGAACAGAAGCAATAAAGTTATAATTTTTTATTGATATTTCTGCCCTTTTTTGCAAAGTTATCTCCCATTTCAATGCAAATCTGCATTGTAATTTTAAAATCACTATTTTTTAGTCTTCCTTAAGTTATATTTTGTGGGACTTTTTTCTGTGTATATTTGAGTTATAATGCTAAAGATTTAAACTTAAAAATCTTCAGTTGCAATTACTGTAAGGTTATTTAGGGTCAAATTTATGTTAGATTGACTGGACTATTTGAAGAGATATTGTCTGAAAACTGGAAAATCACCCCTGTTTTATGTATAAAATCCCACAACTCAATAAGCTACAGCAGGGGTCATAACAATACTTACATGATAAGGATAACCTTTCCAGCAATAAGTAGAATCTGCAAACCATTCTTTCTGGAAAATATAAATAATTTTGGACATGAGTATCCTCATTTATACGACAAATCTTATTAACAGTTGCTTGATATGGGCCTTTGATAGAATCTAAATAATGTTCTCATCAACACACTTATATTGAGGTGCTCAGAAAATACAGGTGGAGAATAGCTTTAAATATATGCATAATCAGCTGGACAGTGCCAAGATTCTACGCACCTATTGCCTTGAAACTTTTTGAAACATAGAAACTTTATATTACTTTAAAGGCCTCACATGAGGCATCATTTACAACAAATCGAAACGAGGTTAAGCATATGTCCATGTACAGAATTATTCAGGAAGGTGAATATCATTTAAATATTGACATTATAATTGTCTTTGAAATATATATGGCATTTATTCTCTTAATACATGTTCATATCTCTGCAACACTTTTGACAATACAATCAGAAAATCATAAATTAGAAACATTTCAGTTTATTTTACATGTATGATCAATTTAAGTAATAAGATTTTTTTTGTGAAAAAGCCTCATGCTATTCATTTTTCATTGGTTGTTTTATAAATCAGTTGTTTTAAATATCTAAATGATTATGTCATACTTACATCCCATAAAACCCATAAACCATACATAAAGATACTAAAATAGAAGGTAAACCTCCATCTGCAAGAGAAATTTATGAAAATATTAATATAAACTGATTCATGATTGCTGTCTCCTTTACTAGTTAGTCATTCATTTTTTAAAGCATAGATTCTGTTGGCTTATTTCATCTGTAACTGTTCAAGATTTTTTTAAGGTTTTGTCACATTGACGCCTTTGTTAGCTAATTTTAAAGAATGATTTTTGCTCATGTTGAAAGCTATACAGCAAGTTCTCAAAATTTCTTTAAAGCATGCTTGTTATTAGGATCTATAAGGCTATGAATCTGAAGGTCGAGGTGATAATTTGTTGGTCCTGTATCTGCAGAAACTGTGTGATCTCTTATTTCGTTACATGTTGTATACAAAAGATTAGGCAACATAAATATTGGCTTGTTGTCTCAGAGAAGAATATTTTTTAAAAGTACTCATTTAGACTCCAGGTTTCCCAATCTCACTTTATACCAGTACTGTGAATAAAATAGGCAGTGCTCTATTAAAACTGTATTCTAATTTAACGTCTATCTACAAGATGCATCTGAATCCCCGACTAGAAGAGATAACTTGTAGATTCACAACCAGTTATTTGAAATGCAAGCATGTTTTTAAAATATATCAAAACTTACGCTGCCTCTGTGAAGCGACACATCATACTGGGACGGTCTTGATTTCTTCGAACACGAAACCATCTTTCTATCTGTCTTACAGACAAATCTGTTTGTTTAGATAATTGCTGAAAAAAATAAACAATAAAATATAATAACTCTTAAACTACAAATGTATACAAAAAAAGTTCACACACTAAAATGTCTTTAGACTTGCCAGTGATACAGGACTAACAGGAGATATCAGACTGATATGTACATCCTGAAATAATTTTATACATGTGAAGCCTGACAACCTTTTTGGATAGGGGACAAGATGGTTACCCTTGGCTATTGAAGATTGTCTGACTATGACTTTGAGATGGAGATCAGCAATGAAGAGATCTCTTTGTTGTCAAGTGTGGTAAAGCATTGTATTTTGTATCATGAAATAATGTCACTTGAACTCACTTTTCTTCCAATTACATAACATATAGACCTAAAAAATATGAGAATTGGTAAAAAAACAGAGAAGTTGAACAAATTATACACTGGATCTGTAACTCATCATTGTAAAATCACATACTAGAAATCAGCTCAATATGTTAAAGCTTAGAAAAAAGGTCAGTATAACTGTTTGTTGTGGAATGGCAGAATGACAGAGAAGGGTAATACTATTGAACAGATATATCATGTTAAGAATGGGTATTTGCGAAAAATACCAGTCGAGAGAATGTTAAATTTCACGAGCCACAAGGCGAGGGAAATTCATTCTCAAGACTGGTATTTTTTGCAAATACCCCTAAAGAACATGATATATATCTGTTTAATTACACCAAATGTTAAGTTACTAAAACGCATTGATGATCGTGACGTTACAAGCTTCCAGTCAGATAGAGTATTTTTTGGCAAATACCACGGTATAAGGGTAAAAAAGGCATATCCTTTTAAAAAATACCCCGGCGGTGTAAAAAATGAACGATATTCATTTGATAATAGTAAATTGGTGAAAAATACACTAGCTTTCAACCAATCAAAACCCCGGATTCTTACATAAGGTGTAAATAAGTCTACAGTATAATGTCCAACATAAGACGGCATTGACATAAAAATAAAAGTTTAGAATCAACATGTATACTGAGATGTGCATGTTTTAGGGTAATATTAAAATAACCTAAGGAAGCAGATTATTTATAGATTTTCTTCCGGTTAAATAAAGAAGGAGATTAAGTTTGATCATAAGATACTCCATAGATATAGACCTTTTATAAAGTAAAACAAGAAGCCTTAGATTATAAATGTAAAACTGAACATAAAGATTTATTTACATGTAGCTTGAATACATTTTTTTATATTCTTAAAATTGAAAGCATTGAATTCATGTGGGAATTATGTTTGTTATTAAAAATTGACTGCAAATTTTAACCATCTCCTTTGTGACAATAAAATAATAATAGAAAGATATTCAAATATCAAAATTATGCAAAACTTTGTTCATTGACTTCAGCATTTCATTTCTGTCTATCTAAAAAATCACAGTAATAACATTTTAACAAACAAGTAATTCTTAGCCTGTCATTAAACATTAATAGTGCTCAATAATGAAGACAGCTGGCTAGCGAGAGACAAAAATGTAATTGAATTTCTGACAAAATAGTTCTAGCTAACTACATATTATTGTTCATAAAAGCAAACTATTTCCGCAAGAGACTACTTAATTTGTGTGGATACTTCTCACACAACAATTATATATTTTTATTCAGAAGCACTATATTCAACGAAAGCCTTATTAGGAGTGATTTGCATGTTGAACTCTCATGCATGTATCCAATTAATAAATTTCTACCAATTATAAAGAGCTCTGCCTTTATGAAGAATAGCACTTAAAAAGATTCATAATTGTATGTGTTGGAAATACATCAACACACAACTGTCAATACAGGTACAAAGCAGTAATACAGAGAGATACATTTTCAATATAACTGGTCAGCATGGTTTTTCATCTCCTTAATCTCAATATTCATGATATTATATATATAACCAGATGCTCCGCAGGGCGCAGCTTTATACGACCGCAGAGGTTGAACCCTGAACGGTTGGGGCAAGTATGGACACAACATTCAAGCTGGATTCAGCTCTAAATTTGGATTGTGATTAAATAGTTGACACAGCATAGGTTTCTGACACAGAATTAATGTGTTCTAATGAACTTAAATTTTTTGTTTTCTCTTAGAGCAATTCACTATGCTGTTGAATATTAATCCTCTCAAAAAAATGTTTGAAGAAATTTTCTTTTTATTTATGAAATTTCAAATGAGAAAAATTGAACCCAATTTTTTTAATCACATCTCCCTTTCCCTTATTCCAAAACTAATCTCAATTAAAATTTCTAATGGAGTTTGCAACAATAACTACTCATTTAAATACATCATAATATATTAAGATGTAAAAAAAACTGCTTGTTATCACTGAATGGTAAAGATTATTTTAATTTATCAGTTGGTAGTAAAAAGTGAATATACATTGTATATTGTATATAACAAAGATTTAAGTTGATTCTGGACAAAGAAAGATAACTCCAATTAAAAAATATTCTTGCTATTGCACAATATTGTGAAATTAGATATTTCTTGTTGATTCTGGACAAAGAAAGATAACTCCAATTAAAAAAAATTCTTGCTATTGCACAATATTGTGAAATTAGATATTTCTTGCTTACTATTCTGGACAAAGAAAGATAACTGTAATTAAAAAAAAATTTGCTATTTCACAATATTGTGCAATTAGATATTTCTTGCCATTGCGCAATACTGTGCAATTGAAAAGACTTGCTATTGCACAATACTTAATATAATAATTTTAGATCCTGATTTGGACCAACTTGAAAACTTGGCCCATAATCAAAAATCTAAGAACATGTTTGGATTCAGCATATCAAAGAACCCCAAGATTTCAATTTTTGTTAAAATCAAACTAAGTTTAATTTTGGACCCTTTGGACTTTAATGTAGACCAATTTGAAAACAGGACAAAAAATGAAGAATCTACATACACAGTTAGATTTGGCATATCAAAGAACCCCATATATTCAATTTTTGATGAAATCAAACAAAGTTTAATTTTGGACCCCGATTTGGACCAACTTGAAAACGGGGCCAATAATCAAGAATCTAAGTACATTTTTAGATTCAGCATATCAAAGAACCCAACCGATTCATTTTTTGTCAAAATCAAACTAAGTTAAATTTTGGACCCTTTGGACCTAAATGTAAACCAATTTGAAAACGGGACCAAAAGTTAAGAATTTACATACACAGTTAGATTCAGCATATCAAAGAACCCCAATTATTCAATTTTGATAAAATCAAACAAAGTTTAATTTTGGACCCTTTGGGCCCCTTATTTCTAAACTGTTGGGACCAAATCTCCCAAAATCAATACCAACCTTCCTTTTATGGTCATAAACCTTGTGTTTAAATTTCATAGATTTCTATTTACTTATACTAACGTTATGGTGCAAAAACCAAGATAAATGCTTATTTGGGCCCATTTTTGGCCCCTAATTCCTAAACTGTTGAAACCAAAACTCCCAAAATCAATCCCAACCTTTCTTTTGTGGTCATAAACCTTGTGTCAAAATTTCATAGATTTCTATTAGCTTAAACTAAAGTTATAGTGCGAAAACAAAGAAAATGCTTATTTGGGCCCTTTTTGGCCCCCAATTCCTTAAATGTTGGGACCAAAACTCCCAAAATCAATACCAACCTTCCTTTTGTGGTCATAAACCTTGTGTTAAAATTTCATAGATTTCTATTCACTTTTACTAAAGTTAGAGTGCGAAAACTAAAAGTATTCGGACGACGACGACGACGACGCCAGTATGATAGCAATATACGACGAAAAATTTTTCAAATTTTGCGGTCGTATAATTAGGACATCTCTGCTATGAACCAAGAAATTGGCCAGATGAGATTTAAATAATACTTCAAAGTGATAATCTGCCCTAGTTATCCTATTTATTTATGACAATTAAATAAACAAGACCAAATTTGTCTCCTTAGTTAAGCTTGGTATTTAACCTTGAACTTGGTCAGGAATAACCTTTTGGAACAAAAACATTCAGCACTTTTCCTGGATTAATATCATTGACTTTATTTATTGTAAACATTTAGAGTTTTTAAGCTCATTAGTAAACCAAGATTAGATATAATGTTTAAAACACCTTATGTATACAGTTCATGACTTTTAATATGTTTTAGTTGTTGTCTCATAAATTTACAAATTCACATGATCTCCTAATTTCTATATTGCTAGCACTTTGACAAATTTGCCTTAATGTGTTATCTTAAATGGTTACCTTAAAAGAAGACAAGGCCTCTAAATAATTTTAAGGACAGTCTGGTCTACTGGTCTCGATTGAGGGACTTAACAAAAAAGAGATGTGAAAAAACTTTGTTTTTGGAAAGAAAATTCAGATAAAAATTTGAAGAAAAGTTTTTTAAGCTTCCTTTCTCAACTTTGTCAAACATACCCTATTACAGATACACGTACTATAAAACTACTTCAATTTCCATTGTTGAAACTGTTTGGATGGGGAAAAAGCTTGAGGAATATAAATATTTGTTTTCAATCAGATAAGATAAAATTGACACATGTACAAGAGAGTTTAATAATACACATCTTGTTGTGTGTACCAGCCTTTATATTTGGAAACAAATGAACTGGATAATGTCACAAATGAGAAAGGACCTAGTTATATATAACTAACTGTATTTTATCCCTCGACCCCTTATCACATGTGTAGATATGGAATTCTTGACCTCTTTACCTATATATAAAACTGATGTTATCTGAGTATCAATTTATATTCATGAATTTCACACAAATTTTTACATATGGTGACAGTTAACCCATAGTTAAATCCAATATAAAATAAATGTTGATTTGAAGGCACCACACAAGCACTTGCTTTAGAAGTAACTTTATTTTACAAATGTTTTCTCAGGTTTCACAAACAGAAAGATACTATTTGGCTTTAAAGTTTGATGCAAGAATTGAGAGACTTGACTACAAAATGTTTATCCAAAATAAATTCAAGCATAATAATATTGAACATTTTTTATTACTTTTTAAATTAAAATACAACTTTGAATAATAAAGAGCTAAAAATCCCTTCCATTGTAACTATTCCGGATATCTGAGACAGGAAGGTGTCTGTTCTCCATTAAAAATTCTAAAATATAGGATGTTAATACTATTTTATACTTTAAATTAAGAATTAAAATGAGCAAGTCAAAGTAATGGCCTTATTCAACCCTATATCCTATTCTAAACAAACTTTCTAATGATTTATCTGCCTTTATCATATTTATTGTCATCAAATCACAAATTCCAAAAATAACTTTTTATGTATCAACATTGATCTATTTGAATTGATCTTCTTTTGAACAACAGAGTCAAATGTGCATCTAACATTGTCTAAAGGATGGGATCTATATTCAATATTTATGTATTTCAGGATAATGGAATTATTCTAATATAAATTTCAAGTCATAATCCCAATAACAGTCCCAATATACTAAAAATTCTAGTGAAAGAAGATGTAGGGCATTTGTTGATGAGACAGCAACCAATCATCACAAATTTGAAAAAAAACATACACATTTCGAAGTCAAGAGTTTTGTCCAAATATATAAGGGGCTGAAGGATAAAAGATGGACTGTACAATTTCATTTTAATATTATACAAATAAAACAATGCCCAATATCATTTTTATCAGATCTTGGTAGAAGAGAGTAATAACTGCAATTTCAACATATATATATAGAATAATAGGTAGTTGAGTTTTTGATACTGACTATATCATGTTGAATATCTAGACAAGCCCGTTAGGGCGAGTTAAGATATTCCCCATGACATAGTCAGTATCAAAAACGAAACTACCTATTATTTTGTTTATTGGTAATTATGACGTCACGCAATGTATGACATCACGCAATGTATTGCCTAATATTGTCAGTGATACAGCCAGTGCGTTGATACTCGAAAATATTAGGCAGTAAGATCAAAGGGAAAATATACGAATTACCGATAAATATGTTTAAGTGGGTTTCATTATTTTAAATCAAATGTTTTTTTACAGAAATTGTATGAAGATTTTGGACTCTTTGATTCTTAAACTTGAAGTATGAACCTTAATCTTCTTTTGTTGTAGTATTACATTGTATTACTGCTACTGTAAAGTCTTTTCAGAAAAACTACATTTATGTACCTTATATAAAACTTTAATCAAGGTCAATATTTTAATTATCATTTGTATACAGTATCTTTCAGAAATAATAATGAAGTCATGCACTATCCATATTTCTAGAACAGTTGTTAAGTAAGAAGATGAAGTAAACAGATCAATAAGTTTATTTTCTATAATGAAAACCATTCCAACATGAAGTCATGCAGGATTCCCATTTTCAAAATTATTGTCAAGATACTTAATGCCTTCCTTCTGTGTACATGCATGCAGTAAACCAATCAATACCATATTCAAGGGGGAACTTTTTCTATAATTAAACTAATCAATTAAAAGACAATTTTCCACGTTTGATACACATATACATGTCCAATAACTGTAGCCTGTAGACTGTTAAACAAAATGTACGATTTTCATAAATACAACCAGAAATATTACAGCTAGGACTTTAACTAGTCAATGTGAGCCTGCATAAATTGTTAAAACTCTAATGTTAAAACTGTACATTCACAACAGTAATTTTTACACAAAAAACATTCAGATTCTAATCAACATATTGATTGATTATCTAGATCTAGTATCATGGGTCTTTGATCCATTTAAAAGTTCTAGAATATAAAGATCTCTACAGCATTGGCTTCCGGGTTTAAAATATTCATGTAGAGAGGTGCTTTACTTCCGGTGGCAATATATTACATGCATATTAAGAATGAAGATGTTTACAATGAAATATAAGCATGATGAAATAAATGGGAAATGTGTCCATGGGACACAGATGATGCCCCTGCCTGCATATAATGTTATAAAGGGACATAACTCAAGATCTGTAAAAGTGACACTTTCCAAATTTGTACTTGATCTGAGTTTTGTTACAATAAGCATTATGATGTGTAGGCTTCATAAAAATTAGTTGAGGCAAATTTAATTAGAGGATGGAAACTGAAAATTGCTGTTTTTTTCCATTTGAAGAAAGGAATACATTTCAACTTGAAAACAGTTTAAGTGACGACACCTAAATCCAAAATTGATCTGTTTTTTTGTGTAGGTTTCATAACATTTGGTTGAGACAAACTAAAGTGAGAGAACAGAAAGAAAAATTCAGCAATATTTCCAATTGGAGAGGGACATAACTAACTCTAGAACAGTAAAAGTGACTCCACCAAAATTTCAAACTGGGTCTGTGTTTTAAGGCAGTGGTTTTAAGGTAACAAGCAAATAGTGTATAAGTTTCATAACATTTGGTTTTAAGGCAAACTAAATTTAGAGAATGGAAACAGAAAATTAACCAATTTCCATTTGTAAAGGGGCATAAATCTAAAACGGTAAAAGTGACACCACCAAAATTGATCTGTATTTTAGCATTGTGTCTAAGTTTTATATTATTTGTTTGAGGCAATATAAAGTTAAACCTGAAACCAATTATGGGACGTATGGATGTACAGACAGACGAGGGTAAAACAAAAATGTGATTTTTTCATGTCAGACCAATAACCTTAAGTTCTCCTCTTAAATTTGATGTGTTTCCCTTAGTTTTAGTTTGAAACCAGGATTTGTCTTTTTCTCAATTGATTTATGAATTTCGAGGTATACTACTGTTGCCTTTATTCTTCAGCGCTCAAACTAATAAAACCTCATAATCATTCTGTAACTTCATATATTTAGACTATAAACCTAAGATAACAGAAGATATCAATATTTCTCCAACAATTTGAAAGACTCAGTTGTAATCAATAGTCCCCTTCAGTTGGTTAGGGACTACTAACATTATTGGTTGGATAAACGCTTTGTAAAATCTAATTCTAAGTCGACTATAAAAAAAGATGTGGTATGATTCCCAATGAGACAAACATCCACAAGAGACCAAAATGACATGAGCAAAGTCTTCCTTCATCAAAAGTAATCATTTATATAATACATGTAATTATATAATTACTGCAAATTAAGTGTCATCAAAATTTAAATGTGCAATTATAAAATTTCAATTGCAAGTGTGAATTAAATACTTGAACAGTTACAAACTTTATTTGAAGATTTTTTACAATTATCTCTATTAAGAAAACTAAATATGATAGCCTAGAATAAAAGTACAAATGAATTTTGTATAGAAAACTTCAAATTCACAAGATTTATTAGATTGCTCTGATGTCTCAAAGCCTGTTTAAGGACCTTTTGGCCCATATCAGGCAGTGAAATGTGTCACAAGTCTCAGTTTTCAAGAACACACGCAACAATTTCTAAAATCGATTTAAGTAGAAAGGTCTGTGTGGTATTTAATCTTGTTGTGATTTGTAAAAAGTATTGTTCAGACGTTAGCCACTAACGACTATATAGGAAATAAGTGCAAAATAACAAATTACACTGTATCACAAAATATCACAGGAGATATGAATTTGGATTAACACTCACTGTTATGAAAGCTTTATAAGGGGTTGAAGATATCATTTTTTTTTTACCTAAATCCAATTATAAATCACATCAAGAATTTTCAGCAATTTAAGAATATTTTCCCCTTCAGACTAGCTATCTGTCACATGGTCTTACACAAGCAACAATTAACTACTCAATATTTTCAGTACTACTGTTTTTTTAAACAGTTTTTTACTTATAACACCCAATCAGCCTCGATAATTGACTAGGCATTTGAAACAGGGTCATACATTGCAGTAAATCTAGTTCTTCTACAACTGTAATGTGACATTCTTATGCATATGATACCTTGACATACAATTAAACCTATCTAAACTAATGTAGGAGATATGTACCTACATGTACAAAGAATAACAGATTTGATATATTTAACTTCCTTTACGACTAACAAGATCCATAAGATAATGTTAAATCCTATGCAAACTAATCTAATATTGGACACTGGCTATCTTATTTAAACTTGACCAGTCACACCTTAAGTTATCAGGTCAAAATATCTGTGTAGAAAAACAGGAAATGATATGGTTTATTTATGAAATTGTTGTTATTTCATATAATAATATGATTTCTTAACATACATCTATGAGTCACTTTATGAAGTTGTTTGTCCAATATGAAGTAGTTTGTCAGGTCAAGCACCCCCAACTACAAGTCATATATGTGTTGTTTCAGTAAAAATACTTAACATTTCGAATTGAAATACAAAAAGTTAAAAAACTTTAAAAAATCAAATGAAATATTGGTTCAACAGAGAGAAAGAGAAATAAAGGTCAACAATCCATTATCAATGAATGAATTTCTCACATGAATAAAGTTAAGGTTTTTGGAGTATAATATATTATATTGTGTATAAATTCCATCTAGAATCATTTAAAAAACTTGAGTTATGTCATGCATCTTGTCTAGATGGATATACAGTGACACACAGACAAACAAGGATATATCTTTGTTATTGATAAAACTTCTGGTCATTTAATTATGACAATGTAAAATCCAGTCTTTTGAAAATCAATCAGGATAAACGTTACATGTATTAAAATGGTCCAAAATCAGCCTTATAAATAATTGGGTTATGGGCAATTCTAACTGCTTTAAATCTACTAAAGTTCAATTGTTTTCTATTGAAACCTTTATGTGTTGTACCTGTTTCACATATATATGCCCTTTAATCTTAACTTACCAGTAATGCATCCTCTTTAGGAAATTTACGTATTTTATAACTTTCCTCACATAAGTTATTTTTTGGTGCTTTTTTGGGAACTCTGTCTCTAATACAAAAATATTCTCCTATCTTTGTAAACAAAAATCTGAAAATAAAAGAAAATGAAACTGTAGTTAAAAAAAATCTAAATTCTCAATAGTCACATCTAAAAATAAATCTATAAAAGATTTATGATAAATATCAATGAGGTGTATAAAATGTATTCTTGATCTAACAGTGACATTCTATTATATAATTTCAAAATTTTATAATTGTACATAACTTATATGCATTTTGTCAATCTCCTTTAGGTGGAAATAAATTATGAAGATGGACTCAAATATACATCCAATATAGTCGAAGGAGGCATACAATGCAAGACCATTTGTAGGATAGAGCTATACAAGATAGATGTAGTCTGTAGACCTCACACTTATACAGTGTATAATTAGAATAGAGGTAAAAATACATAAAAATAGAATAAAGTAACCTACTTTAATATATAGGGAGGTTGTAACTCTATTGAAGATGCACATTTGAACAAAGTGACAATTCTTTTTATCTTTTTAAATTTTAATATATGTGACATACATGTACGTACACAGTGGTTTATTTATTAAATAAATACTTATGATGATGATGACAGGGTCTTAAAACAGTTCAAAGGCTTTGACTATAAAATCAACATGACACTAAATTTTCCAATATATTAATTTGAGCACAGATACTAGTATATATAAATCTTTGATTTGAGCCATGACTTTAATGTTTGTTGACTGACAGAAAACAATTTATACGCACTAACTTTATAGTATACCGGCATTCTTCAAAAGTTTGGTTGAAATTGGTTCTGAGGTTTAGAGGAGAAGATCTTTGAAAAGTTCAGATGACAGATGACAAGTAAAAGCAATTATGAGCACATTTTTGTTTTATTTTTACAAATTTAGAGCGACAAAATTAATCAGAAAATATTTTGTCATACGAAAAAATCTTTGAGAATGTTGCAAAATAGATGAGCACTGGTATAATAACTGCCAATTGCTCACAAGGATAACCCTATTGGCAATGTAAGCAGATCAAATAAACTACATTTGAACTATATGTTTAACAGAATACGTTGTGACTTATCAAAATAAATACATCTCGATTAACAAAAAAGCGGCTTTTACTCCTTTGTTACTACAATAGAACATTCATACACTGTCATTTGATAATACAAAACTGCAAGTCACTAAAAATAAGTACATCATTCTTATACATTTATCCTTCAATTCCTTGCCAAAACATTTGTCTAGTTAAATATCCAGACAACCACCTCAATGTTCACACACTAAAACTTTATAAGGATTAAGTTTATAAGTTTAAAAATATTTAAACAAGAGATGTTTTCTTTCAACAATAGAAAATAAGACCATAATAAATTAAAATCCTGGTGGTAAAACACTTGATGCGGTTCTAAGAATGCTAATTCAAATTATATCTATTTATTCTGATAAAATTAAATAACCGTACAATAGTTTCATTTACACCACATATACATTGTTTGAACACACTACAAAATAAAGTAAGAATTAAAACAAAATTGAGACTAAAAACACCTAATATGTTGCACTTTGCAAATACAGCTGTTTGACAAACCACACCTCTTTTGGTGAGATATATAGTATTCATGGATATTTTGTTTTTTTTACCTTCTGGTTCCCTGATATGATCTCTATGTTTCATCTCTTAGCGATACAACTTGGGAATTTTACCAGTACAAATAAACAATCATATATATATTCTTTCTGTTATTGGGTATATACATGTTTTGTACATACGAATGGACATATATATTTCATTAATTGTAATACCAAGATTTTTGTCACTGATGTACAAAAGGTTTTAAAAATTTTAGGTTAACTAGTTACCAATCTGACAGGCCATTTCAAAGCTTTGATCTACCAATAGATGTTACTATTTAAAAATCATTTAAATGACAAACTGCTGTATTTCAAATTTGACACTCATTACTATTTGGACAAATAATACTTATATTTACATAAGGGAATGAAATTGAAATTCTGGGAAGAGGATAACAAGAATATCACGTTCAAGGTTACTGTAAATTCAGAAATCATTACGAGGTTTTTATTATTACAAAAAAAGGAACTAAGTTGGAAACGCAATAATTTAAACTTGCATTTTCTCAAAATCGTAAAAATTAAAATCGCAATAATAAATGCATGCAATAATTTCTGAATTTACAGTATACAATAATTCATATTTATATGCATCATTAAAGAGGAAATATGGTATGATTGCCAATGAGACATTTATACACCTAAAGTTCAAATGAAATGGATATGAGCAACCATACAGCCTTCAACAAAGAGCAAAACTCATACCGTATAGTCAGCTATAAAATGCCCCAGAATGCAAAATATGAAACAATTCAATTGTGAAAACTAAGGCCAGTAAGGGCCTAATTATAAAAAAAAACAATTTATGAAAAACTAATATTACAGATCTAGACACCAACCAAATTGACAACCACAGGCTCCTGACTTGGGTCAGACACATATTAAAAGAATGTGACGGGTTAACTTAATAGATATAAGAAGAGGTGGTTAATTTGAGTGCCAATGAGACAACTCACCATCCAATTCACAATTTGTATACACATATGAAAGGGTATCAAATGGAAAGCATATGCATTTCCCTATTTTGCAGAATATTTTCATTTACAATAGTCTAGATTCTTTAAACAATAGTGCACACGCTGAAATGTCTCACCTTCTTTATTAACCCTTGATTTTAATAAAGTTAGTCCTAAATACAATGTATAAAGCTTTACTAAAACTATCACATAAACTTAACTTAAAATGATCCATAAAATGAGGTCAAGGTTATATAAAACAGACAAGAAATATATGTACACCTTACAATCATTCAATTCACTAAATATAGTTGACCTTTAGCTTATAGTTTCTAAAAAAACAGTCCAAAACACAAAAACTTAAAACTGATCAGGAACTGTGAAAATGAGGTCATGGTAAAAAAAAAAACTGTGAGACTGACATGTACATCATAAAATATTGTCATACACCAAATATAGTTTACATATAATTATTGCATATATATACAGTATTAGAAAAAAAGACCAAAAATCAACTTTGACAAATGAACTATGAAATTGAAAATGAGGTCAAGGTCAGATGACACCTGCCAGTTGGACATGTACACCTTACAATCCTTCAATACACCAAATATACTAGCCCTATTGCTCATAGTATCTGAGATAGGGTCTTGACCACCAAAACCTTGCTTACTGATCCATGAAATGAGGTTGAGTTCAAGTGAAAACTGTCTGATGGACATGAGGATCTGGCAAGATACACACATACCAAATATACTTATCCTATATTAACTTATGATAAGAGAGAATTTAACATAACATAAAATCTTAACATTTTTTTCAAGTAGTCATATGATCACTGAACCATGAAAATGAAGTCAAGAACACTGGACATGTGACTGACGGAAACTACTTAACATGAGGCATCTACAAATATATAAAAGTATGAAGCAACCAGGTCTTCCACCTTCTAAAATAATAAGCTTTTAAGAAGTTAGCCAATTTCCCACCATAGTCAGATCACCATCCCTATGTCGAGCTTTCTGCAACAAATATACTAGCCCTATTGCTCATAGTATCTGAGATAGGGTCTTGACCACCAAAACCTTGCTTACTGATCCATGAAATGAGGTTGAGTTCAAGTGAAAACTGTCTGATGGACATGAGGATCTGGCAAGATACACACATACCAAATATACTTATCCTATATTAACTTATGATAAGAGAGAATTTAACATAACATAAAATCTTAACATTTTTTTCAAGTAGTCATATGATCACTGAACCATGAAAATGAAGTCAAGAACACTGGACATGTGACTGACGGAAACTACTTAACATGAGGCATCTACAAATATATAAAAGTATGAAGCAACCAGGTCTTCCACCTTCTAAAATAATAAGCTTTTAAGAAGTTAGCCAATTTCCCACCATAGTCAGATCACCATCCCTATGTCGAGCTTTCTGCAACAAAAGTTGCAGGCTCGGCAAAAATTTAGGTAACAGACCTACATGTAGCTAGGACGAACAGAATTCAGGTGAATGAGTAATCTGGGTCTGTTGGCCCACTTTTAGTCCTATTCACGTTAAAACCCTACACATTTGCTGCTGAATCGCATTTTAAGTCTGTTTGCATTTATTTTATTGCTTTTGAGCGGAATAATTATTTAATTGTTTTGAAGTAAGTGTATGGCTATGAATTTTTTTTATTGTTTCATAAAAAAGTAACATCATAAAAACATAACTTAACATAAAAAAACAAAATTTACAAGATGATCTGGGACCTGCCTCCAGTGCAGTATTTTTCTATCTGCTTTGAAGACCCATTGGTGGCTTTCAGTGTTTTCTGCTCTTTAATCAGGTTGTTGTTGTTGTCTCTTTGGCATACATGTATTACCCCATTTCCATTCTCAATTTTATTATTATTTGATATATATATTGTACCAATGATATTGAAGTCAATGTTTATTCATCTTAGACTTGAAGAAGAAAAGCTGAATGTACTAAATCTTCATTGAATTTACTCATACCAAGCTAACTACATGCAATATATATATAAAAATCTGACAGCTACAAAACAACAATCTTTATTTTCAAACAAAGAATAATAATACCAAATTTGGCTTTGTAAATTACCAATTAAAAACAGTAATCATACATTACCAAATTTGATAAATATTCATCTAGCATGTTTATAAATCACGAAAATGAATACTCAGCATATATTTCATTTAAAAATTGACAATTTGCCATTTATGAAAATTAAAATATTTTTTAAAATATATATATGTAATACTCAGAAATGTGTCCGATTCCCCCAAACATGTCTAGTTGAAAACTGCGCCAAAGCGTGTCATTTGTATAAACGCCCAAACGCGTCTATTTCTCAACTAACACCCAAACGTGTCCAATCCCCAAAACATGTCCATATCAAGCGTTATTTGGTTATTGTAATTTCATTAACGTATACTAATTTTACCATTTCATTAAAAATATACATAAGCACGTTAGTACTTTTTCAAAACAGAAGAATTAAACTGGGTTAAAGTGGGGGCGTCATTTCGGCTATTTCGTTTGTAAATTGTAATAATAAAAAGAATCTATAAAACTTATGCATGATATATTTGGCACTGGGCGTTATGTTTCTTATTGTGTGTCTTTAGTGATGGTGGAAACCTAAAATTTATTAAAAACCCGGATAACAAGTTTATAATTTGATGGGCTTTTGAAATACACACAAACTATTGACAAAAGTGAAAAAAATACTGTTAAAAGCCTGCCATGCAATATTCAGATAAATATAAAAGGCATCATCGGAGTTTATAAGTACAAAAAAAGTACAAAAAACACTAAGTTAACGATTAATTCAACTCCAGAACTATGTGTATGTTCTCTCTAAACGAATATGAAATACTTGCAACTGGACAATAACCAACTGCAGTCAAAGATACTTTATAATAACTGATTAATTTTGCAATTATTATAATCATTAAAAACCTACATCGAACTTCCTTAATCTGATAAATGACAACTTCATCACGTGTGTCTCCCATCATAGAATTGCCGTAAACGTTATCAGCGACATACATGTAAAAGCGCTAAAGTGTAACGATTTTGCGTTAAATATTGGACACGTTTTGGCGAATAACAATTATCGGACACGTTTGGGGGTTATGAAATCCGACACGTTTGGGAAATATTGTACATTTCGGACACGTTTAGGGAGAAAAGACACGTTTGGAATCGGACACGTTTGGGGGAAGGACACGTTTGGGAGTGTTACATATATACAAATTGTATTGAAATAATAATAATATGTAAACGATAACAGGGAGTAAACATATGGAGTTCAAACCTATAGGGTGCAAACATACCCAATACCAATCCAGTGGAAGACCAATGAGAAAATCGCTCCATTCCACAATAACAAAAACAAGGGTAAATCAGTTGTTTCCAGAAGTATGAGAATGTGAAAAATACCTGCACCCTATGGATTAATTGTTAAAACCTTAATCCAAAACATTTGCATGCTATGTTTCAGATCCCAATATATACAACAAATGTACATGTATGTCTATTTTTTTTATAGGTGTATTTGTTCTTTTCTTGTTAATATATATTTTTCTTTTCTGATACAAACATGTATGTATGAGTCTTTTTAGTTGGTATTTTCTCCTTTAAACCGTTTTCAAAAATCCCATTAATGTGGAATTTTATACAAAGCCTTGTATTTATTACTCAAAACTGAAAAAAGTATGTATGAATGATAATTTCAATCAACAAAAGATGCAGACATTGGACTTGCGCTGTGCAACCGAAGATCACGCCACTTACCGTTCGAGTATTTTTCGTATTAAGAACACAAAAATTGCTAGATATAGAACTATGCTTAAATCTTTCACTTGTGGTTGATATTTATCACTCTCTTCACTTTTTAAATCGTCCCACGTTACTCCTTCTGGGAGCCAAAACCATTCACTCCAAAAAGTAGATGCCATTTTGTACAATGACTAAATCAGTAATTGTGGGAGCGGTGACGGAAACTAACTCAAACTCGGAATCTGTTACGGTCAGTGACCGACAGTTCGGTCGTATCAAGGATTTGTAAACAAACCCTTGGTCTTAGTGTGACAAGTGAAGCTGTTCATTACTTTTTAAATGCAATCAGTAAAAGAATAGTTTAAACAATATTTAGTCAGATAAATGATCACAAGACGATATCATAATGATACAACTCAAGGACGTAAACTAACATATCTATATACGTCCTTGTACTACTGAAATAAATATTAAGTTTTAGATTATATATATATATATAAACTACCCCTTTGTAACGGGATCACTTGCAGGCAGGGTACCTACAAATGCTTCAAAGAGCATATACAGTGAATAATGTACAATGAAATAAAAAAAAAAACATATAGGACAATATCGGCAAAGCCGGTATGACCGTAACAAACTGAGTCAGAAACAAGAGAAACTTTCTTTTACGTTGAAATCTGTCTCCTTTTACCGTGACAAGTAATACACTTATTTAACAATACATTATGTAAAAACTGGCATGCTCTGTAATAGATATATAAATACAAGAAAGGTGGAAAAGACATTACTGAGAGAAGAAAAAATAAATAAAAATAAACAAGAATCTTTATAAATTATATACTGGCAGTGTTGAATGGTGAAGCAATACCATCAAGGACTCATCAAGGGACACCAGGGGCTAAACACATACTGTTGATAATATATTTCTGCACCTAACTAACCCGGCAAATGAATATATTTATCTCAGCTGAGAGTACCGTTGATTCAAACTAAAGGCTCTAAAGAGCCTGTGTCGCTCACCTTGGTCTATATGTGCATATTAAACCTGAGACTACTAATGTTATAGTAGTCTCAGATTAAACCAAGGACATAGATGGTTTAATGAAAAATTGTGTTTTGGTGATGGTGATGTGTTTGTAGATATTACTTTACTGAACATTCTTGCTGCTTAAAATTATATCTATCTATAATGAACTTGGCCAAGTAGTAACAGTCGAAATATTTTGTAAAAAGGAGTAGGTTCAGTAAGTCCCTTTTTGTCACCAAAACATAGCAGTTTTACAAAATTGTAACAATATAACCTTTTAGCTATTTACTGGAAAGTACCAAGGACATAGATGGTTTAATGAAAAATTGTGTTTTGGTGATGGTGATGTGTTTGTAGATATTACTTTACTGAACATTCTTGCTGCTTAAAATTATATCTATCTATAATGAACTTGGCCAAGTAGTAACAGTCGAAATATTTTGTAAAAAGGAGTAGGTTCAGTAAGTCCCTTTTTGTCACCAAAACATAGCAGTTTTACAAAATTGTAACAATATAACCTTTTAGCTATTTACTGGAAAGTACCAAGGACATAGATGGTTTAATGAAAAATTGTGTTTTGGTGATGGTGATGTGTTTGTAGATATTACTTTACTGAACATTCTTGCTGCTTAAAATTATATCTATCTATAATGAACTTGGCCAAGTAGTAACAGTCGAAATATTTTGTAAAAAGGAGTAGGTTCAGTAAGTCCCTTTTTGTCACCAAAACATAGCAGTTTTACAAAATTGTAACAATATAACCTTTTAGCTATTTACTGGAAAGTAGAATGCTTCTGCTACACAAATACGGGCTGTTTTTGACAATACAATACACATATATCGGATACTAGCATCATTAAGTCATGCATGCTAAATAACTGAAATCTTCACAATTTTAGCATTTTAGTTAAATTTTAGACGGTTTCCCTCTAAAATGAAAGTGGCCGCATTCGTGTTCATTCATAATATTGAAATGTAAGTTGTATTTGGTGATAATACATAATATACATATAAAGGTTGAGGATGAACACAGATGTGGACACTTTCATTTTTGACAAAAACCATCCGCTGAAAAGTGATGTGTTTTTTTTTTTACATATTTGATAGATTTTTCATATTTTTAAAAACTTGAATCGGAGCGTTTTTAATTACTTAATCAGCTCAAATTTTCACAAAAACCAATTGAATCAATTTAAAAGACAATTAAGTGTTTAAAAAGTGTCCAAAATCTTTCGTTAGATTAACCTGAAATGAGGCCAAAATCGGCCCTTACCGGACCTACTCAGTCCTTTACACAATTTATAAAAAATGTTAAAAATTAACTATAAAGAGCAATAACTCCTTACGGGGTCAATTGACCATTTTGGTCATGTTGAATTATTTTTAGGTCTCACTTTACTGTACATTATTTCTGTTTACAGTTTATCTATATCTATAATAATATTCAAGATAATAACCAATAGCTGCAAAATTTTCTCAAATTACCAATTCAGGGACAGCACCTAACAACGGGTTGCCTGAATGGTCTTAGAACTTCAGGGCAGATAGATCTTGACCTATGCTAGAGATGGATCAGATGTGGAAACTTAAAAATTCCAAAGATCTTTTAGAGTACATACAATCAAGGAATTGTATATTTAAAATTTAAATATACAATTCCTTGATACAATCTAACTCTCTTTCATCTTTTAAAAGTATTAACACATTTGACTTTTCTACTCTTTACACACGTATTCCACATTCCAACCTAAAAGACAAATTGAAAGAGTTGGTATTACTTTGCTTCATAAAAAAGAATGACCAACGTAGATACAAGTATCTTGTCTTAGGGAGGGATAAATCCTACTTTGTAAAGAATCACTCTGATTCAAACAAAAAATTCTCTGAAACTGATATTATCAAGATGCTTGATTTCTTGATTGACAACATATTTGTTACGTTCGGATGACGTTTTTTTTTCAACAAACTATCGGCATTCCAATGGGAACAAACTGTGTACCTCTATTTGCCGACTTATTATGAGGCTGACTTCATGCAGGATCTTCTTAGGAAAAAAGATAAGAAGTTAGCAATATCCTTTAACTTTGATGACTATGTGGAACGCATCTATCCCATCGAACTAGAGATAAAGGATACTACAGATACAGTTAAGTCGGCTTCATATCTTGACTTGCATCTAGAAATTGACAATGAGGGTCGGTTGAAAATAAAACTTTACGACAAAAGAGATGATTTCAGTTTTCCAGTTGTGAACTTTCCATTTCTAAATAGCAACATTTCAGCAGCACCTGCATACGGAGTATATATCTCCCAATTGATACGATATTCCCGTGCTTGCATTTCCTATCATGATTTTTTTATAGAGGGTTGCTGCTCACAAGGAAGCTATTAAACCAAGAGTTCCAAATGGTGAAGTTGAAATCATCCCTTCGTAAATTTTACGGACACCATCACGAGTTGGTTGACCGTTATGGAATAACCGTTTCACAAATGATATCGGATATGTTCCTTACGTCGTAGCTACAATCCCCTTCCCTTTCATGAATGTGACCCACCGAATATACTATTTACCGGATTTGTAACCACATAAGCAACACGACGGGTGCCACATGTGGAGCAGGATCTGCTTACCCTTCCGGAGCACCTGAGAACACCCCTAGTTTTTGGTGGGGTTCGTGTGGTTTATTTTTTAGTTTTCTATGTTGTGTCATGTGTACCGTATTGTTTTTTGTTTGTCTTTTTCATGTTTTGCCATGGCGTTGTCAGTTTAATTGTTTTAGATTTATGAGTTTGACTGTCCCATTGGTATCTTTCGTCCCTCTTTTACACTATAAATCGTGATTGTAGGAAAAACATCAATAAGCTGTTGCATCTGAATCACAACGAAGGACCAATTTGTTTAAATGCCAGAAAAGGCCATAAAAGATGTGTTTGTAACACAAGGTGTTCTTTGGTTAACTGATGTAAGATGTTCTCCAGTTAAAACACATATCATCTTATCTTATAGACGATAAAACCTTGAAAGACCGGGACAATTACATATATACATATATTCAGAATGAGAAAAACATCATGCCATTTCAATTTGTTCGTACCTTATGCGCTATCTTTTTCACACAAAAACGATGTTATTTGGAGCTTTATCTGCGGGGACAACAACATATTTGTCATGGAGGTCGGATAGGTCTTTTGCAACATTTTGCCGTCTTTAAAGATTGACGTAGCATGGGCATTGATGAACCCATTCAGTTTCTTGATTCTGATTTGTATCAACGACCTCACTGCCTTAATCCATTCGGAAAGAGTTTCTACGTCTTCCTTCTCGCACTTAGCCCATTGCCTGGCACAATCCTCGACTGAATCCATCAAAATTTTAAAGTTGTATTTCCAATTGATGGATTTAGGCTCACGATATTTTGGACCTTTCGATAACACATTTCGTAGAGAAGTGTTATTAACAATGTTAATGTCACCGGTAATAACGTGGCCAGCAGGATTATATGTGAATTGGGAACTAGCACAAGTGCAATCAGGAGGTATAGACTTGAAGTCGTCAATATCGAGATCCTGCAAAACGCGTTTGTAATTGAAAATTTTAGTTGCTTGTTTTAGTAATTGATTTGTTCAGTGGTGTTGTTTTATTTTCTATTATAGTAAATCAGGGCAAAAGGGGAAATTGGCTCTACCTCTTCACAAAATTTATCAAAATTGTTAAAAATTGAATATAAAGGGCAATAACTACTTAAGGGATCAACTGAAAATTTTGGACATGTTAACTTATTTGTAGATCTTACTTTCTTGAACATTATTGATGTTTACAGTTTATCTCTATCTATAAAAATATTCAAGATAATAACCCAAAACGGCAAAATTTCATTAAAATTACAAATTCAGGGGCAGCAACCTAACAACAGGTTGTCTGATTCATCTGAAAATTTCACATCTTCCTATATATCTATATTCAATATAAATTTAAACAAAATAAGCGCTGAACAATATAAAACAGAAGATGTGGTATGATTTCCATTGAAACGACTCTCCACAAGAGACCAAATGACATAGAAACTAACAACTATAGGTCACCATACGGCCTTCAAAAACGAACAAAGCCCATATCGTATAGTCAGCAATGTATACAAGACCACGAAATAAAAATGTAAAACAATTCAAACTAGAAAACTGTAAGTGTGTGCGGGGGGGGGGGGGGGGGGGGGTAGCGTTACAGTGATGTTTAACACCGCCACATGTATGTTCAGCGGTTGCCGTTAGTATGTATGTCATATTTCATTGTTTTGGGATAGATTCGGTCGTTAGTTTTCTCGTTTATTTTTCACATTTTCATGTCGTGGACTTTTATATCCGACTATACGGTATGGGATTTTTTCCCTCATTTTTAGAATGCCTTTATTATAACTTACTGCAGTCATTTGAACTCTTGTAGTTTCATTGTATTCTTGCATGTCTCAAAAGCAATCTTACTATATCTCCTTATATTTATATTTGAATACCGAACTTTGAGGAAAATTCTAAACGACAAGTCCCTAAGCAAATTGCTATATCAAAAGCTCAAACACATCAAATGAGTCATATTCCTGACTTGACTTAAGTAGACCATGGTGGATTAAATCTGGCTTCATATAGATAGCGAAACCTTTTACACGTATATATGATACCTGCAAAACATCCGATTTTAATAACAACGATGTGTGAACAAACCAAACAGACATAAGGTACAGATGTGAACAAACCAAACAGACATAAGGTACAGATGTGAACAAACCAAACAGACATAAGGTACAGATGTGAACAAACCAAACAGACATAAGGTACAGATGTGAACAAAAATAATGGTGCAGTAGTCAACATTGTGACTGCTATGATCTTAATCACTATAAAATAATCAAATATGTCAACACAGAAAAACATAGGCACAAGGACAGAGTACCTCAGCTTTACGAAAGACAAAAAAAAACCCAAACATTTAACATATATAGCACAATAACATAATGTATAAGTTCTGAACCACGTCATATGAAGATTACCAAAAATAAACTAAATAGTACCAAGTAATAATGGACAAAGACAAAAAAGCAATACTAAAACACGTTATTAAGATGATAAACAACGTCAGTACCAGCTTGAATCTATACTTCAAGACCACTGTATTCGATATTCTTTGTGAAGTTCATCAGGAATATTTATCAAAAAGGTCTTTGTTATCTTCCGATGAACTTTTATTGAATACCAGGTGAGTTGGGAAATGTGTAGGTGAAGTTGGTTTATTGCTGCGAAGGTCATCATGATTTTGTATTAAAAAGATACGCTTTTCTTAAAAAATCTTCAACAGGATCACACACCCCAAAGAATCGGAATATGTATACTTACTTAAGAAACTATATGGATTCCTTAACAGCAAAGTCAATGAATTGAATTTTCTAGCCGATCACCAGAAGTTAGAGATTGTTAATTGTATAGGAAATTCAAGTTATTTCTTCTCCAGGCTACCAAATAGTACAATGTATATACATCAACTAGCCAGAATAAGAACTTGATCATGATTATACAGCGTGATTTATATGTATTGTTATGTAATTTCGGTAACCAGTAAATAGTCGCAACATGAAATTCTACGAATGCATTGTCAGCATCCAATTAATGCTGCATAGCAAGCCGAGCTGAAAACATTCCCTTAATTCTTACTATACAAACCCTTGCCTTCACGTACAAACATTTATATTTTGGCAATAACATATAATCAAAACTAGTATCTCAATTGTTTGTAAAACAATTGAAAGGTCTTTCCTGTGAAAGTGATGTTTTCGTAATGTTCTTTGTACGACCTTTCGTTCGATATACGACAAGCATACCTTCTGTAACTTTTCGCTTTTTACACTTAATGACCTCATCCTCCTACATTTTTTTAGATCGGATGTATGATATATGTAACACAGGGTAGATGAGCTTTCATTTGATATGCGACAACGCCATGTTTTAAAAAGTTTGATTTTTGCACTTAATAACCTCATCCAACCAATTTTTGGAGGTTGGGAATTTGATATTTCAAATGTATACATCATGACCTTTCATTTGATATACAACAACCCTATCGTAAAAGAAAATTTATTTTTTGCACTCAATGACCCCATCCAACCAACTTTTGGGGGACGTCAATTTGAAATTTGAAATGTACGCTTTATGTTCTTTCATTTGATATGCGACAACCTTACCATCTGAGAAATTTGAATGTTTGCACTAAATGACCCCACCCGTCCCCCTGGGATGAAAAGGGGGTTTAAAATTTTCATTTTTAAGTAGAGTTTATTAAGACCTTCAATTTGATATATCAGATGACCCCATTTGACAAAGTGCAAATAATGATGCAATATCAACTATATAAATAGAAGTTATGAAACTTACAAAGTCAATGCAAAACATGAAAATTTCAAATTGATTTTTTGGTGTTTTTTTCCATGGAATGTTTTTGGTATTTGGTCAAACATATAACTATGTCAACCTCTTCAATTTCTAAAACATTTTTCGTGGTAAGCTCTTGATGATTCAGAAATACATGCCTCCGCTCGCAAAACTTCAAACTGCATTATCTCTAAAACGACAATAGATATCTCAAATCTGTTAAATGATAAATGATCTACAGTTGAAGGACAACATTATAGAAAAAGAATGTGGACAATTTCAAAGTTCACCAAGGTCACAATTAATCATCAAATATATGATGCAATACAAAACTTGAGAACCGGAAGTCGTAGAGACATGGGACTATCACCATTCAACTCAGGACCACTTGACCTTTCAAATGTCACAAGGTCAAGGTCATAGTATAATGTGAAGGTCAAGGTGAAATTTAATCATGACCTGACATTGACCTCAAATTGAAGGTCTTGAACTACTGATCATCTTTGCAGTTTATAGTAGGTTGATATCTGTTACCTTTAAAAAGATATACACACAATACTATACTTTTAAGAATCATCCCGTCGTAACTTTTGAACAGACAGTCGGAATCTTTTGAGCTCAGTGTATAAAATGTAGAGCTCGTCGAGAGGAACATTTTATACACTGTAAGTATGCAGCAAACTCTTATCGTTTTCTTAATATGCAAGCTTGAAATTGCAGCGTAATTTTTTTTTGCACTTGGTGACCTTTGACCTTGGGTGCAAATTAAAGGTCACATGAACTTAAGATTATTGGTGTAGGTCCCAAGTCTTTACGACTTCCGGTTCTCGAGATACAATTTTTCAAAAATTGTGTATATTTTTTCAAGGGAAATAACTCCTTATAAGGGTTAACAACAAAATGATTGTATATGTTTATTATCATTGCCATTTGGTCTTGTACATGTTGCCGTTTTCAAATCGATTCTATCTTGAATACTTTTTGAGAAAAATGTAAAAGAAAGAAATTACTTCAAGGGGACGTAACTCTCATAGGGAATGATGAAATCCTTAGCAGCCTCATATGGTAACACATCATGATGAGATCTAACTTTTGTCCAAATAAGGTCATGATATCTTTTAAAACATTTAAGGGGGGCCATGTTGAAAAAAATCAATTAAAGGGAGATAACTTCTAAAGGGGATGATGAAATCCTACAAAAGTTCATCTGGTAAAAGTTCATGATGAGGTCTATCAATGATCCATATTTGGTCTTGATAACTTCAACAGAAAGGGGATGAGGCCTTGTCAAACAAATGTTGGAAGAAAAAAAAGAAAAAGAAACTAGTATCTCAATTGTTTGTAAAACAATTGAAAGGTCTTTCCTGTAAAAGTGATGTTTTCGTATTGTAATTTGTACGACCTTTCGTTTGATATAAGACAGCATACCTTCTGAAACTTTTCGCTTTTTACACTTAATGACCTCATCCGCCTACATTTTTGAGATCGGAATTATGATACATGGAACAGAGTAGATGAGCTTTCTTTTGATATGCGACAACACCATGTTCTAAAAAGTTTGATTTTTGCACTTAATAACCCTATCCAACTAATTTTTGGAGGTCGGGAATTTGATATATCAAATGTACACATCATGACCTTTCATTTGATATACAACAACCCTACCTTAAAAGAAAATTTATTTTTTGCACTCAATGACCCCATCCAACCAATTTTTTGGAGACGTCAATTTGAAATTTGAAATGTACGCTTTATGTTCTTTCATTTGATATGCAACAACCTTACCATCTGAGAAATTTGAATGTTTGCACTAAATGACCCCACCCGTCCCCCTGGGATGAAAAGGAGGTTTAAAATTTTCATTTTTAAGTAGAGTTTATTGAGACCTTCAATTTGATATATCAGATGACCCCATTTGACAAAGTGCAAATAATGATGCAATATCAACTATATAAATAGAAGTTATGAAACTTACAAAGTCAATGCAAAACTTGAAAATTTCAAATTGATTTTTTGGTGTTTTTTTCCATGGAATGTTTTTGGTATTTGGTCAAACATATAACTATGTCAACCTCTTCAATTTCTAAGACATTTTAAGTGGTAAACTCTTGATGATTCAGAAATACATGCCTCCGCTCGCAAAACTTCAAACTGCATTATCTCTAAAAGGACTATAGATATTTCAAATATGTTAAATGATAAACGATATACAGTTGAACAACAACATTATAGAAAAAGAATTGGGACAATTTCAAAGTTCATAAAGGTCACAATTTATCATCAAATATATGATGCAATACTAAACTTAAGAACCGGAAGTCGTAGAAACATGGGACTAGCACCATTCAACTCAGGACCACTTAACCTTTCAACTATCACAAGGTCAAGGTCATAGTATACTGTGAAGGTCAAGGTGAAATTTCATCATGACCTGACATTGACCTCAAATTGAAGGTCTCGAACTACTGATCATCTTTGCAGTTTATAGTAGGTTGATATCTGTTACCTTTAAAAAGATATTCACACAATACTATACTTTTAAGAATCATCCCGTTGTAACTTTTGAACAGACGGTCGGACATTTTTGGGCTTATTGTATAAAATGTAGAGCTTGTCGAGAAGAACATTTCATACGCTGTATGTATGCAGCAAAGTCTTATCGTTTTCCTAATATGTAAGCTTGAAATTGCAGCGTAATTTTTGTTTGCACTCGGTGACCTTTGACCTTGGGTGCATATTAAAGGTCATATGAATTTAAGATTATTGGTGAAGGTTACAAGTCTCTATGACTTCCGGTTCTCGAATATAAATTTTTGAAAATATATTTTTAATTTCTAAAGGGAAATAACTCCTTATAAGGGTTAATAACAAATAAATTGTTTATGTTTATAAACATTGCCATCTGTTCTAATACATGCTGTCATTTTCAATTAAATTCTATCTCTAATACTTTTTGAAAAAAATGCAAATAAAAGAAATTGATTCAAGGGGATATAACTCTCAAAGTAGATGATGAAATCCTATGCAGCCTCATATGGTAATACATTATGATGAGATCTACCTTTTGTCCAAATAAAGTCGTGATATCTTTTAACACATTTTGGGGGGACCATGTTGAAAAAAATCAACAAAAGGGAGATAACTTCTTAAGGGGAAGATGAAATCCTACAAAAGTTCATCTGGTAAAAGTTCATGTTGAGGTCTATTGATGGTTTAATTTTGGTATTGATAACTCCAATAGAAGCGGTAGGAGGGCGAGCCAAACAAATGCTGGAAGAAAAAAAAGAAAAAACTAGTATCTCAATTGTTTGTAAAACAATTGAAAGGTCTTTCCTGTAAAAGTGATGTTTTCGTAATGTTCTTTGTACGACCTTTCGTTCGATATACGACAAGCATACCTTCTGTAACTTTTCGCTTTTTACACTTAATGACCTCATCCGCCTACATTTTTTAGATCGGAAGTATGATATATGTAACACAGGGTAGATGAGCTTTCATTTGATATGCGACAACGCCATGTTTTAAAAAGTTTGATTGTTGCACTTAATAACCTCATCCAACCAATTTTTGGAGGTTGGGAATTTGATATTTCAAATGTATACATCATGACCTTTCATTTGATATACAACAACCCTATCGTAAAAGAAAATTTATTTTTTGCACTCAATGACCCCATCCAACCAATTTTTGGGGGACGTCAATTTGAAATTTGAAATGTACTCTTTATGTTCTTTCATTTGATATGCGACAACCTTACCATTTGAGAAATTTGAATGTTTGCACTAAATGACCCCACCCTTCCCCCTGGGATGAAAAGGGGGGTTAAAATTATCATTTTTTAAGTAGAGTTTATTAAGACCTTCAATTTGATATATCAGATGACCCCATTTGACAAAGTGCAAATAATGATGCAATATCAACTATATAAATAGAAGTTATGAAACTTACAAAGTCAATGCAAAACATGAAAATTTCAAATTGATTTTTTGGTGTTTTTTTCCATGGAATGTTTTTGGTATTTTGGTCAAACACATAACTATGTCCACCTCTTCAATTTCTAAAACATTTTTCGTGGTAAGCTCTTGATGATTCAGAAATACATGCCTCCGCTCGCAAAACTTCAAACTGCATTATCTCTAAAACGACAATAGATATCTCAAATCTGTTAAATGATAAATGATCTACAGTTGAAGGACAACATTATAGAAAAAGAATGTGGACAATTTCAAAGTTCACCAAGGTCACAATTAATCATCAAATATATGATGCAATACAAAACTTGAGAACCGGAAGTCGTAGAGACATGGGACTATCACCATTCAACTCAAGACCACTTGACCTTTCAAATGTCACAAGGTCAAGGTCATAGTATAATGTGAAGGTCAAGGTGAAATTTCATCATGACCTGACATTGACCTCAAATTGAAGGTCTTGAACTACTGATCATCTTTGCTGTTTATAGTAGGTTGATATCTGTTACCTTTAAAAAGATATACACACAATACTATACTTTTAAGAATCATCCCATCGTAACTTTTGAACAGACAGTCGGAATCTTTTGAGCTCAGTGTATAAAATGTAGAGCTCGTCGAGAGGAACATTTTATACACTGTAAGTATGCAGCAAACTCTTATCGTTTTCTTAATATGCAAGCTTGAAATTGCAGCGTAATTTTTTTTTGCACTTGGTGACCTTTGACCTTGGGTGCAAATTAAAGGTCGCATGAACTTAAGATTATTGGTGTAGGTCCCAAGTCTTTACGACTTCCGGTTCTCGAGATACAATTTTTCAAAAATTGTGTATATTTTTTCAAGGGAAATATCTCCTTATAAGGGTTAACAACTAAATGATTGTATATGTTTATTATCATTGCCATTTGGTCTTGTACATGTTGCCGTTTTCAAATCGAATCTATCTTGAATACTTTTTGATAAAAATGTAAAAGAAAGAAATTGCTTCAAGGGGACGTAACTCTCATAGGGAATGATGAAATCCTTAGCAGCCTCATATGGTAACACATCATGATGAGATCTAACTTTTGTCCAAATAAGGTCATGATATCTTTTAAAACATTTAAGGGGGGCCATGTTGAAAAAAATCAATAAAAGGGAGATAACTTCTAAAGGGGATGATGAAATCCTACAAAAGTTCATCTGGTAAAAGTTCATGATGAGGTCTATCAATGATCCATATTTGGTATTGATAACTTCAACAGAAAGGGGATGAGGCCTTGTCAAACAAATGTTGGAAGAAAAAAAAGAAAAAAAAGAAAAAACTAGTATCTCAATTGTTTGTAAAACAATTGAAAGGTCTTTCCTGTAAAAGTGATGTTTTCGTTATGTTCTTTGTACGACCTTTCGTTTGATATACGACAAGCATACCTTCTGAAACTTTTCGCTTTTTACACTTAATGACCTCATCCGCCTACATTTTTGAGATCGGAAGTATGATATATGTAACACATGGTAGATGAGCTTTCATTTGATATGCGACAACGCCATGTTCTAAAAAGTTTAAATTTTGCACTTAATAACCCCATCCAACCAATTTTTGGAGGTTGGGAATTTGATATTTCAAATGTACACATCATGACCTTTCATTTGATATACAACAACACTATTGTAAAAGAAATAATTTTTTTTGCACTCAATGACCCCATCCAACCAATTTTGGGGGGACGTCAATTTGAAATTTGAAATGTACGCTTTATGTTCTTTCATTTGATATGCGACAACCTTACCATCTGAGAAATTTGAATTTTTGCACTAAATGACCCCACCCTTCCACCTGGGATGAAAAAGAGGTTTAAAATTTTCATTTTTAAGTAGAGTTTATTGAGACCTTCAATTTGATATATCAGATGACCCCATTTGACAAAGTGCAAAAAATGATGCAATATCAACTATATAAATAGAAGTTATGAAACTCACAAAGTCAATGCAAAACATGAAAATTTCAAATTTATTTTTGGGTGTTTTTTTTCCATGGAATGTTTTTGGTATTTGGTTAAACATATAACTATGTCAATCTCTTCAATTTCTTAAACATTTTAAGTGGTTAGCTGTTGTTGTTTCAGAAATACTTGCCGCCGCTCGAAAAATTTCGAACTGCATTATCTCTAAAACGACAATAGATATCTCAAATCTGTTAAATGGTAAATGATCTGCAGTTGAAGGACAACACTATAGAAAAAGAAATGGGACAATTTCAAAGTTCACCAAGGTCACAATTAATCATCAAATATATGATGCAATACCAAACTTAAGAACCGGAAGCCGTGGAGACATGGGACAACCACCATTCAACTCAGGACCACTTGACCTTTCAAATATCACAAGGTCAAGGTCATAGTATACTGTGAAGGTCAAGGTGAAATTTCATCATGACCTGACATTGACCTCAAATTGAAGGTCTTGAAATACTGATCATCTTTGCAGTTGATAGTAGGTTGATATATGTTACCTTTTAAAAGATATACAGAAAATACTATACTTTTAAGAATCATCCCGTTGTAACTTTTGAACAGACGGTCGGACATTATTGGGCTTATTGTATAAAATGTAGAGCTCGTCGAGAGGAACAATTTACATGCTATATGTATGCAGCAAAGTCTTATCGTTTTACTAATATGTAAGCTTGAAATTGCAGCGTAATTTTTTTTTGCACTCAGTGACCTTTGACCTTGATTGTATATTAAAGGTCACATGAATTAAAGATTATCGGTGAAGGTCCCCAGTCTTTACGACTTCTGGTTCTCGAAATACAGTTTTTCTAAAATTATGTACATTTTTTCAAGTGGAATAACTCCTTATAAAGGTTAATAACAAAACGAGTGTACATGTTTATTAGCATTGCCATCTGTTCATGTACATGTTGCCGTTTTCAAATCGATTCTATCTCTGATACTTTATGTGAAAAATGCAAAAGAAAGAAATTGTTTCAAGGGGATATAACTCTCATAGGGGACGCTGAAATCTTAATCAGCCTCACATGGTAATACATCATTATGAGATCTACATTATGTTCAATTAAGGTCATGATATCTTTAAAACCAACGAGGGGGGTTCATGTCGAAAAAAATCAATAAAAGGAAGATAACTCCTAAAGGGGATGATGAAATCCTTAACAGGGTCATTTGGTAATACATCTTGGTGAGGTCTAGCTATGGTCCATATTTGGTCCTAATAACTTCAACAGAAACAAGAGGCGGGCATGTCAAAAAAATGTTGGAAGAAAAAAAGGAAAAAAAAGAAAAAACTAGTATCTCAATTGTTTGTAAAACAATTGAAAGGTCTTTCCTGTAAAAGTGATGTTTTCGTTATGTACTTTGTACGACCTTTCGTTTGATATACGACAAGCATACCTTTTCAAACTTTTCGCTTTTAACACTTAATGACCTCATCCGCCTACAGTTTTGAGATCGGAGGTATGATATATGTCATACAGAGTAGATGAGCTTTCATTTGATATGCGACAACGCCATTTTCTAGAAAGTTTGAGTTTTGCACTTAATAACCCTATCCAACTAATTTTTTGAGGTCGGGAATTTGATATTTTAAATGTACACATCATGACCTTTCATTTGATATACAACAACCCTATCTTTAAAGAAAAATTTATTTTTTGCACTCAATGACCCCATCAAACCCATTTTTGGGAGACGTCAATTTGAAATTTGAAATGTACGCTTTATGTTCTTTCATTTGATATGCGACAACCTTACCATCTGAGAAATTTGAATGTTTGCACTAAATGAACCCACCCTGCCCACTGGGATGAAAAGGGGGTTTAAAATTTTCATTTTTAGGTAGAGTTTATTTAGACCTTCAATTTGATATATCAGATGACCCCATTTGACAAAGTGCAAATAATGATGCAATATCAACTAGTATATAAATAGAAGTTATGAAACTAACAAAGTCAATGCAAAACTTGAAAATTTCAAAATGATTTTTTGGTGTATTTTTCCATGGAATGTTTTTGGTATTTGGTCAAACATATAACTATGTCAACCTCTTCAATTTCTTAAACATTTTAAGTGGTAAGCTTTTGTTGATTCAGAAATACATGCCTCCGCTCGCAAAACTTTAAACTGCAGTATCTCTATAACGACAATAGATATCTCAAATCTGTTAAATGATAAATGATCTACAGTTGAAGGACAACATTATAGAAAAAGAATTGGGACAATTTCAAAGTTCACCAAGGTCACAATTAATCATCAAATATATGATGCAATACCAAACTTGAGAACCGGAAGTCATAGAGACATGGGACTATCACCATTCAACTCAGGACCACTTGAACTTTCAGAGATCACAATGTCAAGGTCATAGTATAATGTGAAGGTCAAGGTGAAATTGCATCATGACGTAACATTGACCTCAAATTGAAGGTCTTGAATTACTGATCATCTTTGCAGTATATAGTAGGTTGATATCTGTTACCTTAGAAAAGATATACACAAAATACTAGATTTTTAAGAATCATCCCGTTGTAACTTTTGAACAGACAGTCGGACATTTTTCGGTTTATAATATAAAATTTAGAGCTTGTCGAGAGGAACATTTTATACGCTGTATGTATGCAGCAAAGTCTTATCGTTTTCCTAATATGTAAGCTTGAAATTGCAGCGTAATTTTTTTTTGCACTCAGTGACCTTTGACCTTGGGTGCATATTCAAGGTCACATGAATTACAGATTATTGGTGAAGGTCCCAAGTCTCTACGACTTCCGGTTCTGAAAATAAAAAAATTCTAAAATTGTTCACAATTTTTCAAGGGGAATAACTCCTTATAAGGGTTAATAACAAAATGATTGTATATGTTCAATAACATTGCCATCTGTTCTTGTACATGTTACCGTTTTCAAATCGATTCTGTCTTGAATACTTTTTGAGAAAAATGTAAAAGAAAGAAATTGCTTCAAGGGGACATAACTCTCATAAGGGATGATGAAATCCTTAGCAGCCTCATATGGTAACACATCATGATAAGATCTAGCTATTGTCCAAATAAGGTCATGATATCTTTTAAAACATTTAAGGGGGGCCATGTTGAAAAAAATCAATAAAAGGGAGATAACTTCTAAAGGGGATGATGAAATCCTACAAAAGTTCATCTTGTAAAAGTTCATGATGAGGTTTATCGATGGTCCATATTTGGTCTTGATAACTTCAACAGAAAGGGGAGGAGGCCTTGTCAAACAAATGTTGGAAGAAAAAAAAGAAAAAGAAAAAAAAACACTAGTATCTCAATTGTTTGTAAAACAATTGAAAGGTCTTTCCTGTAAAAGTGATGTTTTCGTATTGTAATTTGTACGACCTTTCGTTTGATATAAGACAGCATACCTTCTGAAACTTTTCGCTTTTTACACTTAATGACCTCATCCGCCTACATTTTTGAGATCGGAATTATGATACATGGAACAGAGTAGATGAGCTTTCTTTTGATATGCGACAACACCATGTTCTAAAAAGTTTGATTTTTGCACTTAATAACCCTATCCAACTAATTTTTGGAGGTCGGGAATTTGATATATCAAATGTACACATCATGACCTTTCATTTGATATACAACAACCCTACCTTAAAAGAAAATTTATTTTTTGCACTCAATGACCCCATCCAACCAATTTTTTGGAGACGTCAATTTGAAATTTGAAATGTACGCTTTATGTTCTTTCATTTGATATGCAACAACCTTACCATCTGAGAAATTTGAATGTTTGCACTAAATGACCCCACCCGTCCCCCTGGGATGAAAAGGAGGTTTAAAATTTTCATTTTTAAGTAGAGTTTATTGAGACCTTCAGTTTGATATATCAGATGACCCCATTTGACAAAGTGCAAATAATGATGCAATATCAACTATATAAATAGAAGTTATGAAACTTACAAAGTCAATGCAAAACTTGAAAATTTCAAATTGATTTTTTGGTGTTTTTTTCCATGGAATGTTTTTGGTATTTGGTCAAACATATAACTATGTCAACCTCTTCAATTTCTAAGACATTTTAAGTGGTAAACTCTTGATGATTCAGAAATACATGCCTCCGCTCGCAAAACTTCAAACTGCATTATCTCTAAAAGGACTATAGATATTTCAAATATGTTAAATGATAAACGATATACAGTTGAACAACAACATTATAGAAAAAGAATTGGGACAATTTCAAAGTTCATAAAGGTCACAATTTATCATCAAATATATGATGCAATACTAAACTTAAGAACCGGAAGTCGTAGAAACATGGGACTAGCACCATTCAACTCAGGACCACTTAACCTTTCAACTATCACAAGGTCAAGGTCATAGTATACTGTGAAGGTCAAGGTGAAATTTCATCATGACCTGACATTGACCTCAAATTGAAGGTCTCGAACTACTGATCATCTTTGCAGTTTATAGTAGGTTGATATCTGTTACCTTTAAAAAGATATTCACACAATACTATACTTTTAAGAATCATCCCGTTGTAACTTTTGAACAGACGGTCGGACATTTTTGGGCTTATTGTATAAAATGTAGAGCTTGTCGAGAAGAACATTTCATACGCTGTATGTATGCAGCAAAGTCTTATCGTTTTCCTAATATGTAAGCTTGAAATTGCAGCGTAATTTTTGTTTGCACTCGGTGACCTTTGACCTTGGGTGCATATTAAAGGTCATATGAATTTAAGATTATTGGTGAAGGTTACAAGTCTCTATGACTTCCGGTTCTCGAATATAAATTTTTGAAAATATATTTTTAATTTCTAAAGGGAAATAACTCCTTATAAGGGTTAATAACAAATAAATTGTTTATGTTTATAAACATTGCCATCTGTTCTAATACATGCTGTCATTTTCAATTAAATTCTATCTCTAATACTTTTTGAAAAAAATGCAAATAAAAGAAATTGATTCAAGGGGATATAACTCTCAAAGTAGATGATGAAATCCTATGCAGCCTCATAAGGTAATACATTATGATGAGATCTACCTTTTGTCCAAATAAAGTCGTGATATCTTTTAACACATTTTGGGGGGACCATGTTGAAAAAAATCAACAAAAGGGAGATAACTTCTTAAGGGGAAGGTGAAATCCTACAAAAGTTCATCTGGTAAAAGTTCATGTTGAGGTCTATTGATGGTTTAATTTTGGTATTGATAACTCCAATAGAAGCGGTAGGAGGGCGAGCCAAACAAATGCTGGAAGAAAAAAAAGAAAAAAAAACATTAGAAAAACAATAAGGTCTTTCCTCACGGAGAGGAAAGACCTTAACTAGTATCTCAATTGTTTGTAAAACAATTGAAAGGTCTTTCCTGTAAAAGTGATGTTTTCGTAATGTACTTTGTACGACCTTTCGTTTGATATACGACAAGCATACCTTCTGAAACTTTTCGCTTTTTACACTTAATGACCTTATTCGCCCTTCCTTTTTGAGATCGAAAGTATGATACATGTAACACAGGGTAGATGAGCTTTCATTTGATATGCGACAACGCCGTGTTCTACAAAGTTTGATTTTTGCACTTAATAACCCCATCCAACCAATCTTTGAGGTTGGGAATTCGATATTTCAAATGTTCTCATCATGACCTTTCATTTGATATCAAACAACCCTATTGTAAAGAAAATTTATTGTTTGCACTCAATGACCCCATCTTACCAATTTTCGGGAGACGTTAATTTGAAATTTGAAATGTAAGTTTTATGTTCTTTCATTTGATATGCGACAACCTTACCATCTAAGAAGTTTGAATTTTTGCACTAAATGACCCCACCCTTCCACCTGGGATGAAAAAAGAGGTTTAAAATTTTCGTTTTTAAGTAGAGTTTATTAAGACCTTCAATTTGATATATCAGATGACCCAATTTCATTTTTTAAAAAGGAAGTATGATATATGTAACACAGGGTAGATGAGCTTTCATTTGACATGCGACAATGTCATGTTCTAAAAAGGTTGATTTTTGCACTTTATAACCCCATCCAACCAATTTTTGGAGGATGGGAATTTGATATTTCAAATGTACACATCATGACCATTCATTTGATATACAACAACCCTATCGTAAAAGAAAATGTATTTTTTGCACTCAATGACCCTATCCAACCAATTTTTGGGGGTCGTCAATTTGAAATTTGAAATGTACGCTTTATGTTCTTTCATTTGATATGCGACAACCTGACCATCTGAGAAATTTGAATTTTTGCACTAAATGACCCCACCCTTCCACCTGGGATGAAAAAAAGGTTTAAAATGTTCATTTTAAAGTAGAGTGTATTGAGACCTTCAATTTGATATATCAGATGACCCCATTTGATAAAGTGCAAAAAATGATGCAATATCAACTAATATATAAATAGAAGTTATGAAACTTACAAAGTCAATGCAAAACTTGAAAATTTCAAATTGATTTTTTGGTGTTTTTTTCCATGGAATGTTTTTGGTATTTTGTCAAACATATAACTATGTTAACCTCTTCAATTTCAAAAACATTTTAAGTAGTAAGCTCTTGTTGAATCAGAAATACATGCCTCCGCTCGCAAAACTTCAAACTGAATTATCTCTAAAACGACAATAGATATCTCAAATCTGTTAAATGATAAATGATCTACAGTTGAAGGACAACATTATAGAAAAAGAATTGGGACAATTTCAAAGTTCACCAAGGTCACAATTAATCATCAAACATATGATGCAATACCAAACTTAAGAACCGGAAGTCGTAGAGATATGGGACTACCACCATTCAACTCAGGACCACTTGACCTTTCAAATATCACAAGGTCAAGGTCATAGTATACTGTGAAGGTCAAGGTGAAATTTCATCATGACCTGACATTGACCTCAAATTGAAGGTCTTGAATTACTGATCATCTTTTCAGTTTATAGTAGGTTGATATCTGTTACCTTTAAAAAGATATACACAAAATACTATACTTTTATTAATCATCCCGTTGTAACTTTTGAACAGACGGTCGGACATTTTTGGGCTTATTATATAAAATGTAGAGTTCGTCGAGAGGAACATTTTATACGCTGTATGTAGGCAGCAAAGTCTTATCGTTTTCCTAATATGTAAGCTTGAAATTGCAGCGTAATTTTTTTTTGCACTCTTTGACCTTTGACCTTGGGTGCATATTGAAGGTCACATGAATTAAAGATTATTGGTGAAGGTCCCAAGTCTTTACGACTTCCAGTTCTTGAAATAGATTTTTTCTAAAATTGTATACAATTTTTCAAGGGGAATAACTCCTTATAAGGGTTAATAACAAAATGATTGTATATGTTCATTAACATTGCCATCTGTTCCTGTACATGTTGCCGTTTTCAAATCGATTCTATCTCTAACATTTTTTGAGAAATGAGCAAAGGAAAGAAATTGTTTCAAGGGGAAATAACTCTCAAAGGGGATGATGAAATTCTATGCAGCCTCATATGGTAATACATCATGATGAGATGTACCTATTGTCCAAATAAGATCATGATATCTTTAAAAACAACGAGGGGGGGCCATGTTGAAAAAAATCAATAAAAGGGAGATAACTTCTAAAGGGGATGATGAAATCCTACACAGCCTCATCTGGTAATACTTCATAATGAGGTCTACCGATGGTCCATATTTGGTTTTGATAACTCCAATAGAAACGAGGGGAGGCCATGTCAAACAAATGCTGGATGAAAAAAAAAAAAAAAAAAAAAAAAAAAAAAAAAAAAAAACATGCGAAAAACAATAAGGTCTTTCCTCGCGGAGAGGAAAGACCTTAACTAGTATCTCAATTGTTTGTAAAACAATTGAAAGGTCTTTCCTGTAAAAGTGATGTTTTCGTTATGTACTTTGTACGACCTTTCGTTTGATATACGACAAGCATACCTTTTCAAACTTTTCGCTTTTAACACTTAATGACCTCATCCGCCTACAGTTTTGAGATCGGAAGTATGATATATGTAATACAGAGTAGATGAGCTTTCATTTGATATGCGACAACGCCATTTTCTAGAAAGTTTGATTTTTGCACTTAATAACCCTATCCAACTAATTTTTTGAGGTCGGGAATTTGATATTTTAAATGTACACATCATGACCTTTCATTTGATATACAACAACCCTATCTTTAAAGAAAATTTATATTTTGCACTCAATGACCCCATCCAACCCATTTTTGGGAGACGTCAATTTGAAATTTGAAATGTACGCTTTATGTTCTTTCATTTGATATGCGACAACCTTACCATCTGAGAAATTTGAATGTTTGCACTAAATGAACCCACCCTGCCCACTGGGATGAAAAGGGGGTTCAAAATTTTCATTTTTAGGTAGAGTTTATTTAGACCTTCAATTTGATATATCAGATGACCCCATTTGACAAAGTACAAATAATGATGCAATATCAACTATATAAATAGAAGTTATGAAACTTACAAAGTCAATGCAAAACTTGAAAATTTCAAAATGATTTTTTGGTGTATTTTTCCATGGAATGTTTTTGGTATTTGGTCAAACATATAACTATGTCAACCTCTTCAATTTCTTAAACATTTTAAGTGGTAAGCTCTTGTTGATTCAGAAATACATGCCTCCGCTCGCAAAACTTTAAACTGCAGTATCTCTATAACGACAATAGATATCTAAAATCTGTTAAATGATAAATGATCTACAGTTGAAGGACAACATTATAGAAAAAGAATTGGGACAATTTCAAAGTTCACCAAGGTCACAATTAATCATCAAATATATGATGCAATACCAAACTTGAGAACCGGAAGTCATAGAGACATGGGACTATCACCATTCAACTCAGGACCACTTGACCTTTCAGAGATCACAATTTCAAGGTCATAGTATAATGTGAAGGTCAAGGTGAAATTGCATCATGACGTAACATTGACCTCAAATTGAAGGTCTTGAATTACTGATCATCTTTGCAGTATATAGTAGGTTGATATCTGTTACCTTAAAAAAGATATACACAAAATACTAGATTTTTAAGAATCATCCCGTTGTAACTTTTGAACAGACAGTCGGACATTTTTCGGTTAATAATATAAAATGTAGAGCTCGTCGAGAGGAACATTTTATACGCTGTATGTATGCAGCAAAGTCTTATCGTTTTCCTAATATGTAAGCTTGAAATTGCAGCGTAATTTTTTTTTGCACTCAGTGACCTTTGACCTTGGGTGCATATTCAAGGTCACATGAATTACAGATTATTGGTGCAGGTCCCAAGTCTCTACGACTTCCGGTTCTGAAAATAAAAAAATTCTAAAACTGTTCACAATTTTTCAAGGGGAATAACTCCTTATAAGGGTTAATAACAAAATGATTGTATATGTTCAATAACATTGCCATCTGTTCTTGTACATGTTACCGTTTTCAAATCGATTCTGTCTTGAATACTTTTTGCTAAAAATGTAAAAGAAAGAAATTGCTTCAAGGGGACATAACTCTCATAAGGGATGATGAAATCCTTAGCAGCCTCATATGGTAACATATCATGATAAGATCTAGCTATTGTCCAAATAAGGTCATGATATCTTTTAAAACATTTAAGGGGGGCCATGTTGAAAAAAATCAATAAAAGGGAGATAACTTCTAAAGGGGATGATGAAATCCTACAAAAGTTCATCTTGTAAAAGTTCATGATGAGGTCTATCGATGGTCCATATTTGGTCTTGATAACTTCAACAGAAAGGGGAGGAGGCCTTGTCAAACAAATGTTGGAAGAAAAAAAAGAAAAAGAAAAAGAAAAAAAAACATTAGAAAAACAATAAGGTCTTTCCTCACGTAGGGGAAAGACCTTAACTAGTATCTCAATTGTTTGTAAAACAATTGAAAGGTCTTTCCTGTAAAAGTGATGTTTTCGTAATGTTCTTTGTATGACCTTTCGTTTGATATACGACAAGCATACCTTCTGAAACTTTTCGCTTTTTACACTTAATGACCCCATCCGCCTACATTTTTGAGATCGGAAGTATGATATATGTAACACAGGGTAGATGAGCTTTCATTTGATATTCGACAACGCCATGTTCTAAAAAGTTTGATTTTTGCACTTAATAACCCCATCCAATCAATTTTTGGAGGTTGGGAATTTCATATTTCAAATGTACACATCATGACCTTTCATTTGATATACAACAACCCTATCGTAAACAAAAATCATTTTTTGCACTCAATGACCCCATCCAACAATTTTTTGGGGACGTCATTTGAAATTTGAAATGTACGCTTTATGTTCTTTCATTTGATACGCGACAACCTTACCATCTGAGAAATTTGATTTTTTGCACTAAATGACCCCACCCTTCCACCTGGGATGAAAAAGAGGTTTAAAATTTTCATTTTTAAGTAGAGTTTATTGAGACCTTCAATTTGATATATCAGATGACCCCATTTGACAAAGTTCCAAAAATGATGCAATATCAACGATATAAATAGAAGTTATGAAACTTACAAAGTCAATGCAAAACATGAAAATTTCAAAATGATTTTTTGGTGTTTTTCTCAATGGAATGTTTTTGGTATTTGGTCAATCATATAACTAGGTTAACCTCTTCAATTTCTAAAACATTTTAAGTGGTAAGCTGGTGTTGATTCAGAAATACATGCCGCCGCTCGCAAAACTTCAAACTGCATTATCTCTAAAACGACAATAGATATCTCAAATCTGTTAAATGATAAATGATCTACAGTTGAAGGACAACATAAGAGAAAAAGAATTGGGACAATTTCATAGTTCACCAAGGTCACAATTAATCATCAAATATATGATGCAATACCAAACTTGAGAACCGGAAGTCGTGGAGACTTGGGACTACCACCATTCAACTCAGGACCACTTGACCTTTCAAATATCACAAGGTCAAGGTCATAGTAGAATGTGAAGGTCAAGGTGAAATTTCATCATGACCTGACATTGACCTCAAACTGAAGGTCTTGTCTTACTGATCATCTTTGCAGTTTATAGTAGGTTGATATATGTTACCTTTAAAAAGATATACACACAAAACTACACTTTTAAGAATCATCCCGTTGTAACTTTTAAACAGACAGTCGGACATTTTTGGGCTTATTGTATAAAATGTAGAGCTCGTCGAGAGGAACAATTTACACGCTGTATGTATGCAGCAAAGTCTTATCGTTTTTCTAATATGTAAGCTTAAAATTGCAGCGTAATTTTTTTTTGCACTCGGTGACCTTTGACCTTGACTGCATATTAAAGGTCACTTGAATTAAAGAGTATGGGTGAAGGTCCCAAGTCTCTACGACTTCTGGTTCTCGAAATACAATTTTTCAAAAATTATGTACAATTTTTCAAGGGGAATTACTCCTTATAAGGGTTAATAACAAAATGATTGTACATGTTGATAAATATTGCCATCTGTTCTTGTACATGTTGCCGTTTTCAAATCGATTCTATTTCTTATACTTTTTGAGAAAAATGCAAAGGAAAGAAATTGTTTCAAGGGGATATAACTCTCATAGGGGATGATGAAATCTTTTGCAGCCTCATATGGTAATACATCATGATTAGATCTACCTATTGTCCAAATAAAGTCATGATATCTTTAAAAACAACGAGGGGGGGCCATGTTGAAAAAAATCAATATAAGGGAGATAACTTCTCAAGGGGATGATGAAATCCTTCAAAAGTTCATCTGGTACAACTTCATGATGAGGTCTATCGATGGTTCAAATTTGGTATTGATAACTGCAATAGAAGCGGTAGGAGGGCTTGCCAAAAAAATGCTGGAAGAAAAAAAAAAAGAAAAAAAAACATTAGAAAAACTAGTATCTCAATTGTTTGTAAAACAATTGAAAGGTCTTTCCTGTAAAAGTGATGTTTTCGTATTGTACTTTGCACGACCTTTCGTTTGATATACGACAAGCATACCTTCTGAAGCTTTTCGCTTTTTACACTTAATGACCTCATCCGCCTACATTTGTGAGATCGGAATTATGATATATGGAACAGAGTAGATGAGCTTTCATTTGATATGCGACAACACCATATTCTATAAAGTTTGATTTTCGCACTTAATTTCCCTATCCAACTAATCTATGGAGGTCGGGAATTTGATATTTCAAATGTACACATCATGACCTTTCATTTGATATACAACAACCCTTCCTTAAAAGAACATTTATTTTTTGCACTCAATGACCCCATCCAACCCATTTTTGAGAGACGTCAATTTCAAATTTGAAATGTACGCTTTATGTTCTTTCATTTGATATGCGACAACCTTACCATCTGAGAAATTTGAATGTTTGCACTAAATGACCCCACCCGTCCCCCTGGGATGAAAAGGAGGTTTAAAATTTTCATTTTTAAGTAGAGTTTATTAAGACCTTCAATTTGATATATCAGATGACCCCATTTGACAAAGTGCAAATAATGATGCAATATCAACGATATAAATAGAATTTATGAAACTGACAAAGTCAATGCAAAACTTGAAAATTTCAAATTGATTTTTTGGTGTTTTTTTCCATGGAATGTTTCTGGTATTTGGTCAAACATATAACTATGTCAACCTCTTCAATTTCTAAAACATTTTAAGTGGTAAGCTCTTGATGATTCAGAAATACATGCCTCCGCTCGCAAAACTTCAAACTGCATTATCTCTAAAACGACAATAGATATCTCAAATCTGTTAAATGATAAATGATCTACAGTTGAAGGACAACATCATAGAAAAAGAATTGGGACAATTTCAATGTTCACCAAGGTCACAATTAATCATCAAATATATGATGCAATACCAAACTTGAGAACCGGAAGTCGTAGAGACATCGGACTATCACCATTCAACTCAAGACCACTTGACCTTTCAAATATCACAAGGTCAAGGTCATAGTATAATGTGAAGGTCAAGGTGAAATTTCATCATGACCTGACATTGACCTCAAATTGAAGGTCTTGAATTACTGATCATCTTTTCAGTTTATAGTAGGTTGATATCTGTTAACTTTAAAAAGATATACACAAAATACTATACTTTTAATAATCATCCCGTTGTAACTTTTGAACAGACGTCAGACATTTTTGGGCTTATTATATAAAATGTAGAGTTCGTCGAGAGGAACACTTTATACGCTGTATGTAGGCAGCAAAGTCTTATCGTTTTCCTAATATGTAAGCTTGAAATTGCAGCGTAATTTTTTTTTGCACTCTGTGACCTTTGACCTTGGGTGCATATTGAAGGTCACATTAATTAAAGATTATTGGTGAAGGTCCCAAGTCTCTACGACTTCCAGTTCTTGAAATAGATTTTTTCTAAAATTGTATACAATTTTTCAAGGGGAATAACTCCTTATAAGGGTTAATAACAAAATGATTGTATATGTTCATTAACATTGCCATCTGTTCCTGTACAGGTTGCCGTTTTCAAATCAATTCTATCTCTAACATTTTTTGAGAAATGAGCAAAGGAAAGAAATTGTTTCAAGGGGAAATAACTCTCAAACAGGATGATGAAATTCTATGCAGCCTCATATGGTAATACATCATGATGAGATGTACCTATTGTCCAAATAAGATCATGATATCTTCAAAAACAACGAGGGGGGGCCATGTTGAAAAAAATCAATAAAAGGGAGATAACTTCTAAAGGGGATGATGAAATCCTACACAGCCTCATCTGGTAATACTTCATAATGAGTTCTACCGATGGTCCATATTTGGTTTTGATAACTCCAATAGAAACGAGGGGAGGCCATGTCAAACAAATGCTGGATGAAAAAAAAAAAAAAAAAAAAAAAAAAAAAAAACATGCGAAAAACAATAAGGTCTTTCCTCACGGAGAGGAAAGACCTTAAATATGTAACACAGGGTAGATGAGCTTTCATTTGATATGCGACAACGCCATGTTCTAAAAAGTTTGATTTTTGCACTTAATAACCCCATCCAATCAATTTTTGGAGGTTGGGAATTTCATATTTCAAATGTACACATCATGACCTTTCATTTGATATACAACAACCCTATCGTAAAAAAAAATCATTTTTTGCACTCAATGACCCCATCCAACAATTTTTTGGGGACGTCAATTTGAAATTTGAAATGTACGCTTTATGTTCTTTCATTTGATATGCGACAGCCTTACCATCTGAGAAATTTGAATTCTTGCACTAAATGACCCCACCCTTCCACCTGGGATGAAAAAGAGGTTTAAAATTTTCATTTTTAAGTAGAGTTTATTGAGACCTTCAATTTGATATATCAGATGACCCCATTTGACAAAGTTCCAAAAATGATGCAATATCAACGATATAAATAGAAGTTATGAAACTTACAAAGTCAATGCAAAACATGAAAATTTCAAAATGATTTTTTGGTGTTTTTCTCAATGGAATGTTTTTGGTATTTGGTCAATTATATAACTAGGTTAACCTCTTCAATTTCTAAAACATTTTAAGTGGTAAGCTGGTGCTGATTCAGAAATACATGCCGCCGCTCGCAAAACTTCAAACTGCATTATCTCTAAAACGACAGCAGATATCTCAAATCTGTTCAATGATAAATGATCTACAGTTGAAGGACAACATAAGAGAAAAAGAATTGGGACAATTTCATAGTTCACCAAGGTCACAATTAATCATCAAATATATGATGCAATACCAAACTTGAGAACCGGAAGTCGTGGAGACATGGGACTACCACCATTCAATTCAGGACCACTTGACCTTTCAAATATCACAAGGTCAAGGTCATAGTATAATGTGAAGGTCAAGGTGAAATTTCATCATGACCTGACATTGACCTCAAATTGAAGGTCTTGAATTACTGATCATCTTTTCAGTTTATAGTAGGTTGATATCTGTAACCTTTAAAAAGATATACACAAAATACTATACTTTTAAGAATCATCCCGTTGTAACTTTTGAACAGACGGTCGGACATTTTTGAGCTTATTATATAAAATGTAGAGTTCGTCGAGAGGAACATTTTATACGCTGTATGTAGGCAGCAAAGTCTTATCGTTTTCCTAATATGTAAGCTTGAAATTGCAGCGTAATTTTTTTTTGCACTCTGTGACCTTTGACCTTGGGTGCATATTGAAGGTCACATGAATTAAAGATTATTGGTGAAGGTCTCAAGTCTCTACGACTTCCAGTTCTTGAAATAGATTTTTTCTAAAATTGTATACATTTTTTCAAGTGGAATAACTCCTTATAAGGGTTAATAACAAAATGATTGTATATGTTCATTAACATTGCCATCTGTTCCTGTACATGTTGCCGTTTTCAAATCGATTCTATCTCTAACATTTTTTTAGAAATGAGCAAAGGAAAGAAATTGTTTCAAGGGGAAATAACTCTCAAAGGGGATGATGAAATTCTATGCAGCCTCATATGGTAATACATCATGATGAGATGTACCTATTGTCCAAATAAGATCATGATATCTTTAAAAACAACGAGGGGGGGCCATGTTGAAAAAAATCAATAAAAGGGAGATAACTTCTAAAGGGGATGATGAAATCCTACACAGCCTCATCTGGTAATACTTCATAATGAGGTTTACCGATGGTCCATATTTGGTTTTGATAACTCCAATAGAAACGAGGGGAGGCCATGTCAAACAAATGCTGGATGAAAAAAAAAAAAAAAAAAAAAAAAAAAAAAAAAAAAAAACATGCGAAAAACAATAAGGTCTTTCCTCACCGAGAGGAAAGACCTTAAAAACTAGTATCTCAATTGTTTGTAAAACAATTGAAAGGTCTTTCCTGTAAAAGTGATGTTTTCGTAATGTTCTTTGTACGACCTTTCGTTCGATATACGACAAGCATACCTTCTGTAACTTTTCGCTTTTTACACTTAATGACCTCATCCGCCTACATTTTTTGGATCGGAAGTATGATATATGTAACACAGGGTAGATGAGCTTTCATTTGATATACGACAACGCCATATTTTAAAAAGTTTGATTTTTGCACTTAATAACCTCATCCAACCAATTTTTGGAGGTTGGGAATTTGATATTTCAAATGTATACATCATGACCTTTCATTTGATATACAACAACCCTATCGTAAAAGAAAATTTATTTTTTGCACTCAATGACCCCATCCAACCAATTTTTGGGGGACGTCAATTTGAAATTTGAAATGTACGCTTTATGTTCTTTCATTTGATATGCGACAACCTTACCATCTGAGAAATTTGAATGTTTGCACTAAATGACCCCACCCTTCCCTCTGGGATGAAAAGGGGGTTTAAAATTTTCATTTTTAAGTAGAGTTTATTAAGACCTTCAATTTGATATATCAGATGACCCCATTTGACAAAGTGCAAATAATGATGCAATATCAACTATATAAATAGAAGTTATGAAACTTACAAAGTCAATGCAAAACATGAAAATTTCAAATTGACTTTTTGGTGTTTTTTTCCATGGAATGTTTTTGGTATTTGGTCAAACATATAACTATGTCAACCTCTTCAATTTCTAATACATTTTAAGTGGTAAGCTCTTGATAATTTAGAAATACATGCCTCCGCTCGAAAAACTTCAAACTGCATTACCTCTAAAACGACAATAGATATCTCAAATCTGTTAAATGATAAATGATCTACAGTTGAAGGACAATATTATAGAAAAAGAATTGGGACAATTTCAATGTTCACCAAGGTCACAATTAATCATCAAATATATGATGCAATACCAAACTTGAGAACCGGAAGTCGTAGATACATGGGACTATCACCATTCAACTCAAGACCACTTGACCTTTCAAATATCACAAGGTCAAGGTCATAGTATAATGTGAAGGTCAAGGTGAAATTTCATCATGACCTGACATTGACCTCAAATTGAAGGTCTTGAATTACTGATCATCTTTTCAGTTAATAGTAGGTTGATATCTGTTACCTTTAAAAAGATATACACAAAATACTATACTTTTAAGAATCATCCCGTTGTAACTTTTGAATAGACGGTCGGACATTTTTGGGCTTATTATATAAAATGTAGAGTTCGTCGAGAGAAACATTTTATACGCTGTATGTAGGCAGCAAAGTCTTATCGTTTTCCTAATATGTAAGCTTGAAATTGCAGCGTAATTTTTTTTTGCACTCTGTGACCTTTGACTTTGGGTGCATATTGAAGGTCACATGAATTAAAGATTATTGGTGAAGGTCCCAAGTCTCTACGACTTCCAGTTCTCGAACTAGATTTTTTCTAAAATTGTATACAATTTTTCAAGGGGAATAACTCCTTATAAGGGTTAATAACAAAATGATTGTATATGTTCATTAACATTGCCATCTGTTCCTGTACATGTTGCCGTTTTCAAATCGATTCTATCTCTAACATTTTTTGAGAAATGAGCAAAGGAAAGAAATTGTTTCAAGGGGAAATAACTCTCAAAGGGGATGATGAAATTCTATGCAGCCTCATATGGTAATACATCATGATGAGATGTACCTATTGTCCAAATAAGATCATGATATCTTTAAAAACAACGAGGGGGGGGCATGTTGAAAAAAATCAATAAAAGGGAGATAACTTCTAAAGGGGATGATGAAATCCTACACAGCCTCATCTGGTAATACTTCATAATGAGGTCTACCGATGGTCCATATTTGGTTTTGATAACTCCAATAGAAACGAGGGGAGGCCATGTCAAACAAATGCTGGATGAAAAAAAAAAAAAAAAAAAAAAAAAAAAAAAAAAAAAAACATGCGAAAAACAATAAGGTCTTTCCTCACGGAGAGGAAAGACCTTAACTAGTATCTCAATTGTTTGTAAAACAATTGAAAGGTCTTTCCTGTAAAAGTGATGTTTTCGTTATGTTCTTTGTACGACCTTTCGTTTGATATACGACAAGCATACCTTCTGAAACTTTTCGCTTTTTACACTTAATGACCTCATCCGCCTACATCTTGAGATCGGAAGTATGATATATGTAACACATGGTAGATGAGCTTTCATTTGATATGCGACAACGCCATGTTCTAAAAAGTTTAAATTTTGCACTTAATAACCCCATCCAACCAATTTTTGGAGGTTGGGAATTTGATATTTCAAATGTACACATCATGACCTTTCATTTGATATACAACAACCCTATTGTAAATGAAATTTTTTTTTTTGCACTCAATGACCCCATCCAACCAATTTTTGGGGGACGTCAATTTGAAATTTGAAATGTACGCTTTATGTTCTTTCATTTGATATGCGACAACCTTACCATCTGAGAAATTTGAATTTTTGCACTAAATGACCCCACCCTTCCACCTGGGATGAAAAAGAGGTTTAAAATTTTCATTTTTAAGTAGAGTTTATGGAGACCTTCAATTTGATATATCAGATGACCCCATTTGACAAAGTGCAAAAAATGATGCAATATCAACTATATAAATAGAAGTTATGAAACTCGCAAAGTCAATGCAAAACATGAAAATTTCAAATTTATTTTTGAGTGTTTTTTTTTCCATGGAATGTTTTTGGTATTTGGTTAAACATATAACTATGTCAATCTCTTCAATTTCTTAAACATTTTAAGTGGTTAGCTGTTGATGTTTCAGAAATACTTGCCGCCGCTCGAAAAATTTCAAACTGCATTATCTCTAAAACGACAATAGATATCGCAAATCTGTTAAATGGTAAATGATCTGCAGTTAAAGGACAACACTATAGAAAAAGAAATGGGACAATTGCAAAGTTCACCAAGGTCACAATTAATCATCAAATATATGATGCAATACCAAACTTAAGAACCGGAAGCCGTGGAGACATGGGACTACCACCATTCAACTCAGGACCACTTGACCTTTCAAATATCACAAGGTCAAGGTCATAGTATACTGTGAAGGTCAAGGTGAAATTTCATCATGACCTGACATTGACCTCAAATTGAAGGTCTTGAATTACTGATCATCTTTTCAGTTTATAGTAGGTTGATATCTGTTACCTTTAAAAAGATATACACAAAATACTATACTTTTAATAATCATCCCGTTGTAACTTTTGAACAGACGGTCGGACATTATTGAGCTTATTGTATAAAATGTAGAGCTCGTCGAGAGGAACAATTTATACGCTGGTAGTATGCAGCAAAGTCTTATCGTTTTCCTAATATGTAAGCTTGAAATTGCAGCATAATTTTTTGTTGCACTCGGTGACCTTTGACCTTGGGTGCATGGTAAAGGTCACATGAATTACAGATTATTGGTGAAGGTCCCAAGTCTCTACGACTTCTGGTTCTCGAAATACAATTTTTCTAAAATTATGTACAATTTTTAAAGGGGAATAACTCCTTATAAGGATTAATAACAAAATGATTGTACATGTTCATTAACATTGCCATCTGTTCTTGTACATGTTGCTGTTTTCAAATCGATTCTAGCTTGAATACTTTTTGAGAAAAATGTAAAAGAAAGAAATTTATTCAAGGGGACATAACTCTCATAAGGGATGATGAAATCCTTAGCAGCCTCATATGGTAACACATCATGATAAGATCTAGCTATTGTCCAAATAAGGTCATGATATCTTTTAAAACATTTAAGGGGGGCCATGTTGAAAAAAATCAATAAAAGGGAGATAACTTCTAAAGGGGATGATGAAATCCTACAAAAGTTCATCTTGTAAAAGTTCATGATGAGGTCTATCGATGGTCCATATTTGGTCTTGATAACTTCAACAGAAAGGGGAGGAGGCCTTGTCAAACAAATGTTGGAAGAAAAAAAAGAAAAAGAAAAAGAAACTAGTATCTCAATTGTTTGTAAAACAATTGAAAGGTCTTTCCTGTAAAAGTGATGTTTTCGTTATGTTCTTTGTACGACCTTTCGTTTGATATACGACAAGCATACCTTCTGAAACTTTTCGCTTTTTACACTTAATGACCTCATCCGCCTTCATTTTTGAGATCAGAAGTATGATATATGAAACACATAGTAGATGAGCTTTCATTTGATATGCGACAACGCCAAGTTCTAAAAAGTTTAAATTTTGCACTTAATAACCCCATCCAACCAATTTTTGGAGGTTGGGAATTTGATATTTCAAATGTACACATCATGACCTTTCATTTGATATACAACAACCCTATTGTAAAAGAAATTATTTTTTTTGCACTCAATGACCCCATCCAACTATTTTTTGGGGGACGTCAATTTGAAATTTGAAATGTACGCTTTATGTTCTTTCATTTGATATGCGACAACCTTACCATCTGAGAAATTTGAATGTTTGCACTAAATGACCCCATCCTTCCACCTGGGATGAAAAAGAGGTTTAAAATTTTCATTTTTAAGTAGAGTTTATTGAGACCTTCAATTTGATATATCAGATGACCCCATTTGACAAAGTGCAAATAATGATGCAATATCAACTATATAAATAGAAGTTATGAAACTTACAAAGTCAATGCAAAACTTGAAAATTTCAAATTGATTTTTTGGTGTTTTTTTCCATGGAATGTTTTTGGTATTTGGTCAAACATATAACTATGTCAACCTCTTCAATTTCTAAGACATTTTAAGTGGTAAACTCTTGATGATTCAGAAATACATGCCTCCGCTCGCAAAACTTCAAACTGCATTATCTCTAAAAGGACTATAGATATTTCAAATATGTTAAATGATAAACGATATACAGTTGAACAACAACATTATAGAAAAAGAATTGGGACAATTTCAAAGTTCATAAAGGTCACAATTTATCATCAAATATATGATGCAATACTAAACTTAAGAACCGGAAGTCGTAGAAACATGGGACTAGCACCATTCAACTCAGGACCACTTAACCTTTCAACTATCACAAGGTCAAGGTCATAGTATACTGTGAAGGTCAAGGTGAAATTTCATCATGACCTGACATTGACCTCAAATTGAAGGTCTCGAACTACTGATCATCTTTGCAGTTTATAGTAGGTTGATATCTGTTACCTTTAAAAAGATATTCACACAATACTATACTTTTAAGAATCATCCCGTTGTAACTTTTGAACAGACGGTCGGACATTTTTGGGCTTATTGTATAAAATGTAGAGCTTGTCGAGAAGAACATTTCATACGCTGTATGTATGCAGCAAAGTCTTATCGTTTTCCTAATATGTAAGCTTGAAATTGCAGCATAATTTTTGTTTGCACTCGGTGACCTTTGACCTTGGGTGCATATTAAAGGTCATATGAATTTAAGATTATTGGTGAAGGTTACAAGTCTCTATGACTTCCGGTTCTCGAATATAAATTTTTGAAAATATATTTTTAATTTCTAAAGGGAAATAACTCCTTATAAGGGTTAATAACAAATAAATTGTTTATGTTTATAAACATTGCCATCTGTTCTAATACATGCTGTCATTTTCAATTAAATTCTATCTCTAATACTTTTTGAAAAAAATGCAAATAAAAGAAATTGATTCAAGGGGATATAACTCTCAAAGTAGATGATGAAATCCTATGCAGCCTCATATGGTAATACATTATGATGAGATCTACCTTTTGTCCAAATAAAGTCGTGATATCTTTTAACACATTTTGGGGGGACCATGTTGAAAAAAATCAACAAAAGGGAGATAACTTCTTAAGGGGAAGGTGAAATCCTACAAAAGTTCATCTGGTAAAAGTTCATGTTGAGGTCTATTGATGGTTTAATTTTGGTATTGATAACTCCAATAGAAGCGGTAGGAGGGCGAGCCAAACAAATGCTGGAAGAAAAAAAAGAAAAAAAAACATTAGAAAAACAATAAGGTCTTTCCTCACGGAGAGGAAAGACCTTAAAAACTAGTATCTCAATTGTTTGTAAAACAATTGAAAGGTCTTTCCTGTAAAAGTGATGTTTTCGTTATGTACTTTGTACGACCTTTCGTTTGATATACGACAAGCATACCTTTTCAAACTTTTCGCTTTTAACACTTAATGACCTCATCCGCCTACAGTTTTGAGATCGGAAGTATGATATATGTAATACAGAGTAGATGAGCTTTCATTTGATATGCGACAACGCCATTTTCTAGAAAGTTTGATTTTTGCACTTAATAACCCTATCCAACTAATTTTTTGAGGTCGGGAATTTGATATTTTAAATGTACACATCATGACCTTTCAATTGATATACAACAACCCTATCTTTAAAGAAAATTTATATTTTGCACTCAATGACCCCATCCAACCCATTTTTGGGAGACGTCAATTTGAAATTTGAAATGTACGCTTTATGTTCTTTCATTTGATATGCGACAACCTTACCATCTGAGAAATTTGAATTTTTGCACTAAATGACCCCACCCTTCCACCTGGGATGAAAAAGAGGTTTAAAATTTTCATTTTTAAGTAGAGTTTATTGAGATCTTCAATTTGATATATCAGATGACCCCATTTGACAAAGTGCAAAAAATGATGCAATATCAACTATATAAATAGAAGTTATGAAACTCACAAAGTCAATGCAAAACATGAAAATTTCAAATTTATTTTTGGGTGCTTTTTTTCCATGGAATGTTTTTGGTATTTGGTTAAACATATAACTATGTCAATCTCTTCAATTTCTTAAACATTTTAAGTGGTTAGCTGTTGTTGTTTCAGAAATACTTGCCGCCGCTCGAAAAATTTCAAACTGCATTATCTCTAAAACGACAATAGATATCTCAAATCTGTTAAATGGTAAATGATCTGCAGTTAAAGGACAACACTATAGAAAAAGAAATGGGACAATTTCAAAGTTCACCAAGGTCACAATTAATTATCAAATATATGATGCAATACCAAACTTAAGAACCGGAAGCCGTGGAGACATGGGACTACCACCATTCACCTCAGGACCACTTGACCTTTCAAATATCACAAGGTCAAGGTCATAGTATACTGTGAAGGTCAAGGTGAAATTTCATCATGACCTGACATTGACCTCAAATTGAAGGTCTTGAAATACTGATCATCTTTGCAGTTGATAGTAGGTTGATATATGTTACCTTTTAAAAGATATACACAAAATACTATACTTTTAAGAATCATCCCGTTGTAACTTTTGAACAGACGGTCGGACATTATTGGGCTTATTGTATAAAATGTAGAGCTCGTCGAGAGGAACAATTTACATGCTATATGTATGCAGCAAAGTCTTATCGTTTTACTAATATGTAAGCTTGAAATTGCAGCGTAATTTGTTTTTGCACTCAGTGACCTTTGACCTTGATTATATATTAAAGGTCACATGAATTAAAGATTATTGGTGAAGGTCCCCAGTCTCTACGACTTCTGGTTCTCGAAATACAGTTTTTCTAAAATTATGTACATTTTTTCAAGTGGAATAACTCCTTATAAGGGTTAATAACAAAACGAGTGTACATGTTTATTAGCATTGCCATCTGTTCATGTACATGTTGCCGTTTTCAAATCGATTCTATCTCTTATACTTTATGTGAAAAATGCAAAAGAAAGAAATTGTTTCAAGGGGATATAACTCTCATAGGGGACGCTGAAATCTTAATCAGCCTCACATGGTAATACATTATTATGAGATCTACATTATGTCCAATTAAGGTCATGATATCTTTAAAACCAACGAGGGGGGGTCATGTTGAAAAAAATCAATAAAAGGAAGATAACTCCTAAAGGGGATGATGAAATCTTTAATAGGGTCATTTGGTAATACATCTTGGTGAGGTCTAGCTATGGTCCATATTTGGTCCTAATAACTTCAACAGAAACAAGAGGCGGGCATGTCAAAAAAATGTTGGAAGAAAAAAAGGAAAAACTAGTATCTCAATTGTTTGTAAAACAATTGAAAGGTCTTTCCTGTAAAAGTGATGTTTTCGTTATGTTCTTTGTACGACCTTTCGTTTGATATACGACAAGCATACCTTCTGAAACTTTTCGCTTTTTACACTTAATGACCTCATCCGCCTACATTTTTGAGATCGGAAGTATGATATATGTAACACATGGTAGATGAGCTTTCATTTGATATGCGACAACGCCATGTTCTAAAAAGTTTAAATTTTGCACTTAATAACCCCATCCAACCAATTTTTGGAGGTTGGGAATTTGATATTTCAAATGTACACATCATGACCTTTCATTTGATATACAACAACCCTATTGTAAAAGAAATTATTTTTTTTGCACTCAATGACCCCATCCAACCAATTTTTGGGGGACGTCAATTTGAAATTTGAAATGTACGCTTTATGTTCTTTCATTTGATATGCGACAACCTTACCATCTGAGAAATTTGAATTTTTGCACTAAATGACCCCACCCTTCCACCTGGGATGAAAAAGAGGTTTAAAATTTTCATTTTTAAGTAGAGTTTATTAAGACCTTCAATTTGATATATCAGATGACCCCATTTGACAAAGTGCAAAAAATGATGCAATATCAACTATATAAATAGAAGTTATGAAACTCACAAAGTCAATGCAAAACATGAAAATTTCAAATTTATTTTTGGGTGCTTTTTTTCCATGGAATGTTTTTGGTATTTGGTTAAACATATAACTATGTCAATCTCTTCAATTTCTTAAACATTTTAAGTGGTTAGCTGTTGTTGTTTCAGAAATACTTGCCGCCGCTCGAAAAATTTCAAACTGCATTATCTCTAAAACGACAATAGATATCTCAAATCTGTTAAATGGTAAATGATCTGCAGTTAAAGGACAACACTATAGAAAAAGAAAATGGACAATTTCAAAGTTCACCAAGGTCACAATTAATCATCAAATATATGATGCAATATCAAACTTAAGAACCGGAAGCCGTGGAGACATGGGACTACCACCATTCAACTCAGGACCACTTGACCTTCCAAATATCACAAGGTCAAGGTCATAGTATACTGTGAAGGTCAAGGTGAAATTTCATCATGACCTGACATTGACCTCAAATTGAAGGTCTTGAACTACTGATCATCTTTGCAGTTGATAGTAGGTTGATATATGTTACCTTTTAAAAGATATACACAAAATACTATACTTTTAAGAATCATCCCGTTGTAACTTTTGAACAGACGGTCGGACATTATTGGGCTTATTGTATAAAATGTAGAGCTCGTCGAGAGGAACAATTTACATGCTATATGTATGCAGCAAAGTCTTATCGTTTTACTAATATGTAAGCTTGAAATTGCAGCGTATTTTTTTTTAGCACTCAGTGACCTTTGACCTTGATTGTATATTAAAGGTCACATGAATTAAAGATAATTGGTGAAGGTACTCAGTCTCTACGACTTCTGGTTCTCGAAATACAGTTTTTCTAAAATTATGTACATTTTTTCAAGTGGAATAACTCCTTATAAGGGTTAATAACAAAACGAGTGTACATGTTTATTAGCATTGCCATCTGTTCATGTACATGTTGCCGTTTTCAAATCGATTCTATCTCTTATACTTTATGTGAAAAATGTAAAAGAAAGAAATTGTTTCAAGGGGATATAACTCTCATAGGGGACGCTGAAATCTTGATCAGCCTCACATGGTAATACATCATTATGAGATCTACATTATGTCCAATTAAGGTCATGATATCTTTAAAACCAACGAGGGGGGGTCATGTTGAAAAAAATCAATAAAAGGAAGATAACTCCTAAAGGGGATGATGAAATCCTTAACAGGGTCATTTGGTAATACATCTTGGTGAGGTCTAGCTATGGTCCATATTTGGTCCTAATAACTCCAACAGAAACAAGATGCGGGCATGTCAAAAAAATGTTGGAAGAAAAAAAGGAAAAACTAGTATCTCAATTGTTTGTAAAACAATTGAAAGGTCTTTCCTGTAAAAGTGATGTTTTCGTAATGTTCTTTGTACGACCTTTCGTTCGATATACGACAAGCATACCTTCTGTAACTTTTCGCTTTTTACACTTAATGACCTCATCCGCCTACATTTTTTTAGATCGGAAGTATGATATATGTAACACAGGGTAGATGAGCTTTCATTTGATATGCGACAACGCCATGTTTTAAAAAGTTTGATTTTGGCACTTAATAACCTCATCCAACCAATTTTTGGAGGTTGGGAATTTGATATTTCAAATGTATACATCATGACCTTTCATTTGATATACAACAACCCTATCGTAAAAGAAAATTTATTTTTTGCACTCAATGACCCCATCAAACCAATTTTTGGGGGACGTCAATTTGAAATTTGAAATGTACGCTTTATGTTCTTTCATTTGATATGCGACAACCTTACCATCTGAGAAATTTGAATGTTTGCACTAAATGACCCCACCCTTCCCCCTGGGATGAAAAGGGGGTTTAAAATTTTCATTTTTTAAGTAGAGTTTATTAAGACCTTCAATTTGATATATCAGATGACCCCATTTGACAAAGTGCAAATAATGATGCAATATCAACTATATAAATAGAAGTTATGAAACTTACAAAGTCAATGCAAAACATGAAAATTTCAAATTGATTTTTTGGTGTTTTTTTCCATGGAATGTTTTTGGTATTTGATCAAACACATAACTATGTCAAGCTCTTCAATTTATAAAACATTTTTCGTGGTAAGCTCTTGATGATTCAGAAATACATGCCTCCGCTCGCAAAACTTCAAACTGTATTATCTCTAAAACGACAATAGATATCTCAAATCTGTTAAATGATAAATGATCTACAGTTGAAGGACAACATTATAGAAAAAGAATGTGGACAATTTCAAAGTTCACCAAGGTCACAATTAATCATCAATTATATGATGCAATACAAAACTTGAGAACCGAAATTCGTAGAGACATGGGACTATCACCATTCAACTCAGGACCACTTGACCTTTCAAATGTCACAAGGTCAAGGTCATAGTATAATGTGAAGGTCAAGGTGAAATTTCATCATGACCTGACATTGACCTCAAATTGAAGGTCTTAAACTACTGATCATCTTTGCAGTTTATAGTAGGTTGATATCTGTTACCTTTAAAAAGATATACACACAATACTATACTTTTAAGAATCATCCCGTCGTAACTTTTGAACAGACAGTCGGAATCTTTTGAGCTCAATGTATAAAATGTAGAGCTCGTCGAGAGGAACATTTTATACACTGTAAGTATGCAGCAAACTCTTATTGTTTTCTTAATATGCAAGCTTGAAATTGCAGCGTATTTTTTTTTTGCACTTGGTGACCTTTGACCTTGGGTGCAAATTAAAGGTCACATGAACTTAAGATTATTGGTGTAGGTCCCAAGTCTTTACAACTTCCGGTTCTCGAGATACAATTTTTCAAAAATTGTGTATATTTTTTCAAGGGAAATAACTCCTTATAAGGGTTAACAACAAAATGATTGTATATGTTTATTATCATTGCCATTTGGTCTTGTACATGTTGCCGTTTTCAAATCGATTCTATCTTGAATACTTTTTGAGAAAAATGTAAAAGAAAGAAATTGCTTCAAGGGGACGTAACTCTCATAGGGAATGATGAAATCCTTAGCAGCCTCATATGGTAACACATCATGATGAGATCTAACTTTTGTTCAAATAAGGTCATGATATCTTTTAAAACATTTAAGGGGGGCCATGTTGAAAAAAATCAATAAAAGGGAGATAACTTCTAAAGGGGATGATGAAATCCTACAAAAGTTCATCTAGTAAAAGTTCATGATAAGGTCTATCAATGATCCATATTTGGTCTTGATAACTTCAACAGAAAGGGGATGAGGCTTTGTCAAACAAATGTTGGAAGAAAAAAAAGAAAAAGAAAAAAAAACATTAGAAAAACTAGTATCTCAATTGTTTGTAAAACAATTGAAAGGTCTTTCCTGTAAAAGTGATGTTTTCGTATTGTACTTTGTACGACCTTTCGTTTGATATATGACAAGCATACCTTCTGAAACTTTTCGCTTTTTACACTTAATGACCTCATCTGCCTACATTTTTGAGATCGGAATTATGATGTATGGAACAATGTAGATGAGCTTTCATTTGATATGCGACAACACCATGTTCTAGAAAGTTTGATTTTTGCACTAAATAATCCTATCCAACTAATTTTTGGAGGTCGGGAATTTGATATTTCAAATGTACACATCATGACCTTTCATTTGATATACAACAACCCTACCTTAAAAGAACATTTATTTTTTGCACTCAATGACCCCATCCAACCCATTTTTGGGAGACGTCAATTTGAAATTTGAAATGTACGCCTTTATGTTCTTTCATTTGATATGCGACAACCTTACCATCTGAGAAATTTGAATGTTTGCACTAAATGACCCCACCCGTCCCCCTGGGATGAAAAGGGGGTTTAAAATTTTCATTTTTAAGTAGAGTTTATTAAGACCTTCAATTTGATATATCAGATGACCCCATTTGACAAAGTGCAAATAATGATGCAATATCAACGATATAAATAGAAGTTATGCAACTTACAAAGTCAATGCAAAACTTGAAAATTTCAAATTGATTTTTTGGTGTTTTTTTCCATGGAATGTTTTTGGTATTTGGTCAAACATATATCTATGTCAACCTCTTCAATTTCTAAAACATTTTAAGTGGTAAGCTCTTGATGATTCAGAAATACATGCCTCCGCTCGCAAAACTTCAAACTGCATTATCTCTAAAACGACAATAGATATCTCAAATCTGTTAAATGATAAATGATCTACAGTTGAAGGACAACATTATAGAAAAAGAATTGGGACAATTTCAAAGTTCACCAAGGTCACAATTAATCATCAAATATATGATGCAATACAAAACTTGAGAACCGGAAGTCGTAGAGACATGGGACTATCATCATTCAACTCAGGACCACTTAACCTTTCAAATACTACAAGGTCAAGGTCATAGTATAATGTGAAGGTCAAGGTGAAATTTCATCATGACCTGACATTGACCTCAAATTGAAGGTCTTGAACTACTGATCATCTTTGCAGTTTATAGTAGGTTGATATCTGTTACCTTTAAGAAGATATACACACAATACTATACTTTTAAGAATCATCCCGTCGTAACTTTTGAACAGACAGTCGGACACTTTTAATCTCAGTGTATAAAATGTAGAGCTCGTCGAGAGGAACATTTTATACGCTGTAAGTATGCAGCAAACTCTTATCGTTTTCTTAATATGAAAGCTTGAAATTGCAGCGTATTTTTTTTTTGCACTCGGTGACCTTTGACCTTGGGTGCAAATTAAAGGTCACATGAACTTAAGATTATTGGTGTAGGTCCCAAGTCTTTACGACTTCCGGTTCTCGAGATACAATTTTTCAAAAATTGTGTATATTTTTTCAAGGGAAATAACTCCTTATAAGGGTTAACAACAAAATGATTGTATATGTTAATTAACATTGCCATCTGTTCTTGTACATGTTGCCGTTTTCAAATGGATTCTATCTTGAATACTTTTTGAGAAAAATGTAAAAGAAAGAAATTGCTTCAAGGGGACATAACTCTCATAGGGAATGATGAAATCCTTAGCAGCCTCATATGGTAACACATCATGATGAGATCTAACTATTGTCCAAATAAGGTTATGATATCTTCAAAAACAACGAGGGGGGACCATGTCGAAAAAAAACAATAAAAGGGAGATAACTTTTAAAGGGGATGATGAAATCCTACACAGCCTCATCTGGTAATACTTCATGATGAGGTCTACCGATGGTCCATATTTGGTCTTGATAACTCCAATAGAAACGAAGGGAAGCCATGTCAAACAAATGCTGGATGAAAAAAAAAAAAAAAAAACAGGCGAAAAACAATAAGGTCTTTCCTCGCGGAGAGGAAAGACCTTAAAAACAATAAGGTCTTTCCTCACGTAGGGGAAAGACCTTAAAAAAGAAACAAGGTCACAATTAATCATCAAATATATGATGCAATACCAAACTTGAGAACCGGAAGTCATAGAGACATGGGACTATCACCATTCAACTCAGGACCACTTGACCTTTCAGAGATCACAATGTCAAGGTCATAGTATAATGTGAAGGTCAAGGTGAAATTGCATCATGACGTAACATTGACCTCAAATTGAAGGTCTTGAATTACTGATCATCTTTGCAGTATATAGTAGGTTGATATCTGTTACCTTAAAAAAGATATACACAAAATACTAGATTTTTAAGAATCATCCCGTTGTAACTTTTGAACAGACAGTCGGACATTTTTCGGTTAATAATATAAAATGTAGAGCTCGTCGAGAGGAACATTTTATACGCTGTATGTATGCAGCAAAGTCTTTTCGTTTTCCTAATATGTAAGCTTGAAATTGCAGCGTAATTTTTTTTTGCACTCAGTGACCTTTGACCTTGGGTGCATATTCAAGGTCACATGAATTACAGATTATTGGTGCAGGTCCCAAGTCTCTACACATTCCGGTTCTGAAAATAAAAAAATTCTAAAACTGTTCACAATTTTTCAAGGGGAATAACTCCTTATAAGGGTTAATAACAAAATGATTGTATATGTTCAATAACATTGCCATCTGTTCTTGTACATGTTACCGTTTTCAAATCGATTCTGTCTTGAATACTTTTTGCTAAAAATGTAAAAGAAAGAAATTGCTTCAAGGGGACATAACTCTCATAAGGGATGATGAAATCCTTAGCAGCCTCATATGGTAACATATCATGATAAGATCTAGCTATTGTCCAAATAAGGTCATGATATCTTTTAAAACATTTAAGGGGGGCCATGTTGAAAAAAATCAATAAAAGGGAGATAACTTCTAAAGGGGATGATGAAATCCTACAAAAGTTCATCTTGTAAAAGTTCATGATGAGGTCTATCGATGGTCCATATTTGGTCTTGATAACTTCAACAGAAAGGGGAGGAGGCCTTGTCAAACAAATGTTGGAAGAAAAAAAAGAAAAAGACTAGTATCTCAATTGTTTGTAAAACAATTGAAAGGTCTTTCCTGTAAAAGTGATGCTTTCATAATGTACTTTGTACGACCTTTCGTTTGATATACGACAAGCATACCTTCTGAAACTTTTTACTTTTATCACTTAATGACCTCATCCGCCTACATTTTTGATATCGGAATTATTATATATGTAACATAGAGTAGATGAGCTTTCATTTGATATGCGACAACGCCATATTCTAGAAAGTTTGATTTTTGCACTCAATAACCCTATCTTACTAATTTTTGAAGGTCAGGAATTTGCTATTTGAAATGTACACATAATGACCTTTCATTTGATATACAACAACCCTACCTTAAAAGAACATTTATTTTTTGCACTCAATGACCCCATCCAACTCATTTTTGGGAGACGTCAATTTGAAATTTGAAATGTTCGCTTTATGTTCTTTCATTTGATATGCGACAACCTTACCATCTGAGAAATTTGAATGTTTGCACTAAATGACCCCACCCGTCTCCCTTGGATGAAAAGGGGGTTTCAAATTTTCATTTTTAAGTAGAGTTTATTAAGACCTTCAATTTGATATATCAGATGACCCCATTTGACAAAGTGCAAATAATGATGCAATATCAACTATATAAATAGAAATTATGAAACTTACAAAGTCAATGCAAAACATGAAAATTTCAAATTGAATTTTTTAGTGTTTTTTTAAATGGAATGTTTTTGGTATTTTGTCAAACATATAACTATGTCAACCTCTTCAATTTCTTAAACATTTTAAGTGGTAAGCTCTTGATGATTCAGAAATACATGCCTCCGCTCGCAAAACTTAAAACTGCATTATCTCTAAAACGACAATAGATATCTCAAATCTGTTAAATGATAAATGATCTACAGTTAAAGGACAACATTATAGAAAAAGAATTAAGACAATTTTAAAGTTCACTAAGGTCACAATTAATCATCAAATATATGATGCAATACAAAACTTGAGAACCGGAAGTCGTAAAGACATGGGACTATCACCATTCAACTCAGGACCACTTGACCTTTTAAATATCACAAGGTCAAGGTCATAGTATAATGTGAAGGTCAAGGTGAAATTTCATCATGACCTGACATTGACCTCAAATTGAAGGTCTTGAACTACTGATCATCTTTTAAGTTTATAGTAGGTTGATATCTGTTACCTTTAAAAAGATATACACAAAATACTATACTTTTAATAATCATCCCGTTGTAACTTTTGAACAGACGGTCGGACATTTTTGGGCTTATTACATAAATTGTAGAGTTCGTCGAGAGGAACATTTTATACGCTGTATGTAGGCAGCAAAGTCTTATCGTTTTCCTAATATGTAAGCTTGAAATTGCAGCGTAATTTTTTTTTGCACTCTGTGACCTTTGACCTTGGGTGCATATTGAAGGTCACATGAATTAAAGATTATTGGTGAAGGTCCCAAGTCTCTACGACTTCCAGTTCTTGCAATAGATTTTTTCTAAAATTGTATACAATTTTTCAAGGGGAATAACTCCTTATAAGGGTTAATAACAAAATGATTGTATATGTTCATTAACATTGCCATCTGTTCCTGTACATGTTGCCGTTTTCAAATCGATTCTATCTCTAACATTTTTTGAGAAATGAGCAAAGGAAAGAAATTGTTTCAAGGGGAAATAACTCTCAAAGGGGATGATGAAATTCTATGCAGCCTCATATGGTAATACATCATGATGAGATGTACCTATTGTAAAAATAAGATCATGATATCTTTAAAAACAACGAGGGGGGGTCATGTTGAAAAAAATCAATAAAAGGGAGATAACTTCTAAAGGGGATGATGAAATCCTACACAGCCTCATCTGGTAATACTTCATAATGAGGTCTACCGATGGTCCATATTTGGTTTTGATAACTCCAATAGAAACGAGGGGAGGCCATGTCAAACAAATGCTGGATGAAAAAAAAAAAAAAAAAAAAAAAAAAAAAAAAAAAAAAACATGCGAAAAACAATAAGGTCTTTCCTCACGGAGAGGAAAGACCTTAACAATAAGGTCTTTCCTCACGTAGGGGAAAGACCTTAAAAACATTAGAAAAACAATAAGGTCTTTCCTCACGTAGGGGAAAGACCTTAAAAACATTAGAAAAACAATAAGGTCTTTCCTCACGGAGAGGAAAGACCTTAAAAACACTAGTATCTCAATTGTTTGTAAAACAATTGAAAGGTCTTTCCTGTAAAAGTGATGTTTTCGTCATGTTCTTTGTACGACCTTACGTTTGATATACGACAAGCATACCTTCTGAAATTTTTCGCTTTTTAAACTTAATGACCTCATCCGCCTACATTTTTGAGATCGGAAGTATGATATATGTAACATAGAGTAGATGAGCTTTCATTTGATGTGCGACAACGCCATGTTCTAGAAATTTAGATTTTTGCACTTAATAACCCTATCCAACTAATTTTTGGAGGTCGGAAATTTGATATTTCAAATGTACACATCATGACCTTTTATTTGATATACAACAACTCTATCTTAAAAGTAAATTTATTTTTTGCACTCAATAACCCCATCCAACCAATTTTTGGGGGACGCCAATTTGAAATTTGAAATGTACGCTTTATGTCCTTTCATTTGATATGCGACAACCTTACCATCTGAGAAATTTGAATGTTTGCACTAAATGACCCCACCCGTGTCCCTGGGATGAAACGGGGGTTTAAAATTTTCATCTTGAAGTAGAGTTTATTAAGACCTTCAATTTGATATATCTGATGACCCCTTTTGACAAAGTGCAAATAATGATGCAATATCAACTATATAAATAGAAGTTATGAAACTTACAAAGTCAATGCAAAACATGAAAATTTCAAAATGATTTTTTTGTGGTTTTTTTCCATGGAATGTTTTCGGTATTTAGTCAAACATATAGCTATGTTAACTTCTTCAATTTCGAAAACATTTTAAGCGGTAAGCTCTTGTTGATTCAGAAATACATGCCGCCGCTCGCAAAACTTCAAACTGCATTATCTCTACAACGACAATAGATATCTCAAATCTGTTAAATGATAAATGATCTACAGTTGAAGGACAACATCATAGAAAAAGAATTGGGACAATTTCAATGTTCACCAAGGTCACAATTAATCATCAAATATATGATGCAATACCAAACTTGAGAACCGGAAGTCGTAGAGACATCGGATTATCACCATTCAACTCAAGACCACTTGACCTTTCAAATATCACAAGGTCAAGGTCATAGTATAATGTGAAGGTCAAGGTGAAATTTCATCATGACCTGACATTGACCTCAAATTGAAGGTCTTGAATTACTGATCATCTTTTCAGTTTATAGTAGGTTGATATCTGTTACCTTTAAAAAGATATACACAAAATACTATACTTTTAATAATCATCCCATTGTAACTTTTGAACAGACGGTCGGACATTTTTGGGCTTATTATATAAAATGTAGAGTTCGTCGAGAGGAACATTTTATACGCTGTATGTAGGCAGCAAAGTCTTATCGTTTTCCTAATATGTAAGCTTGAAATTGCAGCGTAATTTTTTTTTGCACTCTGTGACCTTTGACCTTGGGTGCATTTTGAAGGTCACATGAATTAAAGATTATTGGTGAAGGTCCCAAGTCTCTACGTCTTCCAGTTCTTGAAATAGATTTTTTCTAAAATTGTATACAATTTTTCAAGGGAAATAACTCCTTATAAGGGTTAATAACAAAATGATTGTATATGTTCATTAACATTGCCATCTGTTCCTGTACATGTTGCCGTTTTCAAATCGATTCTATCTCTAACATTTTTTGAGAAATGAGCAAAGGAAAGAAATTGTTTCAAGGGGAAATAACTCTCAAAGGGGATGATGAAATTGTATGCAGCCTCATATGGTAATACATCATGATGAGATGTACCTATTGTCCAAATAAGATCATGATATCTTTAAAAACAACGAGGGGGGGCCATGTTGAAAAAAATCAATAAAAGGGAGATAACTTCTAAAGGGGATGATGAAATCCTACACAGCCTCATCCTGTAATACTTCATAATGAGGTCTACCGATGGTCCATATTTGGTTTTGATAACTCCAATAGAAACGAGGGGAGGCCATGTCAAACAAATGCTGGATGAAAAAAAAAAAAAAAAAAAAAAAAAAACTAGTATCTCAATTGTTTGTAAAACAATTGAAAGGTCTTTCCTGTAAAAGTGATGTTTTCGTTATGTTCTTTGTACGACCTTTCGTTTGATATACGACAAGCATACCTTCTGAAACTTTTCACTTTTTACACTTAATGACCTCATCAGCCTACATTTTTGAGATCGGAAGTATGATGTATGTAACACAGGATAGATGAGCTTTCATTTGATATGCGACAACGCCATGTTCTAGAAAGTTTGATTTTTGCACTTAATGACCTCATCCGCCTACATTTTTGAGATCGGAAGTATGATATATGTAACACATGGTAGATGAGCTTTCATTTGATATGCGACAACGCCATGTTCTAAAAAGTTTAAATTTTGCACTTAATTACCCCATCCAACCAATTTTTGGAGGTTGGGAATTTGATATTTCAAATGTACACATCATGACCTTTCATTTGATATACAACAACCCTATTGTAAAAGAAATTAATTTTTTTGCACTCAATGACCCCATCCAACCAATTTTTGGGGGACGTCAATTTGAAATTTGAAATGTACGCTTTATGTTCTTTCATTTGATATGCGACAACCTTACCATCTGAGAAATTTGAATTTTTGCACTAAATGACCCCACCCTTCCACCTGGGATGAAAAAGAGGTTAAAAATTTTCATTTTGAAGTAGAGTTTATTGAGACCTTCAATTTGATATATCAGATGACCCCATTTGACAAAGTGCAAAAAATGATGCAATATCAACTATATAAATAGAAGTTATGAAACTCACAAAGTCAATGCAAAACATGAAAATTTCAAATTTATTTCTGGGTGGTTTTTTTCCATGGAATGTTTTTGGTAATTGGTTAAACATATAACTATGTCAATCTCTTCAATTTCTTAAACATTTTAAGTGGTTAGCTGTTGTTGTTTCAGAAATATTTGCCGCCGCTCGAAAAATTTCAAACTGCATTATCTCTAAAACGACAATAGATATCTCAAATCTGTTAAATGGTAAATGATCTGCAGTTAAAGGACAACATTATAGAAAAAGAAATGGGACAATTTCAAAGTTCACCAAGGTCACAATTAATCATCAAATATATGATGCAATACCAAACTTAAGAACTGGAAGCCGTGGAGACATGGGACTACCACCATTCAACTCAGGACCACTTGACCTATCAAATATCACAAGGTCAAGGTCATAGTATACTGTGAAGGTCAAGGTGAAATTTCATCATGACCTGACATTGACCTCAAATTGAAGGTCTTGCAATACTGATCATCTTTGCAGTTGATAGTAGGTTGATATATGTTACCTTTTAAAAGATATACACAAAATACTATACTTTTAAGAATCATCCCGTTGTAACTTTTGAACAGACGGTCGGACATTATTGGGCTTATTGTATAAAATGTAGAGCTCGTCGAGAGGAACAATTTACATGCTATATGTATGCAGCAAAGTCTTATCGTTTTACTAATATGTAAGCTTGAAATTGCAGCGTAATTTTTTTTTGCACTCAGTGACCTTTGACCTTGATTGTATAGTAAAGGTCACATGAATTAAAGATTATTGGTGAAGGTCACCAGTCTCTACGACTTCTGGTTCTCGAAATACAGTTTTTCTAAAATGATGTACATTTTTTCAAGTGGAATAACTCCTTATAAGGGTTAATAACAAAACGAGTGTACATGTTTATTAGCATTGCCATCTGTTCATGTACATGTTGCCGTTTTCAAATCGATTCTATCTCTTATACTTTATGTGAAAAATGCAAAAGAAAGAAATTGTTTCAAGGGGATATAACTCTCATAGGGGACGCTGAAATCTTAATCAGCCACACATGGTAATACATCATTATGAGATCTACATTATGTCCAATTAAGGTCATGATATCTTTAAAACCAACGAGGGGGGGTCATGTTGAAAAAAATCAATAAAAGGAAGATAACTCCTAAAGGGGATGATGAAATCCTTAACAGGGTCATTTGGTAATACATCTTGGTGAGGTCTAGCTATGGTCCATATTTGGTCCAAATAACTTCAACAGAAACAAGAGGCGGGCATGTCAAAAAAATGTTGGAAGAAAAAAAGGAAAAAAAAGAAAAAAAAACACTAGTATCTCAATTGTTTGTAAAACAATTGAAAGGTCTTTCCTGTGAAAGTGATGTTTTCGTAATGTTCTTTGTACGACCTTTCGTTCGATATACGACAAGCATACCTTCTGTAACTTTTCGCTTTTTACAATTAATGACCTCATCCTCCTACATTTTTTAGATCGGATGTATGATATATGTAACACAGGGTAGATGAGCTTTCATTTGATATGCGACAACGCCATGTTTTAAAAAGTTTGATTTTTGCACTTAATAACCTCATCCAACCAATTTTTGGAGGTTGGGAATTTGATATTTCAAATGTATACATCATGACCTTTCATTTGATATACAACAACCCTATCGTAAAAGAAAATTTATTTTTTGCACTCAATGACCCCATCCAACCAATTTTTGGGGGACGTCAATTTGAAATTTGAAATGTACGCTTTATGTTCTTTCATTTGATATGCGACAACCTTACCATCTGAGAAATTTGAATGTTTGCACTAAATGACCCCACCCTTCCCCCTGGGATGAAAAGGGGGTTTAAAATTTTCATTTTTAAGTAGAGTTTATTAAGACCTTCAATTTGATATATCAGATGACCCCATTTGACAAAGTGCAAATAATGATGCAATATCAACTATATAAATAGAAGTTATGAAACTTACAAAGTCAATGCAAAACATGAAAATTTCAAATTGATTTTTTGGTGTTTTTTTCCATGGAATGTTTTTGGTATTTGGTCAAACATATAACTATGTCAACCTCTTCAATTTCTAAAACATTTTTCGTGGTAAGCTCTTGATGATTCAGAAATACATGCCTCCGCTCGCAAAACTTCAAACTGCATTATCTCTAAAACGACAATAGATATCTCAAATCTGTTAAATGATAAATGATCTACAGTTGAAGGACAACATTATAGAAAAAGAATGTGGACAATTTCAAAGTTCACCAAGGTCACAATTAATCATCAAATATATGATGCAATACAAAACTTGAGAACCGGAAGTCGTAGAGACATGGGACTATCACCATTCAACTCAGGACCACTTGACCTTTCAAATGTCACAAGGTCAAGGTCATAGTATAATGTGAAGGTCAAGGTGAAATTTAATTATGACCTGACATTGACCTCAAATTGAAGGTCTTGAACTACTGATCATCTTTGCAGTTTATAGTAGGTTGATATCTGTTACCTTTAAAAAGATATACACACAATACTATACTTTTAAGAATCATCCCGTCGTAACTTTTGAACAGACAGTCGGAATCTTTTGAGCTCAGTGTATAAAATGTAGAGCTCGTCGAGAGGAACATTTTATACACTGTAAGTATGCAGCAAACTCTTATCGTTTTCTTAATATGCAAGCTTGAAATTGCAGCGTAATTTTTTTTTGCACTTGGTGACCTTTGACCTTGGGTGCAAATTAAAGGTCACATGAACTTAAGATTATTGGTGTAGGTCCCAAGTCTTTACGACTTCCGGTTCTCGAGATACAATTTTTCAAAAATTGTGTATATTTTTTCAAGGGAAATAACTCCTTATAAGGGTTAACAACAAAATGATTGTATATGTTTATTATCATTGCCATTTGGTCTTGTACATGTTGCCGTTTTCAAATCGATTCTATCTTGCATACTTTTTGAGAAAAATGTAAAAGAAAGAAATTACTTCAAGGGGACGTAACTCTCATAGGGAATGATGAAATCCTTAGCAGCCTCATATGGTAACACATCATGATGAGATCTAACTTTTGTCCAAATAAGGTCATGATATCTTTTAAAACATTTAAGGGGGGCCATGTTGAAAAAAATCAATTAAAGGGAGATAACTTCTTAAGGGGAAGGTGAAATCCTACAAAAGTTCATCTGGTAAAAGTTCATGTTGAGGTCTATTGATGGTTTAATTTTGGTATTGATAACTCCAATAGAAGCGGTAGGAGGGCGAGCCAAACAAATGCTGGAAGAAAAAAAAGAAAAAAAAACATTAGAAAAACAATAAGGTCTTTCCTCACGGAGAGGAAAGACCTTAAAAACTAGTATCTCAATTGTTTGTAAAACAATTGAAAGGTCTTTCCTGTAAAAGTGATGTTTTCGTATTGTAATTTGTACGACCTTTCGTTTGATATAAGACAGCATACCTTCTGAAACTTTTCGCTTTTTACACTTAATGACCTCATCCGCCTACATTTTTGAGATCGGAATTATGATACATGGAACAGAGTAGATGAGCTTTCTTTTGATATGCGACAACACCATGTTCTAAAAAGTTTGATTTTTGCACTTAATAACCCTATCCAACTAATTTTTGGAGGTCGGGAATTTGATATATCAAATGTACACATCATGACCTTTCATTTGATATACAACAACCCTACCTTAAAAGAAAATTTATTTTTTGCACTCAATGACCCCATCCAACCAATTTTTTGGAGACGTCAATTTGAAATTTGAAATGTACGCTTTATGTTCTTTCATTTGATATGCAACAACCTTACCATCTGAGAAATTTGAATGTTTGCACTAAATGACCCCACCCGTCCCCCTGGGATGAAAAGGAGGTTTAAAATTTTCATTTTTAAGTAGAGTTTATTGAGACCTTCAATTTGATATATCAGATGACCCCATTTGACAAAGTGCAAATAATGATGCAATATCAACTATATAAATAGAAGTTATGAAACTTACAAAGTCAATGCAAAACTTGAAAATTTCAAATTGATTTTTTGGTGTTTTTTTCCATGGAATGTTTTTGGTATTTGGTCAAACATATAACTATGTCAACCTCTTCAATTTCTAAGACATTTTAAGTGGTAAACTCTTGATGATTCAGAAATACATGCCTCCGCTCGCAAAACTTCAAACTGCATTATCTCTAAAAGGACTATAGATATTTCAAATATGTTAAATGATAAACGATATACAGTTGAACAACAACATTATAGAAAAAGAATTGGGACAATTTCAAAGTTCATAAAGGTCACAATTTATCATCAAATATATGATGCAATACTAAACTTAAGAACCGGAAGTCGTAGAAACATGGGACTAGCACCATTCAACTCAGGACCACTTAACCTTTCAACTATCACAAGGTCAAGGTCATAGTATACTGTGAAGGTCAAGGTGAAATTTCATCATGACCTGACATTGACCTCAAATTGAAGGTCTCGAACTACTGATCATCTTTGCAGTTTATAGTAGGTTGATATCTGTTACCTTTAAAAAGATATTCACACAATACTATACTTTTAAGAATCATCCCGTTGTAACTTTTGAACAGACGGTCGGACATTTTTGGGCTTATTGTATAAAATGTAGAGCTTGTCGAGAAGAACATTTCATACGCTGTATGTATGCAGCAAAGTCTTATCGTTTTCCTAATATGTAAGCTTGAAATTGCAGCGTAATTTTTGTTTGCACTCGGTGACCTTTGACCTTGGGTGCATATTAAAGGTCATATGAATTTAAGATTATTGGTGAAGGTTACAAGTCTCTATGACTTCCGGTTCTCGAATATAAATTTTTGAAAATATATTTTTAATTTCTAAAGGGAAATAACTCCTTATAAGGGTTAATAACAAATAAATTGTTTATGTTTATAAACATTGCCATCTGTTCTAATACATGCTGTCATTTTCAATTAAATTCTATCTCTAATACTTTTTGAAAAAAATGCAAATAAAAGAAATTGATTCAAGGGGATATAACTCTCAAAGTAGATGATGAAATCCTATGCAGCCTCATATGGTAATACATTATGATGAGATCTACCTTTTGTCCAAATAAAGTCGTGATATCTTTTAACACATTTTGGGGGGACCATGTTGAAAAAAATCAACAAAAGGGAGATAACTTCTTAAGGGGAAGGTGAAATCCTACAAAAGTTCATCTGGTAAAAGTTCATGTTGAGGTCTATTGATGGTTTAATTTTGGTATTGATAACTCCAATAGAAGCGGTAGGAGGGCGAGCCAAACAAATGCTGGAAGAAAAAAAAGAAAAAACTAGTATCTCAATTGTTTGTAAAACAATTGAAAGGTCTTTCCTGTAAAAGTGATGTTTTCGTATTGTAATTTGTACGACCTTTCGTTTGATATAAGACAGCATACCTTCTGAAACTTTTCGCTTTTTACACTTAATGACCTCATCCGCCTACATTTTTGAGATCGGAATTATGATACATGGAACAGAGTAGATGAGCTTTCTTTTGATATGCGACAACACCATGTTCTAGAAATTTAGATTTTTGCACTTAATAACCCTATCCAACTAATTTTTGGAGGTCGGGAATTTGATATATCAAATGTACACATCATGACCTTTCATTTGATATACAACAACCCTACCTTAAAAGAAAATTTATTTTTTGCACTCAATGACCCCATCCAACCAATTTTTTGGAGACGTCAATTTGAAATTTGAAATGTACGCTTTATGTTCTTTCATTTGATATGCAACAACCTTACCATCTGAGAAATTTGAATGTTTGCACTAAATGACCCCACCCGTCCCCCTGGGATGAAAAGGAGGTTTAAAATTTTCATTTTTAAGTAGAGTTTATTGAGACCTTCAATTTGATATATCAGATGACCCCATTTGACAAAGTGCAAATAATGATGCAATATCAACTATATAAATAGAAGTTATGAAACTTACAAAGTCAATGCAAAACTTGAAAATTTCAAATTGATTTTTTGGTGTTTTTTTCCATGGAATGTTTTTGGTATTTGGTCAAACATATAACTATGTCAACCTCTTCAATTTCTAAGACATTTTAAGTGGTAAACTCTTGATGATTCAGAAATACATGCCTCCGCTCGCAAAACTTCAAACTGCATTATCTCTAAAAGGACTATAGATATTTCAAATATGTTAAATGATAAACGATATACAGTTGAACAACAACATTATAGAAAAAGAATTGGGACAATTTCAAAGTTTATAAAGGTCACAATTTATCATCAAATATATGATGCAATACTAAACTTAAGAACCGGAAGTCGTAGAAACATGGGACTAGCACCATTCAACTCAGGACCACTTAACCTTTCAACTATCACAAGGTCAAGGTCATAGTATACTGTGAAGGTCAAGGTGAAATTTCATCATGACCTGACATTGACCTCAAATTGAAGGTCTCGAACTACTGATCATCTTTGCAGTTTATAGTAGGTTGATATCTGTTACCTTTAAAAAGATATTCACACAATACTATACTTTTAAGAATCATCCCGTTGTAACTTTTGAACAGACGGTCGGACATTTTTGGGCTTATTGTATAAAATGTAGAGCTTGTCGAGAAGAACATTTCATACGCTGTATGTATGCAGCAAAGTCTTATCGTTTTCCTAATATGTAAGCTTGAAATTGCAGCGTAATTTTTGTTTGCACTCGGTGACCTTTGACCTTGGGTGCATATTAAAGGTCATATGAATTTAAGATTATTGGTGAAGGTTACAAGTCTCTATGACTTCCGGTTCTCGAATATAAATTTTTGAAAATATATTTTTAATTTCTAAAGGGAAATAACTCCTTATAAGGGTTAATAACAAATAAATTGTTTATGTTTATAAACATTGCCATCTGTTCTAATACATGCTGTCATTTTCAATTAAATTCTATCTCTAATACTTTTTGAAAAAAATGCAAATAAAAGAAATTGATTCAAGGGGATATAACTCTCAAAGTAGATGATGAAATCCTATGCAGCCTCATATGGTAATACATTATGATGAGATCTACCTTTTGTCCAAATAAAGTCGTGATATCTTTTAACACATTTTGGGGGGACCATGTTGAAAAAAATCAACAAAAGGGAGATAACTTCTTAAGGGGAAGGTGAAATCCTACAAAAGTTCATCTGGTAAAAGTTCATGTTGAGGTCTATTGATGGTTTAATTTTGGTATTGATAACTCCAATAGAAGCGGTAGGAGGGCGAGCCAAACAAATGCTGGAAGAAAAAAAAGAAAAAAAAACATTAGAAAAACAATAAGGTCTTTCCTCACGGAGAGGAAAGACCTTAACTAGTATCTCAATTGTTTGTAAAACAATTGAAAGGTCTTTCCTGTAAAAGTGATGTTTTCGTAATGTTCTTTGTACGACCTTTCGTTCGATATACGACAAGCATACCTTCTGTAACTTTTCGCTTATTACACTTAATGACCTCATCCGCCTACATTTTGAGATCGGAAGTATGATATATGTAACATAGAGTAGATAAGCTTTAATTTGATATGCGACAACGCCATGTTTTAAAAAGTTTGATTTTTGCACTTAATAACCTCATCCAACCAATTTTTGGAGGTTGGGAATTTGATATTTCAAATGTATACATCATGACCTTTCATTTGATATACAACAACCCTATCGTAAAACAAAATTTATTTTTTGCACACAATGACCCCATCCAACCAATTTTTGGGGGACGTCAATTTGAAATTTGAAATGTACGCTTTATGTTCTTTCATTTGATATGCGACAACCTTACCATCTGAGAAATTTGAATGTTTGCACTAAATGACCCCACCCTTCCCTCTGGGATGAAAAGGGGGTTTAAAATTTTCATTTTTTAAGTAGAGTTTATTAAGACCTTCAATTTGATATATCAGATGACCCCATTTGACAAAGTGCAAATAATGATGCAATATCAACTATATAAATAGAAGTTATGAAACTTACAAAGTCAATGCAAAACATGAAAATTTCAAATTGATTTTTTGGTGTTTTTTTCCATGGAATGTTTTTGGTATTTGGTCAAACACATAACTATGTCAACCTCTTCAATTTCTAAAACATTTTTCGTGGTAAGCTCTTGATGATTCAGAAATACATGCCTCCGCTCGCAAAACTTCAAACTGCATTATCTCTAAAACGACAATAGATATCTCAAATCTGTTAAATGATAAATGATCTACAGTTGAAGGACAACATTATAGAAAAAGAATGTGACAATTTCAAAGTTCACCAAGGTCACAATTAATCATCAAATATATGATGCAATACAAAACTTGAGAACCGGAAGTCGCAGAGACATGGGACTATCACCATTCAACTCAGGACCACTTGACCTTTCAAATGTCACAAGGTCAAGGTCATAAAATAATGTGAAGGTCAAGGTGAAATTTCATCATGACCTGACATTGACCTCAAATTGAAGGTATTGAACTACTGATCATCTTTGCAGTTTATAGTAGGTTGATATCTGTTACCTTTAAAAAGATATACACACAATACTATACTTTTAAGAATCATCCCGTCGTAACTTTTGAACAGACAGTCGGAATCTTTTGAGCTCAGTGTATAAAATGTAGAGCTCGTCGAGAGGAACATTTTATACACTGTAAGTATGCAGCAAACTCTTATCGTTTTCTTAATATGCAAGCCTGAAATTGCAGCGTAATTTTTTTTTTGCACTTGGTGACCTTTGACCTTGGGTGCAAATTAAAGGTCACATGAACTTAAGATTTTTGGTGTAGGTCCCAAGTCTTTACGACTTCCGGTTCTCGAGATACAATTTTTCAAAAATTGTGTATATTTTTTCAAGGGAAATAACTCCTTATAAGGGTTAACAACAAAATGATTGTATATGTTTATTATCATTGCCATTTGGTCTTGTACATGTTGCCGTTTTCAAATCGATTCTATCTTGAATAATTTTTGAGAAAAATGTAAAAGAAAGAAATTGCTTCAAGGGGACGTAACTCTCATAGGGAATAATGAAATCCTTAGCAGCCTCATATGGTAACACATCATGATGAGATCTAAATTTTGTCCAAATAAGGTCATGATATCTTTTAAAACATTTAAGGGGGGCCATGTTGAAAAAAATCAATAAAAGGGAGATAACTTCTAAAGGGGATGATGAAATCCTACAAAAGTTCATCTGGTAAAAGTTCATGATGAGGTCTATCAATGATCCATATTTGGTCTTGATAACTTCAACAGAAAGGGGATGAGGCCTTGTCAAACAAATGTTGGAAGAAAAAAAAGAAAAAGAAAAAAAAACACTAGTATCTCAATTGTTTGTAAAACAATTGAAAGGTCTTTCCTGTAAAAGTGATGTTTTCGTAATGTTCTTTGTTCGACCTTTCGTTTGATATACGACAAGCATACCTTCTGAAACTTTTCGCTTTTTACACTTATTGACCTCATCCGCCTACATTTTTAAGATCAGAAGTATAATATATGTAACACAGGGTAGATGAGCTTTCATTTGATATGCAACAACTCTATGTTCTAGAAAGTTTGATTTTTGCACTTAATAACCCTATCCCACTAACTTTTGGAGGTCGGGATTTGATATTTCCAATGTACACATCATGACCTTTCATTTAATATACAACAACCTTATCTTAAAAGAAAATTTATTTTTTGCACTCAATGACCCCATCCAGCCAATTTTTGGGAGACGTCAATTTGAAATTTGAAATGTACGCTTTATGTTCTTTCATTTGATATGCGACAACCTTACCATCTGAGAAATTTGAATTTTTGCACTAAATGACCCCACCCTTCCACCTGGGATGAAAAAGAGGTTTAAAATTTTCATTTTTAAGTAGAGTTTATTGAGACCTTCAATTTGATATATCAGATGACCCCATTTGACAAAGTGCAAAAAATGATGCAATATCAACTATATAAATAGAAGTTATGAAACTCACAAAGTCAATGCAAAACATAAAAATTTCAAATTTATTTTTTGGTGTTTTTTTTCCATGGAATGTTTTGGGTATTTGGTTAAACATATAACTATGTCAATCTCTTCAATTTCTTAAACATTTTAAGTGGTTAGCTGTTGTTGTTTCAGAAATACTTGCCGCCGGTCGAAAATTGTTAAACTGCATTATCTCTAAAACGACAATAGATATCTCAAATCTGTTAAATGGTAAATGATCTGCAGTTAAAGGACAACACTATAGAAAAAGAAATGGGACAATTTTAAAGTTCACCAAGGTCACAATTAATCATCAAATATATGATGCAATACCAAACTTAAGAACCGGAAGCCGTGGAGACATGGGACTACCACCATTCAACTCAGGACCACTTGACCTTTCAAATATCACAAGGTCAAGGTCATAGTATACTGTGAAGGTCAAGGTGAAATTTCATCATGACCTGACATTGACCTCAAATTGAAGGTCTTGAAATACTGATCATCTTTGCAGTTGATAGTAGGTTGATATATGTTACCTTTTAAAAGATATACACAAAATACTATACTTTTAAGAATCATCCCGTTGTAACTTTTAAACAGACGGTCGGACATTATTGGGCTTATTGTATAAAATGTAGAGCTCGTCGAGAGGAACAATTTACATGCTATATGTATGCAGCAAAGTCTTATCGTTTTACTAATATGTAAGCTTGAAATTGCAGCGTAATTTTTTTTTGCACTCAGTGACCTTTGACCTTGATTGTATATTAAAGGTCACATGAATTAAAGATTATTGGTGAAGGTCCCCAGTCTCTACGACTTCTGGTTCTCGAAATACAGTTTTTCTAAAATTATGTACATTTTTTCAAGTGGAATAACTCCTTATAAGGGTTAATACCAAAACGAGTGTACATGTTTATTAGCATTGCCATCTGTTCATGTACATGTTGCCGTTTTCAAATCGATTCTAGCTTGAATACTTTTTGAGAAAAATGTAAAAGAAAGAAATTGATTCAAGGGGACATAACTCTCATAAGGGATGATGAAATCCTTAGCAGCCTCATATGGTAACACATCATGATAAGATCTAGCTATTGTCCAAATAAGGTCATGATATCTTTTAAAACATTTAAGGGGGGCCATGTTGAAAAAAATCAATAAAAGGGAGATAACTTCTAAAGGGGATGATGAAATCCTACAAAAGTTCATCTTGTAAAAGTTCATGATGAGGTCTATCGATGGTCCATATTTGGTCTTGATAACTTCAACAGAAAGGGGAGGAGGCCTTGTCAAACAAATGTTGGAAGAAAAAAAAGAAAAAGAAAAAAAAACACTAGTATCTCAATTGTTTGTAAAACAATTGAAAGGTCTTTCCTGTAAAAGTGATGTTTTCGTAATGTACTTTGTACGACCTTTCGTTTGATATACGACAAGCATACCTTCTGTAACTTTTCGCTTTTTACACTTAATGACCTCATCCGCCTACATTTTTTAGATCGGAAGTATGATATATGTAACACAGGGTAGATGAGCTTTCATTTGATATGCGACAACGCCATGTTTTAAACAGTTTGATTTTTGCACTTAATAACCTCATCCAACCAATTTTTGGAGGTTGGGAATTTGATATTTCAAATGTATACATCATGACCTTTCATTTGATATACAACAACCCTATCGTAAAAGAAAATTTATTTTGTGCACTCAATGACCCCATCCAACCAATTTTTGGGGAAACGTCAATTTGAAATTTGAAATGTACGCTTTATGTTCATTCATTTGATATGCGACAACCTTACCATCTGAGAAATTTGAATGTTTGCACTTAATGACCCCACCCGTCCCCCTGGGATGACAGAGGGGTTTTAAATTTTCATTTTTAAGTAGAGTTTATAAAGACCTTCAATTTGATATATCAGATGACCCCATTTGACAAAGTACAAATAATGATGCAATATCAACTATATAAATAGAACTTATGAAACTTACAAAGTCAATGCAAAACTTGAAAATTTCAAATTGAATTTTTGGTGTTTTTTTACATGGAATGTTTTTAGTATTTGGTCAAACATATAACTAAGTTAATCTCTTCAATTTATAAAACATTTTAAGTGGTAAGCTCTTGTTAATTCAGAAATACATGCCTCCTCTCGCAAAATTTCAAACTGCATTATCTCTAAAACGATAAAAGATATCTCAAGTCTGTTAAATGATAAATGATCTACAGTTGAAGGAAAACATTATAGGAAAAGAATTGGGACAATTTCACAGTTCACCAAGGTCACAATTATTCATCAAATATATGATGCAATACCAAACTTGAGAACCGGAAGTCGTGGAGACATGGGACTACCACCATTCAACTCAGCACCACTAAACCTTTCAAATATCTCAAGGTCAAGGTCATAGTATACTGTGAAGGTCAAGGTGAAATTTCATCATGACCTGACATTGACCTCAAATTGACGGTCTTGAATTACTGATCATCTTTGCAGTTTATAGTAGGTTGGTATCTGTTACCTTTAAAAAGATATACACACAATACTATACTTTTAAGAATCATCCCGTCGTAACTTTTGAACAGACGGTCGGACATTTTTGGACTTATCATATAAAATGTAGAGCTTGTCGAGAGGAACATTTTATACGCTGTATGTATAGAACAAAGTCTTATCGTTTTCCTAATATTCAAGCTTGAAATTGCAGCGTAATTTTTTTTTGCACTCAGTGACCTTTGACCTTGACTGCATATTAAAGGTCACATGAATTAAAGATTATTGGTGAAGGTCCCAAGTCTCTACGACTTCTGGTTCTCGAAATACAATTTTTCTAAAATTATGTAAAATTTTTCAAGGGGAATGACTCCTTATAAGAGTTAACAACAAAATGATTGTACATGTTCATTAACATTGCCATCTGTTCCTGTACATGTTGCTGTTTTCAAATCGATACTAGCTTGAAGACTTTTTGAGAAAAATGTAAAAGAAAGAAATTGCTTCAAGGGGACATAACTCTCATAGGGAATGATGAAATCCTTAGCAGCCTCATATGGTAACACATCATGATGAGATCTAGCTATTGTCCAAATAAGGTCATGATATCTTTTAAAACATTTAAGGGGGGCCATGTTGAAAAAAATCAATAAAAGGGAGATAACTTCTAAAGGGGATGATGAAATCCTACAAAAGTTCATCTGGTAAAAGTTCATGATGAGGTCTATCAATGATCCATATTTGGTTTTGATAACTTCAACAGAAAGGGGATGAGGCCTTGTCAAACAAATGTTGGAAGAAAAAAAAGAAAAACTAGTATCTCAATTGTTTGTAAAACAATTGAAAGGTCTTTCCTGTAAAAGTGATGTTTTCGTAATGTTCTTTGTACGACCTTTCGTTCGATATACGACAAGCATACCTTCTGTAACTTTTCGCTTTTTACACTTAATGACCTCATCCGCCTACATTTTTTAGATCGGAAGTATGATATATGTAACACAGGGTAGATGAGCTTTCATTTGATATGCGACAACGCCATGTTTTAAAAAGTTTGATTGTTGCACTTAATAACCTCATCCAACCAATTTTTGGAGGTTGGGAATTTGATATTTCAAATGTATACATCATGACCTTTCATTTGATATACAACAACCCTATCGTAAAAGAAAATTTATTTTTTGCACTCAATGACCCCATCCAACCAATTTTTGGGGGACGTCAATTTGAAATTTGAAATGTACGCTTTATGTTCTTTCATTTGATATGCGACAACCTTACCATTTGAGAAATTTGAATGTTTGCACTAAATGACCCCACCCTTCCCCCTGGGATGAAAAGGGGGGTTAAAATTTTCATTTTTTAAGTAGAGTTTATTAAGACCTTCAATTTGATATATCAGATGACCCCATTTGACAAAGTGCAAATAATGATGCAATATCAACTATATAAATAGAAGTTATGAAACTTACAAAGTCAATGCAAAACATGAAAATTTCAAATTGATTTTTTGGTGTTTTTTTCCATGGAATGTTTTTGGTATTTGGTCAAACACATAACTATGTCCACCTCTTCAATTTCTAAAACATTTTTCGTGGTAAGCTCTTGATGATTCAGAAATACATGCCTCCGCTCGCAAAACTTCAAACTGCATTATCTCTAAAACGACAATAGATATCTCAAATCTGTTAAATGATAAATGATCTACAGTTGAAGGACAACATTATAGAAAAAGAATGTGGACAATTTCAAAGTTCACCAAGGTCACAATTAATCATCAAATATATGATGCAATACAAAACTTGAGAACCGGAAGTCGTAGAGACATGGGACTATCACCATTCAACTCAAGACCACTTGACCTTTCAAATGTCACAAGGTCAAGGTCATAGTTTAATGTGAAGGTCAAGGTGAAATTTCATCATGACCTGACATTGACCTCAAATTGAAGGTCTTGAACTACTGATCATCTTTGCTGTTTATAGTAGGTTGATATCTGTTACCTTTAAAAAGATATACACACAATACTATACTTTTAAGAATCATCCCGTCGTAACTTTTGAACAGACAGTCGGAATCTTTTGAGCTCAGTGTATAAAATGTAGAGCTCGTCGAGAGGAACATTTTATACACTGTAAGTATGCAGCAAACTCTTATCGTTTTCTTAATATGCAAGCTTGAAATTGCAGCGTAATTTGTTTTTGCACTTGGTGACCTTTGACCTTGGGTGCAAATTAAAGGTCACATGAACTTAAGATTATTGGTGTAGGTCCCAAGTCTTTACGACTTCCGGTTCTCGAGATACAATTTTTCAAAAATTGTGTATATTTTTTCAAGGGAAATAACTCCTTATAAGGGTTAACAACAAAATGATTGTATATGTTTATTATCATTGCCATTTGGTCTTGTACATGTTGCCGTTTTCAAATCGATTCTATCTTGCATACTTTTTGAGAAAAATGTAAAAGAAAGAAATTACTTCAAGGGGACGTAACTCTCATAGGGAATGATGAAATCCTTAGCAGCCTCATATGGTAACACATCATGATGAGATCTAACTTTTGTCCAAATAAGGTCATGATATCTTTTAAAACATTTAAGGGGGGCCATGTTGAAAAAAATCAATTAAAGGGAGATAACTTCTTAAGGGGAAGGTGAAATCCTACAAAAGTTCATCTGGTAAAAGTTCATGTTGAGGTCTATTGATGGTTTAATTTTGGTATTGATAACTCCAATAGAAGCGGTAGGAGGGCGAGCCAAACAAATGCTGGAAGAAAAAAAAGAAAAAAAAACATTAGAAAAACAATAAGGTCTTTCCTCACGGAGAGGAAAGACCTTAAAAACTAGTATCTCAATTGTTTGTAAAACAATTGAAAGGTCTTTCCTGTAAAAGTGATGTTTTCGTATTGTAATTTGTACGACCTTTCGTTTGATATAAGACAGCATACCTTCTGAAACTTTTCGCTTTTTACACTTAATGACCTCATCCGCCTACATTTTTGAGATCGGAATTATGATACATGGAACAGAGTAGATGAGCTTTCTTTTGATATGCGACAACACCATGTTCTAAAAAGTTTGATTTTTGCACTTAATAACCCTATCCAACTAATTTTTGGAGGTCGGGAATTTGATATATCAAATGTACACATCATGACCTTTCATTTGATATACAACAACCCTACCTTAAAAGAAAATTTATTTTTTGCACTCAATGACCCCATCCAACCAATTTTTTGGAGACGTCAATTTGAAATTTGAAATGTACGCTTTATGTTCTTTCATTTGATATGCAACAACCTTACCATCTGAGAAATTTGAATGTTTGCACTAAATGACCCCACCCGTCCCCCTGGGATGAAAAGGAGGTTTAAAATTTTCATTTTTAAGTAGAGTTTATTGAGACCTTCAATTTGATATATCAGATGACCCCATTTGACAAAGTGCAAATAATGATGCAATATCAACTATATAAATAGAAGTTATGAAACTTACAAAGTCAATGCAAAACTTGAAAATTTCAAATTGATTTTTTGGTGTTTTTTTCCATGGAATGTTTTTGGTATTTGGTCAAACATATAACTATGTCAACCTCTTCAATTTCTAAGACATTTTAAGTGGTAAACTCTTGATGATTCAGAAATACATGCCTCCGCTCGCAAAACTTCAAACTGCATTATCTCTAAAAGGACTATAGATATTTCAAATATGTTAAATGATAAACGATATACAGTTGAACAACAACATTATAGAAAAAGAATTGGGACAATTTCAAAGTTCATAAAGGTCACAATTTATCATCAAATATATGATGCAATACTAAACTTAAGAACCGGAAGTCGTAGAAACATGGGACTAGCACCATTCAACTCAGGACCACTTAACCTTTCAACTATCACAAGGTCAAGGTCATAGTATACTGTGAAGGTCAAGGTGAAATTTCATCATGACCTGACATTGACCTCAAATTGAAGGTCTCGAACTACTGATCATCTTTGCAGTTTATAGTAGGTTGATATCTGTTACCTTTAAAAAGATATTCACACAATACTATACTTTTAAGAATCATCCCGTTGTAACTTTTGAACAGACGGTCGGACATTTTTGGGCTTATTGTATAAAATGTAGAGCTTGTCGAGAAGAACATTTCATACGCTGTATGTATGCAGCAAAGTCTTATCGTTTTCCTAATATGTAAGCTTGAAATTGCAGCGTAATTTTTGTTTGCACTCGGTGACCTTTGACCTTGGGTGCATATTAAAGGTCATATGAATTTAAGATTATTGGTGAAGGTTACAAGTCTCTATGACTTCCGGTTCTCGAATATAAATTTTTGAAAATATATTTTTAATTTCTAAAGGGAAATAACTCCTTATAAGGGTTAATAACAAATAAATTGTTTATGTTTATAAACATTGCCATCTGTTCTAATACATGCTGTCATTTTCAATTAAATTCTATCTCTAATACTTTTTGAAAAAAATGCAAATAAAAGAAATTGATTCAAGGGGATATAACTCTCAAAGTAGATGATGAAATCCTATGCAGCCTCATATGGTAATACATTATGATGAGATCTACCTTTTGTCCAAATAAAGTCGTGATATCTTTTAACACATTTTGGGGGGACCATGTTGAAAAAAATCAACAAAAGGGAGATAACTTCTTAAGGGGAAGGTGAAATCCTACAAAAGTTCATCTGGTAAAAGTTCATGTTGAGGTCTATTGATGGTTTAATTTTGGTATTGATAACTCCAATAGAAGCGGTAGGAGGGCGAGCCAAACAAATGCTGGAAGAAAAAAAAGAAAAAAAAACATTAGAAAAACAATAAGGTCTTTCCTCACGGAGAGGAAAGACCTTAAAAAGAAAAAGAAAAAAAAACATTAGAAAAACAATAAGGTCTTTCCTCACGTAGGGGAAAGACCTTAAAAAACATTAGAAAAACAATAAGGTCTTTCCCATGTAGGGGAAAGACCTTAACAATAAGGTCTTTCCTCACGTAGGGGAAAGACCTTAAATATACAAAGATACTATCACGGACAAAAATATTGAGAATCTGATTACCAACCTTGGATTTAATTTCATAACTTGTTAAAACTTGTTTGGAATTAGGATGCAGACTCTGTATACTAGTACTCAACATGTATAAAAGTCTTTGCTAAAAGTTCGATCCTTATATAGAAGATCATAGAAAGTCAAGTGAGTGATAACATTCAAAAGAGTGCACTTAGATTTAAGAACAAAGTTCATACAAACCAAATGAAAAGGTATAGGATATACATCTGCTAAGTACATAGGCATCACACTACAATCAATCCTAAAATGGGACAAACATAAATATGACAATATCTCGAAAGACAACGAAACACTCGGCTTCCAGATTCCTTCGAAAAAACCTGAATACATCAAATCAAAAAAGTAAGAGTCAGACATATAGCGACTGTCCGTTCCAAACTCGAGTACTCTTGTTCGATTTGGGACCCCTACACTCATGACAGAATCTATCTCGAAAATAGAGATGGTCCAAAGTAAAGCTGCTCGGTTTTCCCTCAACAGCCGGTATGATAATGATATAATAATAGTGCATCAGTTATATTAGTAATCTTGGATTCTGATGGCAGACTAGGAGAAGACAGCAACCCAACCTAAGCATTATAAAATGCTTTTAGTGATCTCTTCATTTAAGAAATAATTGATGCAAGCTATACTTTATTGTAGTTTTAACATGGTAGGCATTATATTCGATATTCGTGATTATTATTCTAAAATAACATGAATATAATGCCTTTGAGTTTCCATGTTAAAACTACAATAAAGTTGGGAATAAAGTATAGCTTGCAATTATTTTGATTCTGATTAGGACAATTAAGGTAATTCTATGTCAAGATTCAAGATTCTTTATTTCTTAAACACCATAAAGATACAATGGTACAAAGAAGTTCATCAAAAGTCATATAACATAACACAAACACACATGACAAGATGAGATGAAAATATCAAATAATACATGATAAACAGTATAGTAAAGAAGAGTGGTGATTAACCAGGAAGACTCACTTGAAAAGTTATAACCCTGATAAATTTGCACAGCTTTTTCAACTTATTTTTAATTTTTAACTGAAATAGTTTTTCAAATTTTAGTATGTTACATCTGTGCAAGAAAAAAGTATCCAAATATTGTGCTCGAAAATTTGCCAAAGAACTACACTGCAAAGTGTAATGAAATTCATCACCAATCTCGTTACAATGACATAAGTTACAATATCTAAAGTTTCGCTCAATCTTATTCCATCTACCAGTTTCGATGGGTAACTTATGGTTACCCGTACGAAATCTACAATATGTTGTTCTATCTTTATCATTTAAAATATTCAGATATTCCTCAAATTCAAAATTTTGTTTATACAATTTGTAGGCCAAACCTTTTGGCGAACAGTCAATATCAGCTCTCCATTTCTGTTGAAACTGATCAAATAACTTTTGTTTTAAACTAATACCCAACCACTTAGAATTAAAATTTCCTTGTGACAACCATATATTGCTGTATCCACATTTATCTAATATATCTTTAATGCATTTCAACCAATCTGACCTAAATTGGTTGTCCGAATTTTTCAAGAACACGTATTTGTATAGTATTTTAGCAATCCTGTTATCATCCCCATTAACCATTTTTGACCAAAAATTAACCATACGCAGCTGTATATATAAAGACATGGGATAAATACCAAGTTCACCATAAATCATAAAATTGGGTGTCGACTTCTTAAGGTTTAATAATAATTTACAAAATTTTAGGTGCACTTTTTCTATAATATCAGTAGTATGTCCGATGTATATAAGAGTATATAAAGCGATTATGTAGGCTCTTCCATGAACCTCCCTTTTTTTTATTGTAAAGAAGATAATTATAGTACAATACTCAGTGAAACCTAGAAATATTAATTTTAAAAGTCCTATTAATGACAACGGTTAAAAACTTTGATAATGTAAAATTGAAAAGTTACCAATATAAACATGAGACAACTAGAACCAAGGATTTATATAGTAAGACATCTTACTATTCAAAGAAATTCTTGCTTTTTACAAATGTTTAAACCACCCTCTCCAATCCAAAGTTTTATTAGTATCATAAGTTTTTATTAAAAGCACAAATTAGAATGATATGCACAGTCAGCAGATCATAGCGGCTAACAAGCGAAATAAATCAAATAATCACGCAAAAAATAAGAAAAATATAACGGATAAGCAAATCATAACAAACAACATATAAAAGATGAAACAGCAATGATGAAGGTCAACTCTAATAGATATAGCAAACATGTCTCCCCTTGACCAATGACCCTTTCCTCATGCATTTGAACTACTTTTTTATGTTTCTTTTTAATCACTCTGTAATGTTTATGTCATGTTGTTATTAATGTTATGCTCATAATGGGCCCTTTAATTTGGAAAATAAAAAAATATTGTATAATGATGAGGGGCCTATTGGGGGATGTCTCATCACGATTCACGAGTTTTTTTTTCTCAATCACGATTCACAGAAAATAAATTTCCATGATCACGGATCACGAAAATATAATTTTTTCCCCAGTAAAACGGATCACGATAGCGAAAGTGCGCCGATCACGAAAACGAAAATAACCCACCAGGCCCCTCTATTTCCCGTAACTCAGAAGAGTTATCTCCCCATGGTCGAAGCATCAACAAACAAGATGGAGGACGCATTAGATAGATTTTCAAAATCGTTTTGGAATCCAAATTTTTGGCTACCTGTTGGATACACATGGGAAGATCTGGTAGCTCAAACTTCCAAAGATGAATATTATCCAAGAGTAGAAGATATATTTTTGCCATCCATTCTCCTCGGCGTCTGTTTATTAGTGTTTAGATACGTTTATGCTAGGTTAGTTCCTGGTTTGTTAACACCGGCATCCAATTCCGGCATCGCAGCTTTTGAGACGTTTCGGCCACTGAACACTTCGACCTTGGTCGTTTCGGTACATTATTCCTTTTTCATGTAGATGCCTATCAATATTTTGAATAAATGATATTAAATCAGTTATTTAGTCATTTAAACTTAAATTGAAAAAAAAAGTAAAAAAAATATGCATATGTTTTTATAAACTACTGCAGGGACTTTCTATACTTCTATTCTTGTATAGAAAGTCACTGACTACAATGGCTAGTTTTTATCATAAAACTTATGTACATTATAACATATACTTTTTTTTCTGAACCATCATTTAATTTTCCAAGTATTTGTATAGTGAGATGTCTTTATATAATTCCTAGATTTGTCCAATTTAAAAAAAGAAATTTCAATTTCAATTTTGTTAATTTTTGACTTCCAGCAAACTATATATGCTGACATGAATTCTCTATGCAGTAACCTGGGCTTGATATAGTGACTGCAATTGCGCAAGTGCCAAGGGGAAAATCAAATAGACAACTTTCGAGTTCGATGTATTTCCGTCAAAAACTCTGGTTTTAGTTAACGTCATTTGTGCATTTAGGGGCTTCGTCACTTCCATTTCAATGTTGCGTGAGTGGTTGGAAAACTATAATTCTATATTGTACGAATTATTCGGCATATTGAATTCTCAAAATTGACAATCAGCACTGCTGTCATTAGGGAATTGTCATTAAGTACCTACAGAACAACAATTATTTCTAGTTTATCCTGCACAATGGCGATCACTAAGACGCTTGATGAACGTTGATAGTGCAGGGATACAGGCGACCCCCTCTATCTGGTAAATGACGTCATAAGGGCGCGTATAATTGACGAGTCTTTTCCAGTGACGGATGAACTCGAAAGTGGTCTATTGGCAAAGAGAGACATCAAACATAAACATCACCCCTTTTATTTGGTTAATTAGGTCCAAGTGCCTTAACCTTTTCTTTTTTTTCTTCTGATTATTTTACGACTTTTTACTTAAAAATGAACTCAATGAACTTCATTTGAATTGAATATTGAAAATGGGTTAATGTGGATTAATTTATTTTCATGGTCATGGATTAAGGAAAACTTGCAAATTCATGTATATTTAATTTTGTGGTTTTCTCCTAGTCTGCATACATTCTTTTAGATAATTTGAAATCGTTGAACATTTACATGATTTAATTTCATGGTTCCCCTGTACCAACAAATTCCACGAAAATAAGAATCCAACAAAATTTAGTGAAACCACAGTATACAGGTATACAAGGTACATCAGTGATTTGTGTAAGTAAATTTTTTTATTACATGGCTGAAGTAGTAATGGACTAAAATGACCAAGGCCAAACCTAACTCGTGGCTGAAAAGTTTTGTTTGCATATCACACTACACAGGCTTTCTGACAGTATAGTTTATAGTAAGCCTTTGAAACAGGAGCGACAAATATAAATCTTTGGTAGATGTTAGGATTTTTAAAACCTTTCAAGACGTCATAATAATTTGAATTATTAGTGAAATTTTGAATGGATGTTCCCGTGGATAGTAAAAAAGGCATTTTAATCGACAAGTAATGGATTGATTATACTTTTTATATGTCTATACAATTGTAAAAAAATGTAAATATGAAAAGAAATGACTCTTTGTTTTTTTACAGTGGCCCAGTGTCCAAAAAGGGGGGTCCATGCCCCAATTACCTGTGGTCTCTGATCCATGCTTTACCATTGTTATTATAACATCCACTACAGTTTTAGGAAAATGTGCTTCTTTGAAAATGAAGGTAAAGGTTTTGACAATGCAATTTTGAACAAATAAAGAGTCTAAGGCAGATGGAATCAATTTCATAACAGTGTAGGCAAGACAATGTCTTGGCGCTCAGGTTATCAATATGCTGGGAGGGGGGATATTTTTTTTCCTATTCATTTAAGGGGTTCATATATTTTTTCTACAAAATTTTCCAAAGTTTCAAGAAGAAATCTTGAATTGCACGATAGATTTTAAAGATCTGCGACCACATTTATTTTGTGTCAGAAAACTATATTATGTAACAAGAACTATCTTTAAAAAAAGATACCAGACGTATTTAAATTTGAGTACATGTTTAAAACTATCATTTCGATAACCTTCAGAAGCACAATGACTTAATGATGCAGAACCTCTTTTATAACATCACCATCTGAATGTAACTACAAGAAATTCTTTAGTAAGTCTGGTTATATTAAGGCAATATTATATAAGAATATTGTAAATGATGACACCTAAAAAATTTATTTGTCAAAAAGTCAAGTGCAAATAAAAAGAAACAAATATACATTCACTACTGTTTACATTAAACTTAATTCATGTTTAACAAAGCTAGAAGCTATTGGTAGTATAAGTAGTATCTTTCTGTTTACATTCACCAAAAACCCGCGGAAATTTCACATGCGTATGTGCGTTCTAAAAGTCATGTACGCTCTACATCAGTTTACATTAAAAATTATATAATTGTCCCGAAAACAGCTGTCATGGATGCAAACATCTATTGAAAAAAACAATTATTTTAATAAAAATATAAATCTTTGTAAGATCTAGTTCAAATATTTATATTTTTTTACTTGCTTTCCATCACGATATAATTTTTGAGACGTTTTTTCAAACACAACCAAATCACCCACCTTGACAGCAATTTGTCCAATCACAGAAAGGTTTTTCGAGCATGCATAGTCTGTTGCCATAGTGAAGCGTCCTTAAGTTCAAAGTGCACAAACCGAAACTATACCGACTATGTCGGAAAAAATTGGATTACATTCCAAATTCTGACAGTATCACTCATGAATATATATTGTGTTCAAATTTTCCCCATCTGACCTCTGCAGTTGTATCAGGCTGCCCTTTGCAATGCATTTTATATAAATGTTGTCTATTTTAATTATTTTATCACAATGTATATGATTATAAATATATATAAATGCTGTCCTACACAACATTTAGTGTTGTCTGTAATTGTGTGTTGAATGCCACATGGATATGCTGTCTGTCTTTTTAGTCTGCATGATCAACTAAAAAAATGCATGAAAATAAACCATGTGTTGAATGAAATTCAAATCCTTATGTCAGATGTATTGCAAAGTTTATGCCATGTAGCTATAGTAAAACTTAAGATTAGAATAAAATCTTATGTATACAATGTATATATGTATTTTCATGTAAGATTTGTGTCAAACAAAATTTCCTTTCTTTTGCAGATTGGTTGTTATACCAATGGGTAGATATTTGGGAATTAAAGAACCAAAGAAATGCCAGCTCAAAGAAAATCCTGTACTTGAAACAGCCTTCAAAAAATATAAATCTAAAGTAGAAAATAATCTTACGGTAAATTTTTACACACTGAAATACGGTAAATTTTTACACACTGAAATATATCTATGGATGTATTTCCAAATGTATAATTTGTATGATGAATAAGTAAAATTGAGAATGGAAATGGGGAATGTGTCAAAGAGACAACAACCCGACCAAATAAAAAAACAACAGCAGAAGGTCACCAACAGGTCTTCAATGTAGCGAGAAATTCCCACACCCGGATGCGTCCTTCAGCTGGCCCCTTAACAAATATATACTAGTTCAGTGATAATGAAAGATAGTTACCCGAAAAAGATAGGGTACATCAGGGTAGGACTGATGGCTGACTAAATACATGTAGTAGAATGGGGCTGAATATTGAAATACTACTTTTTGATAAATACTCCTAAAGTAATGCATGCAGTACTTCTTAAGACAGACATGACAAGTTGATGAAAAGAAAAGAAACACTCTGAGGGAGGAGTAAAATCAAACTGGTGAATTTTTGCTTTCTTACACCTTTATATGTTCATCAATTGTCACCTTACTAATTTAGGCATGTTGACTAGTAAACTGATGCCCTACAACAATAAGTCTGTCTCTGTCTGTGTGTCTGCTTTGTCTTTTTGTCTGTGTGTCTGTCTTTGTCTTTTTGTCTGTGTGTCTGTGTTTGTCTTTTTGTCTGTGTGTCTGTGTTTGTCTTTTTGTCTGTGTGTCTGAGTATCTGTTTGTTCATCTGTTTGTATACCGATGTTAAAGTCACTCATGTGCTTACCAATATATTTTTGTACAGTGTAACTGTATATAAAAGATGGGTGTTTATTGTAAAATTTGCACACTACGTACATGTACCATCACAATTATATAAATTCAAAAAATTATTTTTTACTTCACAATTATATAAATTCAATTTTTTTTTAATCCTTTACAATTGTATAAATTCAAAAACTATTTTTCTGTATTTTATTATGATGTAGGAACTCTCAAAAAGGACAAGTATGTCAGAGAGACAGATCATGAGATGGATGAGAACAAGGGCTAAACTTGATGCACCCAGTGTTATGAAGAAATTTGAAGAGACATGGTAATACTGTTAACATAATCATGATAATTGATCTGTTAAATTGATGTGCACACAATTTTTAAAAATCTAATGGGTAAATATTACTGATTTAGCTGTATGTTGTAAGCCAACATGAATATATACTTTTTCTATGTTGTGATGTTATGCTATTGTTTCAGAAAAAGGGAGAAGGTTTGGATCCATTAAAACGTTTAATCCCGCTGCAAATGTTTGAACCTGTCCTAAGTCAGGAATCTGATGTACAGTAGTTGTTGTTTGTTTATGTAATATATATGTGTTTCTCGTTTCTCGTTTTTTTATATAGATTAGACCGTTGGTTGTCCCATTTGAATGGTTTTACACTAGTAATTTGGGGCCCTTTATAGCTTGTTGTTTGGTGTTAGCCAAGGCTCCGTGTTGAAGGCCGTACATTGACCTATAATGGTTTACTTTTTTTAAATTGTTATTTTGATGGAGAGTTGTCACAATGGCACTCCCACCACATCTTCCTGTATCTATTTGTATATCACTGTCTTGTCTGTAGCAATATATAAATTTCAACCAGATTAAACAAGTGTTGACACCTTAAACATATAAGATCAGCCAATTAATAAATGTGCAGAAAAGTTATTGATTTCCTTGTTCCCATTATCAGTTTGTAATTTTTGTCTCTAATTGTAGGATACGTAATAAAAATTACATACTTGGTTGTCCTCTTCCATGTCTTCTTTTATCACAATTTCATGTTCCTTCAGTTCAACGAGAAAAATGGAAAAAGTATCAATTAATGTAATAAATAATATTACATTTACATGTTATTTTAAAACCTTTGTTATGTATTAAAGAAACATAATCTGTATCATTCACCCTAATTACAGTTACTTGTACTGTTTAAATCTTAAAGGTCTGTATTAATACTTTTATATAAGATCAAAAACTGTTTATATGTGAAGTCTTGCTATACATATACAAAGATTGGCTGCTTTGTTGCCTTACTATACCTCAATTTCTTTACAAAGATGTGTAAGCACATTATTTTAAACAAGTTCTTCAGTTTTGTTATTAACAAGGATCGTTATAACTTTCCTAAAAATTTTGAATATAATTTCTATCAGTTCTTAATTAAGATGTAGATTTTTTTTCTAGATTTTAGGTGGTATATGAGTCTAAATTAGAAATGATAGAATGTGTTTATACTTTTCCAAAACGATATACGAAATAGGAGAAGATAGCTTTTATGAAATGCTTTGAGTTTATCAAAAGTAACGTTTTTTTCGGCTAAAAATCAAAATAGCAAAATTCCATGTAGATTCCTGCAGAAAATGTACCATTTCTGAGGTACCTCCCCTTCAAATGCCAAATTAAAAACATTAAAAATCAAACAATAATAATCTTTACTTGTAGTAAATATATTTTAAATATTTATAAGTTATAATTTTATAGATTTGTTCTTTTAAATGAAAATTCACATCAGCTATCTGCATTCCTGCATCAAATTCTGCTAACTTGATTGAAAATATGGACCTTAAATTCTCTGTTTTTTACAAACCAAAACAACAAAAGAGACCCATACCACCTTAATGTAACGGTACCCAAATTGCAACGAGTACCCAAATCTCACATATTTAGCAAAAATAGCTGTGGAAATCTTACAAGATGTCCTTACTTACAAGATTTCCTAGAGACTAAACACATTGTAATTTTATATGATCCGATAGTATGCACGTCTTTCAACATAGGTAAATATATTTAGATATACACAAAACGTTTACAGTATTTATCAACAGATGAAGTGTTTACTGAAAAAGCAAAATGTACTGAAACGTCGCCATGCGACGTCATCAAAATGGCATCTTTTTAAACTTAGCAAATACAATATGTTTCAAGCATCCATATCTTAAAAAAGAAGAGTAAGCATGGACATATATCCAATTGTTCAAAATATTTGAAAAAAATAACCAAAAGCTCTGTTATTAGACTTTTGATGATGCAAATTTAAGCATGGATGCAATTTGGGTACTACTCATTACAGAATCATTGATGGTTTGGAGGTTAGTTCAGACAATTTTTTTTATGATTCCATATAAATTGAAAATCAAATTGGTGTACCTTTATAATAAAGAAGGATACGGCTACAAAATAAACACAAAATGGAAATGTTTGTCTTGATCATAAAAAAACATAGTTGAAAAAAAACTGTCAAAATAGGTGCAATTTGGGTACCGTCACGTTAGGTGTTTCCTGTGTATATTATGTAGACATTTATATAGCTGTTTGTTCAGACTTTAAAATATTTCTGTGTCTGATCCAGGGTATTTTTGATTGAAATTTGGAGCCTTTCTGTCTTACAGAGAGTGAAAACAAAGTGGATGTTTTATAGTGAGATATTTTTATTTGTCAAATTGGAGCATGCAGGTTGCTTTTAACAATACTACATGTAGCTTTAACCTTTTTAGATTGTGCCTGATTTTTGCAGTCCTTATTAAAAACTAAGGTACTTTCACCAATCTCTTAGTTAAGACACTTTACAGAGAAATTTAAAAGGAGATGTTTACATTATGTTATTTTACTAGATGAGTATCCTTGAAACAAGATTTGACTGTTAACTAAAAACTTGCTGATCAATGAAGTTTATGCGTCATATACGTCATATGTTCCTATGAAGTTTATGCATCAATACTATATTTACTTTGCATTCCTATACCTTCTTGCTAATTTCTATCTTTCATTTACAATGTATCAAGATGTTTGTGTATAATACATATTTACCCTTTTTCTGCACTTATTTATCATAAGTCATACACTGTATGAAACAATTTTCTTGAATTTGAGAAGGCAATAATTCAATAGAAGTTCATATCTAAAAATTTTAAAGTATTTTCTATGACATGGAAGTTTATGTACACTTGTTAAACAGTTAATCTTAGCAATTGAAGTATATAGAAAACAACATATGTAACTTCTAATTATTTAATTTGAATTATCATATAGGACTTTTAAACTGAATAAACTGCTTACCCAGGAAAGGAAATCTCTTCAGGTGGTGATGTAAAGGGATTGTAAAACCCTGACTACTTAAAAAAAAAAAAAAAAAAAAAAAAAAGAAAGGAAATTTCTTTTGTATTGATCTGTTAGACATATCTTTCTGATGCTTGAGAAGGGTTTTCTGTTTTTGTAGGGTGGGGGATTTTTTTATTATTTATTTATCAATTATAATGTATTGATGAGGTCAATACAGTACATATGGACATGTTCATATTATATTGACCAAGGACAAAGTCTGAGTGTCAATATAATCTAACAGTTCCATAGATAAACTATTGACTGAGAGAAAGTCTTTAATTTATATATAACATATGAAAGTAGCGTATTATAGAAATGGACTTCAAAGTTTTTCCATGTATTTTACAAAGTAAATTGAAAGTTTTTTCCACTGCCAGATGACATATTTCTATAAATAGAAACAAGGCTGTCCATCCAAGCAGTGTTAAGGTTATGTAATATACATTGTACATGTAATAAAATGGTTCACCATGATTTCACTCTTTATACTAGCAGCGCAAATAGAATATTTTTTTAATTTTTTTTTTAATATTTAAAGGTTAATGACTTGTTTGTTCTTCTGTTGTAGCTGGCACTTTCTATTTTACATAGTTCTGTTTTGGTATGGACTGTTTACCCTCTGGGATGTAAGTATTCATTAATTAGAAGAAAAAAAGCATGTCAATAGTCTTAAAATACATAACAGAAAAATTGGAGATCAGAATTATGGATAATATGAATCATTTAAATGCAAGAATACTGTTTTACTGATTTAAAAGACGGTGAAACAATTGTGATCTGTTCAAGATACACAGGGGAGTGTAAATCATGTGATTTTTCTACTATTCATTCTCTAGATCTTGGCCGATTGAAAATTGAAACAAAAGTTGGTCACAACCTATGTTAGAGTTAGAAGTTACGGTAAATAATATTGAGGAAAATAATAGATTTCAGATTTGTAGAGTTATGATTGTTTACTTGAAAGGGCATTTCTTTTTGCCTTGATTTTCCATAAAAAGATTGTTACTTTTGAGCTCTATTGGCCCAATGGAAAAAGTGAGCTTTTCTTATCACTTGGCGTCCTTCTCCATCATTCATCACAGTTGTCTGTTAACTTTTACAAAAGTCTTCTCCTCTGAAATTACAGAGCAAATTTAACCAAGTCTACAATGTTGAAGCCTCTAGTTTCTATGACATACAATCATATTTGATCAATATGATTGTAGTGAGTGAAAAAAATCAACAATTATCCATCATCTTTCAATGACGTATGAACTAGCGCGATAGAAATTTTGACATGCTCATCATTGCTCAAAAGCATTATGATGTAAAAAAGTAAAGACTGAAAGTTTTGTTTTTCTGAAGGGACAAATTTGTTGGATAAAATTTTGATTATTGTTTTTGTCCAGTTGAAGATATATTGTAATGGTCTCTTTCCATCCTTTTGTCTGTGTGACTGTCCGTCGTAACTCATCAATACTCAAGCAAGCTTTCATTCTTGGTAGGATTATTTGTCATCGTGTGTAGTTGACCATATTATCAATATTTGACTATCTTACCACAATGACACATTAAAACACACAATGCTATTCCTCATTTATGTATGGGCAGGGTCAGTGTGCTATGGTGTAGCAATCTTGTTCCATTTAATATGTATCATTTTACAGAAAATGTTTCTATTTTAGTACTGGCTAATTTTTTTTAAAAGTTTTAAAGATCTTTGATGCAAAACTCTTTGAAATTTATAGTTTAAGGTCAAGGAACAGTAAATGGGCTATGTCGCAGATTTTGCTTAAAAATTGCATACAACCTTGGCTCGTTGAACTACAACTGAAAATCGAAAAAATAATACATTTATCTCTTTTATTTTCTGAAAAGTTGCAGATTGATTTCTCTTAATATGGGTGAACATTTGTATAGAAAGCACATAAAATCGGCGAAAAAAACTTCTAAAATTTGTCTTAAAATCAACGTTTTACGGCCTGCAACGCGATAACGTTACGATTATTTCGACGTTTTGTTGGATTTTTTCACAAAGAACGCAACTTAAAATGATGTATTCCGTAAAAACGAAGTCGGTGACCCTATCTTTATTTTGCATCATTATAACGGAAATTTATGTATCAACAACATATAGTTTTTTAAGAAAAATCTATGGAGTAGAATTAGAGGTTTGGCGATTTTAAGACAAATTTTAGAAGGGTTTTCGCCGATTTTATGTGCTTTCTATACAAATGTTCACCCATTTTGTAAGAATTCAATCAGTAATATTTCAAATGATAATTGAGATAAATGCATTATTATTTCGATTTTCAGTTGAAGTTCATCGGGCCAGAGCTGTATGCCAAATTTTACCTAAATCTAAGACATAGCCCATTTACTGTAACTTGACCTTAAAGCAGGACTTAATTTGCAGTTATCAGAAATTAAAAAAAAAAAAAAAAGACACAACAAAGCAACCTAATTTTATTCTTTTAAACCACTGTATATAACTGATATAAATAATAAAGGTATAAAACATAGTGTACATTATAAAGTGTGCAAATGACAGGATACAAATTGTATAAATATGTATGTTCATGATCATTATAGAAAAAACAGATAACAGAAAGACATAGTAGTTAATTTATATACTGCTTTTGTGAGTAGTGTAGAGATCTTAAACTCAAGAAATTAGATTTGTCATCTTATTCTGGATATTGACATGACTCTATCTTCTTTGTCTTTCTAAACCTACCAGCTTCTATTGGTATTCTGTGATTATCTTTATCTACAAAATTTAATCCTATCTTTATCTGCTTATATATCTTAGTATTTACTAACCTCTGTGTGTTATAATCTGAGTGTCAGTTTTATTAACATTGATGAGTTCTAACTTTTTGGATCAGTTGACACCTACTTCCTGCTGAATTCTTGAATTTTTCAATGTACTTAAAAAAAATCCTCGCACATTTCACCAATACTTCTGAACAGAATGACTTCATATTTGATAAGGAAGTGGCAACAAAACTTTCTAAATTATTTCTAAAGTCTAAATAAATATTTTTGTTTTTGAAATGAGAGACAAGTCTTTTAAAAATGTCAATTTGTGTCCCCTATGCAACCTGTTGCAGTGGACAAAGAAACACCGGGCGTCCATCTGTCTGTCCATCAAGTGCCAGATTTTTATATTTAAATCATAGATTTTATTAGGATGACTTGGACAAGTTTGAAAATCAGTGTTGATCATTTATTTTTAAAAGAGTTATGCCCAATGGAAATCATTTATCCCTGTATCTTCAGTCAAGGTTCATTGAATATGAATGTTTTGAATAATTTACATGTTCAAGTGATGCTATTTTAATTTCAACATTTGCATTTTATTATTTTACAAAACTACAAGTCTACAGTAACAAGTAGGCCTAACATATCTTGTGTGTCAACAGTTTATTATTTTAATATGGCATAAAAAGGCAATTACTATTGAATTTTCACCATCCCACATGTTCAAAGTGAATATTTGACAAACTGATTCAATGAAATTTTTTTGTTTAAAGAAGATGTTTCTAATGTGTCACAAGCAAGGACTGAGTGTTGTTTATCTTTTACAGAAATCCTGGTTTGTCAAAACTGAAAATTGCTGGGTAGGATGGCCAAAACAGGTATGGTTAATTTATTTTCATTCTGTGGAATTTGTTATCCTAAAATATGTCATATATCAAGAACAGACAAATTTCCTAAAATGAAATCAAACATTTTAACCATTTGGTATTCAGTTAATTTAAAAAAATATATGTTAATAACAATTGTTAACATGGTTGATAGCAGATACACTTTTAGCTCACATGATTCAAAGTCTCAAGTGAGATTTTAACATCACCTTACATTGAATTTCATTTATTGTCCATTGGGGTCTTTATATTTTTACAGAAATATCCATCTCGTAATGGGGCAAATTTGACCAAACTTGAACACAATCATCATGGGGGTACCTAGTTTTAAAAAATGTGTCCAATGACCCCTCATGCCAACTAACATTGTCAGGACTGCATGGCTTAATATAGAAAAAAGTTGTAAAATGCAATTTCTCAAGTTTTTGTTAATGTCAGTTTATAGGGAGACATGTATTAGAACTCAAATATATTTGATAGGCAGTTGTATTAGCAGATTAGCATTGGCATTTCTAATATCCATATAGGTAACTTGGCGATGCACCATTCGCCATGAATAAGAATATGAATGCTTTACATAGTAAACCTGTTTAAGTAAACTATTTTAATTCAAACATTTGCATGATACTATCAAAATAACTTATCTTTGTGTTAATAGTTTATGATGTTTTGAGGCACTTTTCTTCAATGTTGTTCAGCTATGTGTAATTATATCAAGAGTTATGAGGTAATTTTTTTTTAGAATTTCTTTGTTTATTACAGCATGTTACAAATGATGTGTACTTGTACTATGCAATAGAACTGGGATTTTACTGGAGTTTATTGTTTACATTATCAACAGACGTTAAAAGAAAGGTAAAGTAATACCTATAAGGAGAAGGAAGACATAGTAATTATCATCCATGGTTACAAAGTTGTATATATAAGTAAGGAGATGTGGTATGATTGCCAATGAAACAACTATATACCAGAGTTTAAGTGACAACGCCTTTTGAAGGATAAAACCCTATAGTTGGCTATAAAAGGCCAAGACATACAAAAAGTTAAACAATTCAAACCAGATGATTGATATGACAGACATACCTGTATTTTGTCATTACACAATATCATGTTTTTCTCTGACTTAACACTAAATCCATTGGATGTTGATATGTAGTTTATGTTCTGATTGATACTTTAGTCTTAGATACATAATTGATATGTTTTCTTAGTTGTTATTGTCTTTGAACTTTGTCAGTAACTGCAAGTATTGTCAGATCTGTCCTAAGAATGTTTTGTTGTAGGGATGTATAATACCCTGTCATGTCCTGTAATCACACTATTAACATTGACTTAGAATACACGGAAAACTGAATAACTAAGATTTTGACTTGCAGATAAATTGTACTAAAAATTGATTTGAACACATTTAACATGTATAATCTTATAAATTTCATTTGCTTACAGAAGATGATAGTAGTTATTCAGACAACATTCAATAAGAAATTGAAAAGTAATTGTACTGAGTTAAGTTTAATTGAACTTTTAAAGATCTAGTTTACTTACAATCTGCTTTCTCTTACAGGATTTCACAGAAATGGTCACTCATCATGTAGTTACTATATTCCTTGTCTTTTTCTCGTGGGTAACTAATTTTGTTAGAATTGGGACTCTAGTACTGTGTGTACATGATGCTGTAGATTATTTCTTAGCAGTAAGTATAAAATATAAGTCACAATTTTATAATCAGTGTCTCCTTTAATCATCTTTGCAATAAGTGTACAATTTGAAAGAGACTATTTTTGTTTGTCATTTGAAGGCTAGTTTTTAGCATGGCTGTTTTGTTCCTTTTTGCTACTTTAAGTATTTATGTTAAAACTGACTTTATGCATGTTTCCTCCTGAATTACTGGAACTTTATATCAAAATTAACATAAGAACTATTTTTCTTGATTTTCTTTATGTAGTTACACTTTGTAAATACAACTGTTTGGCAAACCACGCCTCAATTGGGAAGATATATAATATTCATGGATATTTTGTTTTGTAAACACACTGGTTCCCAGATATCATCTCTCTGTTTCATCTCAGAGACATTACTACACATGGTAGAGGCAAAAAATTGAATTTTGAAGAAGACCCAAAGTGAAGATAGGGGTAGTACAGAATTTTAGTATCAGTTTAAAACTCTTCAAAGTTTGGGGCAGATCAATATTGAAAATATGCCGCACAGCCCTATGTTTTCGCCTTTGAATAAAAAAGTAGTGCCTATCGACTTTCCATTCTAGGATATAATTTTTTACAAAACTTCATAGTAAAAGTGGCACAGTTTTAGCTGTAAAGGAAATTCCTATGGGAAATTGCATTGTTTATATTTACAGAATTGCAACCTTTAGTGTAAATTAAGAAGTTATTGCATGCATTTGTAATTATCATTGTTGGACAACTATCACAAATGAGAGATGGTTATTTGATTTCAGGAAATGCTATAAAAATTAAAAATGTAAGTTTTGAAGGAGAAGGTTTGGTGTGTAATATTTGTGAGTGTTAACCTTACAGAATTCACTTATAAATCACCTTTAAAATTGGTACATACAAGCTGCTGCACACACCCTAACACTGAACCACACTAAAGGATATCAATGAAAAGACTGAAGTAATAATCTGTGTGGTACAAATTGCTTATGTTGAAATCATAGATACTTTAAGGATGGTGGATGTATAAAATTACTACACTTAAGATGCACACATACATGTGGGATAGTAAACAAACACAAGACTTACATAATGTCAAAGCCTTGAATTGAGAAATATTTTTTGGGGCAATAATAGCAGATACTATATAAGATTTTAATTTACCAAACTAAAATCAGTCACAATGTCTGTAAAATTTCATTTTTGAAAAGGCTGTTGCTCATATATATTTTCATATTTATAGTATGTTAATCTCAACATGATTATGACGCCATGGTAACAACAAAACAAAATTTTTTCACTAAAGTTTCAAGTATATATTGCTCTGTTCATTTATCAATTTGAATTAACATTATTTTGGAAGTCTGGCATATCATTATTGTGCTAAATTTGCAATTTTAGGGGCCAAAATACAGCTGTTATGATGCCTTCTTTTTAATAGGATACAATTGAGACACCTTGTGTATTGTATAAGAGCACTGAAAAAACCCTGCACATATGCATCACTTTTTGAGCTTTATATACTCATTATTAACATGTTTTAAAGGTTTTCATGCTTAACCGCACATGTCTTGTATAAACGTTTTGTTACTTAACATAATGTATGTCTAGTATACATGTTTGTTGCCAACCTATATTATATTGATATAAGAGGAAGTGGTATGAATGCCAATTAGACAGCTCTCCACCCAAGTCACAAGTTGTAGAAGTAAAAACATCATAGGTCAAAGTATGGTCTTCAACACGGAGCCTTGGCTCACCCTGAACAGCAAGCTATAAAGGGCCATATATATATATGACTAGTATATGAGTGACTAATACTTGGTCAATGGAGACACCTAGGTTTAAACATTTGTTTGGAATATTAATATGTTGATATATCATAGAAGATATGATGCATATTTACAACTGTCTAACTAAATCAAGTACATGTGTTTTGAACAATTCTCAGTTCCACTACTATAACATTCACTGGTAAGAAATTATTGAAATTCAAACTTGCTAAATGCCTGTTTGGCAGTCTCCTTATTTCATATTAATAAAATTTACCTAAGATCTTTGTCTGTGAATCGGAATTCATTTTCCTGTACATTAGCAAAAATAATTAAAACTGTTTTACTTTCATTAATTTCTTTAAATAAAGAAACTTTAAGAAAGATTGGATCTGTCTTTTTTAGGAGTTTTGTGACTTTAAACATTTATTGGGATATTGTGACGATTATACCTTGGGAACACAACTCATCTGAGAAGGTTTGAAAGAAAGCACTCATATTTGGTTCTATTGCTTACTTTTATATGCAGCATATAATGCCATCATTTGAAGGCATTTGTGTTGACTTAGATTTTTGTTTCAAGTATTGTTAGAATAACACTATGTGAATACTTCTTCTCTGAGACTTTTAGACAGAAAGCCTTTTTCGTAATATACTAGCTATGGGTACTATTGTTTTCCATCATGTTAAGTTGACCTTAGTATACTGCATGTTGATGTGACGCTTTTGACTGGCCTTATGGTACATGGTGCTTTTTTTGTATCCTAGTATTCTTTGCCATCATGTATTGTTGACTATATATATTATACCTTCTTTTGATCTGACCACTTAATCAATCCCAACCTTCCTTTTACTGTATGGAACCTTGTGGTACAATTTCATAGTGATCCACATACTTAGCTTGTATTCAATTATTGTCTGAAAATATGATGATCCTAGTTTGTTTGCCCCTTATAACTAAACAGTTTGGGCCATAACCCCCAACTTTAATTCCAACTTTCGTTTGAAGTATGGAACCTTGTGGTACAATTTTAAAGAGATCCATACACTTATACAAAAGTTGCTGTCCTGAAATAAAAAAAAAAAAGAAGTTTTTTTGTCTCTTTTTGGCATCAAATTCGTAATAAGTTAGGGCAATCACTCATAAAATATATCCCAACCTTCTTTTTGTGGTATGCAACCTTGTGGAAGAATTTGGTAGATATCCACACACTTGACTTTATTTTTATGGTTAATTAAAAGTTTTTGTGTTTTGGTCTTGTTTTCAAGTACTGTAAGCAATAGGTCAAAAGTATAAAGTGTATGGGATGATTGTAAGTTTACATCTGACCTTATCTTCATTTTCTTGGTTTATTGGTCAATGTCAAGTTTTTTGTGTTTTGGTCTGTTTTTCAAATACGACAAGCAGTAGAAGAGAAGAAGTATTCACATAGTGTTATTCTAATTACAATACTTGAAACAAAAATCTAAGTCAACACAAATGCCTTCAAATGATGGTATTATATGCTGCATATAAAAGTAAGCAATAGAACCAAATATGAGTGCTTTCTTTCAAACCTTCTCAGATGAGTTGTGTTCCCAAGGTGTAATTTTATTATTTTTCTGTTTTATGTAGGCAAAATGACACAAATACCAAGTATATGCATTAAAAAAGTGATACAGGCCTAACTCAGTCTCTTGTTAAATTGACAAATTGAAATTGTTAACATGTATTTATTTATTCATTTTTTCCTCTCACTGATAAAGCTACCTTTCTTTTCTTCAGGGAGGTAAAATAGGAACGTATATGAAAAGAGACACAATAGCTACAATTCTGTTTGTAATGTTTTTGCTTGTGTGGATTGCTTCAAGACTCATCATCTTTCCTTTCTTGTAAGTAAAAGTAAGGCAATAGATACTGTAACTTATGAATGACAGTATTATTATCTAGATCTGTGTTACTTCAGATTACAGAGAGTAAACTTTTAATATTTTGCTTGAGTTTGCAAGGCATATTTAATCCTTTTCTTCACTATGGTGCCTTTAGACGCCACCCCCTTTACTTCATAATGACGCCTTTTGAAGCCGCCCCCTTTACTCCATAATGACGCCTTTTGATGCCCCCCCTTTACTCCATAATGATGCCTTTTTAAGCCACCCCCTTTACTCCATAATGATGCCTTAAGACGCCACCCCCTTTACTCCATAATGACGCCTTTAGACACCACCCCTTTTACTCCTTAATGACGCTTTTAGACACCACCCCCTTTTACTCCATAATGACGCCTTTAGACGACACCCCCTTTACTCCATAAAGACACCTTTTTAAGCCACACCCTGTACTCCATAATGATGCCTTTTAACGCCACACCCTTTACTCCATAATGACGCCTTTAGACGACACCCCCTTTACTCCATAATGATGCCTATTAACCCCTGTGTAGTACATCAGTTAAAACGCTTTGACTAGGAAATCTCTGCATCAAACTTCATAAAATTTGTATCCAATATGAAAAGGATATTCATTAGAATATCAGACTCCAATTCATCTGATAAAATAATTGTTTTTCACAGTACATTAATTATAATACTTTACAGCATATTTTCAGCATTTGATTGAAAAATCCTATGCAAGTGTGCAAAAAAAATAATTTCCAACTATTCAGTATGCCTGGTAAATGTATGAGTGCCAATGAGACAACTCTCCATCCAAGTCAAAATTTGTAAAAGTAAACTATTATAGGTTAAAGTACATGTATGGTCTTCAACTCAGAACCTTTGCTCACACTGAAAAGCAAGCTATAAAGAGCTATATTTGTTTACAGACTTATTGTTTTTGTTTAGTTCGTATTATTAACATTCCCTATTCACAGTTTTACACACTTAACTTGTTCACAGAAGTTCTAAAAAACTGCTAGTCAGATATTACTCAATGTGTTAGACTAAGATGTGCAATCAGAATTTAGTTTTTGTTTTGTTCCTTGTACGACCTTCTTCGTCCATCAGTTTTTCCGTTCCTCCGTCTGTCTGTCTGGCCCACTTTAGGTTAAAGTTTTTGGTCAAGGTTTTTTGGATATGTTGAAGTCCAATCAACTTGAAACTTAATACACATGTTCCCTATGATAGATCTTTCTAATTTTAAAGCCAAATTAGAGTTTTTACCCCAATTTACTCCGCTGAACATAGAAAATGATAGTGTGAGTGGGGCATCTGTGTTCTATAGACACATTCTTGTTGTCATACGGGTAAATGTTTTAATGGTTATAACTTGAGAAGAAATACTGATAGTAACATAGGGTCTATAGTATTACTCATGGCACCCATTGATCATCTTAAAGGTCAAAGGACACCTATGATCTTCACTTTTGACATAGAAAATTAATCTTCAAATTACCCAAAACCTTTAAATATATATGGAAAATCTAATGAACCATGAGTGTTCTACATGATAAGACAATATTAATGAAATAAAGTGGATAGCAGGGGTCATCCACACCCCCGGTGTTTAAATATCCTAAAAATAGATGACAACTAGGACTACCCCAAAAAACATATATTTCTTTGCTTGTCATGTTAAGAAGAATTAAAAATGGTAAATAGGATGCGTCTCCAGAGGTCAGCACTACCCACTGCCATTTTTATAAAATAATATTTTATTGATTTTAATACATCTATCTTGTGAGTGGTTGGGATTGTCACCCCCTATAACATATTTGTATGTGTTTCATATCAACATGAATTGAATGATATTTTGGGTAAGTCCCAAGGGCTCATCCACATTCTATGTCATCTGCAATGTTCAAAATCTTGCTAAAAGTAGTGATCCAGACCCTGAGCCATAAAATTTATATTTTAAAAGTTCATGTCCTGGGTAGCTTTCCAAAGTGAGGATAAACTTTCCATTCAGTCTTTCATATTGTCACCTTTTTGTTAAATGTACAATGTTTGGCCATTTTTGTTGAATTATATACTTTAAAAATGTATTGATCTATTTATCCTTTCATCCACTCTTCAGCATGAAGGTGTCGAACTTACAATAATATATTTATTTATGTTTTAATCTCTTTTCCAGCGTTATTTATAGTGCTTCAGTAGAATCTAGGATAATACAAGGTGTGGCAGAAAGCAACACGTATATGTTTTTTAACGGATTACTGTACATCCTACAAGTTCTACACATCATTTGGAGCTACATGATATTTAGAATAGCTTACAGAAAAGTTACTCGTGGCAAGGTTTGTGTGTGTCCTACTGTAGTGAACAGGAATTTCTTATTTTTAGATATAATTTTGGCTCTGTTTTAGGACTTATTATTATGCTTTAGCTTGATCCATTTAAAACAAAAGTTCTATCCTTAAGGAACCATTTTATTTTATGATGATAAGTCATTTTATTAAATTGTTATGGAAAGCACATATTAAGCTCATGAGACTGTTTGACTTAATTTGACAGGATTGAGAGTTGAACTTTGTCATTTTTTAGGAGTATTTACTTGCATATATAGGTAGCATTTTCTGAAAACTCCTCCTACAGTTTGAATGCTTGGAAGTTTTCACTATGCTGGCTGTTTGTACATATGCTGAAGGTGTGTATGTGGTCAAGGTGTTTAATTTGTAGTAATATTTACTGGTTTTGGGAGATAGTTGAACTTTGTCAATGCGGGGGGCATCAATTGTGTCCTCCAGACAATAAAATCTCAAAGAAAGTCCTGCATTGACTTTTTTATAATACAGATACTTCAAAGTGGATTACAGGGGCATCACTTTGTCTAGTTTGAAAGATGTTTTCCATTGTTAAATTAAACATTTAAGTTTAGAAATATATGAGGTTTGTTTGAGTGTTCAATGTGTATTTGAAAAAATGGATCTGCTTACCCTTCCGGAACACCTAATCACCCCAAGTTTTTGGTAGGGTTTATGTAGCTTAGTCTTAAGTATTCTATGTTGTGTCTTGTGTACTATTATTTGTCTGTTTGTCTTTTTCTTTTTTAGCCATTGCGTTGTCAGGTTTATTTTCAATCTATGAGTTTGACTGTCCCTCTGGTATCTTTCACCCCTCTTTCATTTTGACACAAAGTGTTTTTCAATAGGGGATGGATATAGTTTTCAAGGTAAATAGAAAATAAAAAGGTTTAAATTTTTTTTTTAAAGTTTCATTTCAACTTATGATATTTTTTTGATTTGATATATATTTTTGAAAATGCTTCATTTATATGTTTACTCAATTTTATTACTATAACTAACGATGTTTGCTTCTTTTTTCAAGATAGAAGATGTTAGAAGTGACTCTGAAGACGATAAAGATGAACTAAGTGAAGGTGAAGATTACAAATGCATTCCTAATAATGTCAAGAACAATAGTCCAAGGGCAAGGCCAAAGTTCAGAGGAGACAAAGGGCACCAGTGACGTAATTACAGTAGAAAAGATCAATGTTAAAATGTTTCAATAGCAAATTCTTGTCTAACATAATATCAAGGTTTTTAAGTCAAATGTTATCTGAAAGCTCCATTGTATAAAGAAGAACACTGCACTGAAATCCAGAGAATCTCACAAAATTAAATAAATTCATGTGCTTCAGAATTGTAAGTCACTGCTTTACTTGGTGCAGTCATGGTGTTTCTTATGGCAAGTCAAATTCTGGAGTTTGGTGTCGAGGTGTCCATAACAAACAGTAATATTTATTCAGATAAAAGGAAAATTTTTAGCACAAAACAGTAAATATTTGACAAAAGCCGAGATTCAGTACAGTGAAAATATTTAAAAATTAAACTATTGAAAGTATTTTTCCCCACTTAGACTAGTTTGAACAGAATTGCTTAAAACCAAAGGATAAACCTCAACATAGTTCAGGCTTATTTGCAGTGTGGAAACACACATAATCATGTTATGCAGCTACTTAAGAATTCTCTTTTAGCAGGGTGTGTGTTAAATTTAACACAGGCTAACATAGAAGTTTTATTTTTTTGTTTTATTTACTCATGGGTTTTCTTTTGTTGCTTAGACTGTTATAAACCATGTATATAATATGGGATATTTTTACAATTTTGTACCTCAAAATATTTTTTTACATTTATAGTTTATTTAGATTACTGAAACGATTCTAGAATGTTAGAATGAAGATCTTGTATACATAAATTACTTAAGAAATAATTCATGGGGGCTTGAATATATCGTGATTTTACCACGGGTTGGCCCTTTATGACAAATATTTTACCCTGAGCGATAGCGAGGGGTAAAATATCGGCATAAAGGGACAACCCGTGGTAAAATCTAGATATATTCAAGCCCCCATGAATTATTTCGATTCTAATAGGACAAATACGGCAATTATTTTGGATCGAAGCGCTCTAGGTGATGGCATTATTTGCCGTTCCAATTTATAAACGCACTATTAAATTGACGTAAAATAACGGAGCAAACTGAATAAATGATGATGCTTAAACTATTTATAATAACATATTTAGATAATTTTAGATTAATCTAATTATTATTGTACTTATATGTCTCATATGTATACAAAAACGGCTAATATAACTCATTTTAGCATCATTTGTTAACGTTTCCTTGTTGTGATGATTTTCCGTTTCACAAGCGTGTATTTTCCAGTAAATTGCTTATATTCTGACGTCATTGTTCTATGACGTCGAGTCGCTCATTCATTAAAAAACATATGACGTGGGGGTACAATGGGAACAGCCCATGAAATATATTCATATTTTACCACGGGTGTGTACTCAAAGCGTTTGAAGGACGTCATGTTAGAATATCAATTATATATAAGTTGACAGTCTGTTGGATATATGGAACAGACATCTGTTTGTTTCTATTATGTATATTTTGCAATTAAGATATATATTTTTATGTTTGTTACATGTTAAGTTTTAGATAGGCAATAAAAATTTGCCAATGCCATGGGTATGTTTTTGTTGTCAGTTTGTCTAATTCCAATGTATATATGTATTTTCTCAGGATTTCTCAATTGGTCCCATTGATTTTTAGGTATTACTTGTTTGTGCATATCACAAGATGAAAGTTAATTGCTTTCCACTTTACATGTTTAGTTATATTATTAAGCCATTTTTAGATGGGTTTCTGAACAGTCACTTCATATTTGATGATGCTTTGAATTTGATTATACCCATCGAGAATGAATTTAACCCAATTTGTACTTATTACCATTGATCCTAAGTTTGCCTACACGATGTGATACTGTAAATTCAGAAATTATTGTGATGTTTTTATTATTGCAAAAATGCGTCAGAGTTGTAATCTCAATAATTTAAACTCACATTTTGAATAATTTGTATGAAGTAAACAGGATTTTTCTTGAAATCTTAAATATAAAAATTACATTTAAGTCTAAAATGACAAAATGGCAATAATAAATGCATGCAACAATTTCTGAATTTACAGTACTCTATAATATACCAATGCAGCAATGTCACATTTTTTATGTTAGTCCACTTCAATTTATTTATGAGCTGACATGACTTCAATAACTACTCCATTGTTTTGTAAGCATTTTAAGAGTTGTATTTTTTTTTCATATAATATCAAATTTCGCTGAAGAAACATTGCTGATAAAAATAACTAGTTATATGGTGTTTTATTTTTCTATACTGACTTCATCAGCTAGATTATCAGCTCACAAGGCTGGCTATTTAACTATTTTCAGTACTGATAAAGCATTATCAAAAATAAAAGTGCCATTATTATATAGTTATCAATGCTAATTTCTCTCCTTTTATTTGGTGGAAAGAATTTTTTACTACAAGCCACTAACCTCATGTTTGACTATATAATTACATATTACCAAGCTTGTGTATTAAGTAATGGTTTGTTATTTTGTCTTGGAATTTTAAATGTTGAGTTGTGCCATGTTAAAGGTGTTCAGCTATGGTATGCCTACTGAATATATTTTTTTTGTCTTCCATGTCAAATAATATAAGAGGTATTATTGCATTACATTTAAATGACTTCTTGATGCAATTTTTATCAGATATTTTCTTGTAGAATATGTCAATGTGTTTCTATGTAAAATTACATGTTTGATTGACTGTAGGCAATGAAACCTGGGATTTTTATGCATTTTAAATTTGTTATCTGAAAGGTTAAAAATTATCAGATAAATCATAATAGGATTAAATGGGGCACTATCTAAGAGGTAAATAAAAAATATAAAACATGATTTTTTTGTAAATCATTAATGAAAGTGATATAGTGAAATAATAATTCACTTTTAGCAATTAGTATGGTTCAATGCTATTATAAATTATATTTTTTTTCAAATAAGATAAAGAAACATTGATGATGCATTATTCACATGCAAGTGAATAATTCAACCTAATTGAATCCATATTCATGTGAACTTGCAATTATCTTGAAAACCATAAATGTAAGATGCAGATCTAGAGGTATTGTTAACGATAAAAATAATCACCAAATCAAGCATCAAATTATGCTTTAAAGAAGTTATTACCTTTTTCAAATTGTTTTTTTTTATGTTTTCTTGAAAATGATAGTAAACGGAGCAAGAATCTTCAGATAGATGAGATCTATATATACATATTTTAAGATGTAATAAATATCAAAATAGCAGGTGACCAAATTAGACTCTTTGGAGTCTCTTGTTTCTAGAGTATGAAGACCTTTAAATAAATTGAAATAACTTTAAATTTCTTTACCTTATTGAAATGATATGAAAACCTGATGCATACATGGAAGATATATTTTATTTATATTCTACACTTTATTTTATATATTATATTTTTATACTTTTGTAGATAGTAATTGTACAATTCAGAAATCAAGTGATTGGTTATAATGATTTCTTAAATATTGGTCTCAAATTATGTTATTAATTATCTTTATATGTATATGAAATCCATTATAATTACTAGTATGTGTAACACCATATGAATGTTTATCTATGAAGTTTTGTGAGCGTTTACGTGAGTTTTAAACAAAATGAAGGAAGTTTTGTGAGCTGAAATGTTAATTTAAAAAAAAAATTCTTCAATCAGTTTCTATGCAATAATCTTTGAGTCATTCTATCAATGGTTTTTAAAACAAATATATTGTGACTGATGACAAAACAAAAGTCAAGCTCAATATTGATTTTTTTTTTTTTTAACATTTGCTGTTGAGGAGTTATGTTCCTTGGTAGATTGGAAATTTGCACTTTGGTCTGTACAGGCAAAATACAGAATACTACAAGTAAACAAGAACTATCTTTAAAAAAGATATCCGACGTATCTAAATACGAGTATATGTTTAAAAATATCATTTCGATAACCTTCAGAAGCACAATGACTTAATGATGCAGTATTACAGATTAGGGGAATAGCTCCGGTAGCATGGATGGAGGCGATTATATACGGACACATAAAAACACATCAGCTTCCATTTCTATATTTTAATCAGACAAAGATGACGTCACAAACATAAATACAAAATACTGACAAAAGGGGAACAACTCTCTCTCACATACAGAAACATAATCTGACCATATATATATAGATTCTTACATTGATACCAGTGTATTATCGGATTTATCCAATCGAGATAGTTAAATTATCAATTTTAAAGTCCGAGCCGCCTGGGCGAAAATCCCCTTCGAGTGCCTTTTACCTTGCACGAAGTTGTCAATTTCATTAACACCTGTTATCATATTTTGATTCATTCAGTTAGCTAAAAAGGTCATGACCCTTAAAATCATCCAATGATCTTTTGAGATCACCAGCAACCACACGTTGATTAAATTTTTTTCTCTAACTCTATGGAAATTTATCCCTTTCCGAACCCATTGTATAAAAAAATTTAATCAACGTGTGGTTGCTAGTGATCTCAAAAGATCATTGGATGATTTCAAAGGTCATGACCTTTTTAGCTAACTGAATGAATAAAAATATGATAACAGGTGTTAATGAAATTGACAACTTCGTGCAATGTGAAAGGCACTCGAAGGGGATTTTTGGTTAACAAAAAAAGAAAATGTCTTATTAATCATTAGAGAAACAGATTCTTACATAGTTACTCGTGGATTATCGGATTTATCCAATCTCGATAGTTTAATTATAAATTTTAAAGTCCTCGCCGATGCGGCTCGGACTTTAAAATTGATAATTTAACTATCTCGATTGGATAAATCCGATAATCCACTGGTATCAATGTAAGAATCTATATTTATACAATGGGTTCGGAAAGGGATAAATTTCCATAGAGTTAGAGAAACTGATATATAACATCCCGCCCCCAAAACAAAAATTTACTTAATTTTTTACAGTGGTCAATATGTTTATGTAATAAAATAAAATACAATATTGTTAGAGGCATAACCGTTATTAAATAAATCGATTAAAAAGAAAAGTAATTGACAGAATTTTAAAATAAAATATGAGAAAAAGCTGTTTTAAAATGATTTTAGAAAATTAAAAGAATACATGGTATTGTTTCATTTTTCCTCCATCTTTGTTGAAAAATTGAAAGAAAATGGATTGTACATTCCTTTATGAAATTTAATGACTTGAATTATCTGCCCTGAAACTAATTAAAGTTACGATCAATAGAGAAATTGAAAACAAATAAGAAGTATTTGTTTCTAAAAGCAACAAAATATCATATAATGTTCATCCTTTCTAAATGAAATGTTACAAACTAATTGCATTAAATGCCAAAAATTTGTATGTATTAATGTAAATTTAGATGGACTGTTATTCTGATATTTTTTAAGATGTTTGCTGAAGATCTCTCAGGAACAAACCTCCAACTTAGAGTGTTTTAAAAGTTGTTGTGTTGGATGTTTTAAAACACCTCAAACTAATTAACACTCACAAAACTGAGGTGAACTTCAGATTATGATGTGTTTTTATTACTTAAGAATATTACTTTTTTGACGAAAAAATGTAGCTTTATGTAAAGATATAACTTTTAAGGATGTTTGTGTTGATATTGCTAGAAAACTTTTAAAAAAGCTTATGAAAGGTTTTAAATAGCTTTCAAATGAGTGCTAAAATATTAATTTAAAGATGAATTAATTGCGTTGTAGCAGTTTCATAATTATTATCTCCTTTATCAGCTTCAGTTTCCTTGTAATAGTTGTCACTATTATGTGCAAAAATGTTCAAATTTATTATTTGCTTAAACACATTGTTTTCTTTACATGATGGAAATAATTTTATAAATGTTGTAATATAATTTCTTTTTTCTGTTTTGTTAATTTGAATATTTTATACATTGTTTTTTATTAGCTCACCTGGCCCGAAGGGCCAAGTGAGCTTTTCTCATCACTTGGCGTCCGTCCTCGTCCGTCGTCCGTCATCGTTAACTTTTACAAAAATCTTCTCCTCTGAAACTACTGGGCCAAATAAAATGAAACTTGGCCACAATCATCATTGGGGTATCTAGTTTAAAAATTGTGTCCAGTGACCCGGCCATCCAACCAAGATGGCTGCCATGGCAAAAAATAGAACATAGGGGTAAAATGCAGTTTTTGGCTTATAACTCAAAAACCAAAGCATTTAGAGCAAATCTGACATGGGGTTAAATTGTTTATCAGTTCAAGATCTATATGTCCTGAAATTTTCAGATGAATTGGACAACTGGTTGTTAGGTTGCTGCCCCTGAATTGGTAATTTTAAGGAAATTTTGCTGTTTTTGGTTATTATCTTGAATATTATTATAGAAAGAGATAAACTGTAAACTGCAAAAATGTTCAGCAAAGTAAGATTTACAAATAAGTCAACATGACCAAAATGGTCAGTTGACCCCTTTAGGAGTTATTGCCCTTTATAGTCAATTTTTAACCATTTTTGGGATACGATTGCTGTCAAGCAATCTGTAGACTTTTACCATTGACCCTATGACACACTCCCTCACGTCATTCGTTTTATTCTAAACATTCGGCAACATCTCAGATTCTTATGATTGTCTTGCTTTAAAAGGTAAAAACAAGCAAAACAATTAAACATAAACAACTTTCCTGTAATGTTTTACTCATAATCTTCATGTATGACATTTTCCTTGACTTATATGCGTGTTTTTAACAATACGGAGAATCAGAATTAAACAGTATTTATATTTAGTGTTTTTATAAATTTAGAAACACGTCAGAGGGAATTCCCAAATTTTGATAACTTGCGAGAGTTCTCTGAAAGCCGATCGATAATTCTATTTCTGTCACAAGAACTGAAGTGGAGTATTTCTATATTTTACCGTTAAGAAACTGATATTTGATACTGTACTCTCATAAAGAAATGGAGAACCATTCATCATATATCATTTAATAAACGTTCTTGTTCCAAATCGCAAGTCGCGGTTTGTTTATGTATTAATGTCCATGCGTGGTCTCACTAATTAGAGACAAAAAGAATTGTAGAGACAAAAAGCGCCAAGAAGCGACAAGAAGAATAATATTAGCAACAAGAAACTATTTAGCGACAAGAAAACATTTTTTTATTTATATTACTTATTCGAAATAAATATTAAAAAAATATGCAAAAGAAAACAATTTCAACGACAGGAAAGTTAATTTTGATAGGGGGGGGAAATGAAACTTGTAAATCTAATTCAGTTGCTACATTTATTAACATGATATTTTATAAGGTATCACAGGAAGTATATTTTGTCTTTTTATTTGTTTTTAAAACCATTTTTGAACAATATATAATTAACTTGCAAAATGCATTATTTGTGCATAATTGTCCAGAAAATTCATACACAAATTGTGAAATACAAATTAAGAACTGAAATCAAACAAGAGGAAAACATAATTAAAATGTGAATATTTTTCATCATTTTATTTAGTGTATTGTCTCATTTAACGATATTTATCATGTTAATGCATATAGATTGAAGATTAAAGGAAACTGATGGCAATCTTGAGTTTTCAAGGTGTTCACTATTCGGTACAATAATTTTATATTCTGGTGCGTGTAATTGATGAAGGTGTTAATGGATGTTATTGTTGCAATAAAACAAAGGACACGCACCTAGTTAATCTCATTTGTTGCTCTTAATTGGTATTACCTTAGTGTGAAGCCACAGCTAATGTTGGTCCTATCAGGAAAAATTAATTGTACAGTTAGGAAGGAAAAAATATTTCATGTTTTTGTTTTATTAAATCCTTCAAAAGGAAGGTGACAAATCTTTGTTTTTATTTTCATTTTATAGCGTTTACATTTCCTTTGCTCTTACACATGTTTAATTTCTACATCTATCAATATGATAATAAAAAGTACACAATCTCTTCATCGATTTTTTTTTGTTTCTTCATCTTTCAATATAATCCTAAAAAATATTTTAATGTATGTGATAACAAAATGTATTCTTGTCGCTAAATAGCTTCTTGTTGCTTTTTGTCACTTATTATTTTTCTTCTTGTCGCTTCTTGACGCTTTTTGTTGCTAATTAGTGAGACCCCACATGCGTGTAGTTTTCTTGATTTCAAGGGGTATCAGATTGAGTGATTCCCCGCTTCATTGATTAATTTGAAACTCATGGGATTCTTTCTATGTCTGTCTGCATATGGAGGGCTATTGTTGTTGCATAATTTTAAATCACATGCATAATTTAAATTAAAATAAATGTTTCATCGTAAAAATTACCTATAACACCCCTTCAGCAGAAATGGAATCTTCCATGTTATCGTTTCGAGTTGTCTCCCTTTTCGAAGTATTTGTCAAGAAGAATTAACTCGTTAATGCCGGTAAACGTCGTATTATATTAAGAACGATCTCAGTGTAAACAGAGGAGTCATGCCCTCTGACCCAAAGGAACTTCAATAATTAAAGAGTAAGAAATGGGGTTCCTCCTAAACTGGTCCGCCGTTCTATATATAGCTTCGCACCGAAGGTCAGTGTAGCGATAAGTGAACACAATATGATAGGGGTCCAGTTTAGGGTTCCTCCTAGAATTACGGTGATAAGATACGGAAGCAAGTTAACTCGTACCACGGCATTGGAACCAAAAAAGTTAACTTGTACTACTGGGAAGTCGTAACATTCAGAAAAATATATAAAAAATATGATGTTTTATGGGTTTCTGTTTGTAAACTTAATAGAAATAAAGTTGAATTACTTGAATTTTACACAGGAGTTAAATGAAAACTTAGACAAAAATAAAGAATGTTTTAAAGCATTAATGTTTTAACTGATCTTTCAAACTAGAACATAGGCGGATCCAGCCCCCCCTTTTTTGTGGAAAAAATTTGGTTGATAATAAAGGGAATCATTGAAGCATGACTGGACTGACCCTTAGGAAAAGTTCTGGATCCGCCACTGTAGAACTTAATCCAGAGGAAAGTTAAAACATTGCTTTAACTGTACCTTATTAAAATTGAACATGTTGAATATGTATATATCCAATTTAAGTTAATTAAAGCTGTAATCCACGATCACAAATTGAATGCTATGTTTACAATTGTTGAAAGCCATGTGCTTTTTTTGCGGGGAAAATGCGGACCCCCTTAACAGGAATCAGTTAAATTTCATTGTTACATTTATTTATAGACAGTAAAAATAATTTTGGCAATCATTTTGACTAACTGCTAAGATTTTATTATTCATGAAAAATTTTCTTCGGGTGAAACTGTATATACCTTAATTATCTACATCTGCCACAGTATTTTCTATCCAATATACAAGGAACATAAGCTACAAATTGGTCATTGTACTTTTAAATTATATACATTTTACAGACTTAAGAGGTATTGGGTGAAAGTAACGTATATCATGTATATTCATCATTTAACACCATTTGAATGCATTTAAATAAGTTGGTACGAGTTAGCAATGGTTCGATTTTTTTTTTTTTTAATGGTACGAGTTTACAATGGTACAGGATAGCTATAATTCGATAAAACACAATAAGTACATGGCTCATACACTTGTAACAGGGATTGGCTATTCTTTAAGTTGAGTGACTATTCAGATTGTTACATTTTGCATGTGCAGTTGAATTAGTTTAGAGAATAATACTATCCAGCTGTACCAGGGTTACCGGCCAAAAATGCTTGAGACTCGCGCATGTTCATGCTATTTTTGCAACAGTATTCTTGGATCTATTTCTTTCCTCTTTGATCTTTTGAATTTTGGCCAAATCTCATGCATTTGTTTAATGAAAATTTGGCAGAACTGCTATACATGTGTCAATGAAAACTATGGCAATCGTATCCCTCAGAGCATTCTGCTCTTTGATTTGTAAATCTTGGTTATTTTTACAAATATCTTCTCCTCTAAAACTAATGGGCCAAATTAAACCAAACTTGGCCACAATCCTCATTGGGGTATTAAGATTAAAAATTGTGTCCAGTGACCAGGCCAACCAACCAAGATGGCCCCCATGGCTAAAAATAGAAGATAGGGGTAAAATGCAGTTTTTGGCTTATAACTCAAAAACCAAAGCATTTAGAGCAAATCTGATAGGTGTTGATATTGTTTATCAGGTCAAGATCTATTTGCTCTAAAATTTTTCAGATGAAGTGGACAACTGGTTGTTAGGTTGCTGCCCCTGAATTGGTAATTTTCAGAAAATTTTGCTGTTTTTTGTTATTATCTTGAATATTATTATAGATAGAGATAAACTGTAAACAGCAATTATTTACAGCAAAGTAAGTCAACATGACCAAAATTGTCGATTGTCCCCCTAAGGAGTTATTGCCCTTTATAGTCAATTTTTAACAATTTTCATAAAATTTGTAAATTTTTACTAATATTTTCCACTGAAACCAATCATTTTAGATAGGGATTATTGTTCACAGCAAGAATGTTCAGTAAAGTAAGATCTACAAAGACATCACCATCACCAAAAACACAATTTTGTCATGAATCCATCTGTGTCCTTTGTTGAATATTCACATAGACCAAGGTGAGCGACACAGGCTCTTTAGAGCCTCTAGTTTCTTATTTACTTTGTTCTATTTAGAGTTATTGTTACTTTTAATTTGTTTTGTTAGAAAAAAAAATTATTTTGTATTACCAACCATGCACTTGAAAAAAATCACTATTTTTTTGTGCAACTCTATTAAAATTAAGATAAATTGAAACTAATTAGACTTGCAGTATGTCATGATAAATGTTTCTGTTATTACTATCATAAAGCAAATGAACAAAAATGTGTCACTTCATATTCATGTGGTAATGTAAATCTTATCTGCAACTTCCCTCAATCCACCAATCAACCAAACTTTCATATCACAAAAAATGAACCACTCTTGAGGAGGAAATGTTCCTAATTGTTTTAATGCCCCATTTATGGGCATTATTTTTTCTGGTCTCTGTGAAATGGTGCAAATAAAAAATTGAAAGTTGTAATAAATGGCACAATTGTAATGAGCCCTTGTACCTATATATATATATATGTCTATTATATGTAACATCACATTGACCTTGATGTTAAATATCTATTGTGTTAGCCTAAGAATTGTCAACAGACATAACTGTACAAGTTAATATATTTATATGTACTTAGTACACATTATCTATAATCTGGTTGTGTTTGATTTTTATTCTTAATGGGATTAACATATATAAATATATATTATATAGAAGAATCACATATCTATTATACATACAAAAAAATGTACCAATATATATATAAATATTTGGTTACTATTAAATCATATTTAATCTGTGGCTGTCAGCTGTGACCAGTTATATATTTGAAACAACAACAACCTCATAGAAATAAAAGCTCTATTGCCTAAAAATTATTCTACATATTGAATGTGATAGGAATGTTCAGTTTTATTATAGCTTTTTATTAAATATCTGTTATATGAATACAACTTATACATTAAAAGAAGAGCCATGAATGTATGCTTATATTTGAATTATACTACTTCTTATGTGATGACCAGATTTTCAGGTTAAAATGCATGGCTAACAGAAGTTATCAAAAATCCGACTCTTCAAATGTTGGAATAAAGCTTGCAAAAATAGTATATCTTCTAACTGCCAAATTATACAGACTTTAAACTATTATGAGAGTCTTTAACACTTATATCTACACTACTGATATACCATTAATCAAGTAGTTTGGAATCGTCCATCATCAGAAATGACTTTTTGATGAAATGATAAATGACAGTCTGTATGGACAGTCTGTATGGAGTTTACACAATAGAGACAAAAGACAAAAACAATAGAGAAAACGGAATTTTGAACCCCCAAAAAATAAAGATAAGAGAAGAAGGGTGTGCTTTACTATAAAGAAAAGAGAATAATGGGCCAAACAATTTAAGAATAGAGAAGAAAACATGAAGACGCACATACATTAGTATATATGCTAAAAAAAAATGCCTAGCATGAATTGCAAAACATTGACTGCTAAACAGTATTTATTGGCGATTAAAAAATTTCAGACAACAATAAAATCTGAACGTGAAACAAAATAATAGTTAATTGATAAATAATTATTACTTACTTAATTTAATGTCGTTTAAAATTGTATGATATATTTCTATTTGAAACAGTTGACTTCTATGTCAATTAAAATAAACAACTGGATCTGTAGTGCTAATACAGTGAAGAAATGCTTAAAAGTGTATTGATTTTAATTTTTGAATAATAAATGTGAAAGCCTGCATTAAGAACTTTATTTTTTTAAATTTGAGAATATAAGATGGGACAAATTTATTGCAGTCTGAACTTTTACCTGCAAGGCACCAGTTATATTTTCGCTAATAAAATATTTTAATACACTCATGTTCATTGTTATTGTGTATATATGCAACCCGACTTTAAATAAACTTTAAATAAAGATTACTTTACTTTACTTTACACAAATTTTTGCTTCAATTACCAAATTTGCTTAATATGACAAAATTGAGTCCTTACACTCCTCTTCAACACAAATTTTAAACTAATATATTTCTTATGTAACTTAAGTTTGAATATGTAATTAATCCTTGAAAACATGACGAGAATATATTTCTCACTTGATACGACTTTGTATTTCCTATAATAATTTCTTTGATTATTGACTTTCCAATTAGACTTTTCTCTGAGTTCAGTATTTTTGTGATTTTACTTTTTCTTGATATAGGATTGGTTCTTACAAAGAAGTAATGGAACAAAGAATTCCAAGTGATGAATTTGAAATCATCCTTTTCGAAACTTGGATCTATGAGTTTAGTATGTTTTCTTTTATTGCATTGTATTATATTCTGGCAAGGTTAACTTTTTGGTAATAAGACCCGTCATAGCCTGGCTTGGGAATTGGGTAGGCAAATGCTCAAATTAAATTGTACCGATACAGGCTCCAAATGTGCTCCTTTATACGCCATAACTCATGGTTGTGCTTCTAATTAAAGGAGGATCTTACGGAGACAAGACGAAAAGTAACCCTTCTGAATAACCTGGGATCATCTCCGTTTTGATAGGGTTGGTGTTGCTCATCGATAGTTATATGTGTTGAGTTTTGTTCATTGTTGTGCCTTAGTATGTTGTTTTACTCTGACTGTAAGTGTTAGTTTGTTTTTGACTTATTATTTTAAATACAAATACACGTTTGGTACCTCCGTCTGTCTTTTAAAAATATTGTTATACATATCACAGTGAGTTGACCAAGCTATTTATGCCATGAATATATCAAATATCTCATGTAACTTTATCCTTATTCTGTCTATTTTCATTGGTGCCATTTTATAAAACGGATTATTATATAAGCTTTTTTTATTTTTATACAATCAAATCAGTCAAATATGAAGGTAGTTAACTTAACTATTTCTGACATGTTGACAGACACGATTACAAGTAACGAAGTTATACAATACTAGAACACACAAGTGATATAGCGGGTCTGTGACTGAATTAAAGAATATAACTATGTGTAAGCCTAATTTTAGTATTGTCATCTGATAAAGTCATGCCGATTATAAGATGCACAGTTTTCTCTGCTTTCAACATCTTTCTGTTTGAACCCGTCGACCTGGAACTTATCAATTATTGGTATTTTTAATTTTATTTGGAAAACAAAAGGGCCGGGAAAGGAGTATTTTTTAATTAACAGCATTGTCCTTTATGAGTTATAAATAAAGTTGAATTCTTTGATTCGCTGTTTTACGTCATTCCGTCTAACAAATTGAAAACTGTACATGCTGTACCTATACGTCTTATTTTAAGTCCAGATTTTTATCATTTGTATTGTCATCTTAGAAAGTCATACTGATTAATATACTACAATCGGGAACAATGTGACAATTATTTGAAATTAGTAGTGTCAACCCTGTGATTACGACCTGTGTATATAGCAAAATCCTTAATACAGCGTTTGGTGGTGCGTCTGTCAGAAGCGGAACGTACAGATAAGGTAATAGGTAACAAGTGAATATACTATCGGTATCGGATTTGACCTGGAACTTCTTAATTATGGGCAATATTAATTATGTGGAAACAAAAGGGTCTTGAGTGGTGTAATTTTTTTTATCAACAGCATTGTACTATATTAGTTATATATAAAGTTGAATTCTTTGATTCATCGTTTTTACGTGATGACAGCTGACAAATTGGACCTCGTTATATAATATAATCAAAACGTATTGAGTAAAAAAAAGAAAAAGCAGACCTGCTATTTCAAAAAGAAATTATGTAGTAGTAGGCAAGCTATGTATATACAACTAAATCTGCAACTATCATACACATAAAGGCAAGTGATATGGTTATTCGAGCTTAGATTCCAATGGGAACAAATTTTGCCCCTCTACTTGCCGACTTGTTTCTTTATTATTATGAGGCTAGCTTCATGCAGGAACTTCTTAGGAAGAAAGATAAGAAGTAAGCGATATCCTTTAACACAACTTTCCGCTATATAGATGATGTTCTTTCACTAAATAATTCAAAATTTGGTGACTATGTGGAACACATCTATCCCATCGAACTCAAGATAAAGGATACTACAGATACAGTTAAGACGGCCTCATATCTTGACTTACATTTAGAAATTGACAATGAATGTCGGTTGAAAACAAAACTTTATGACAAAAGGGATGATTTCAGCTTTCCAATTGTGAACTTTCCATTTCTAAGTAGCAACATTCCAGCAGCACCTGCATACGGGGTATATATCTCCCAATTTGATACGATTATCCCGTGCTTAAATTTCCTATCATGATTTTCTTGATAGAGGGTTGCTGCTCCCAAAGAAGCTATTAAACCAAGAGTTCCAAATGGTGAAGTTTAAATCATCCCTTCGTAAATTTTACGGACGCCATCACACGAGTTGGTTGACCGTTTTGGAATAACCGTTTCACAAATGATATCGGATATGTTCCTTATTTCGTAACTACAATCTCCTTCCCTTTCATGAATGTGACCAGCCGAATCAGACTATTTACCGGATTTGTTATTACATAGGCAACACAACGGGTGCCTCACGTGGATCAGAATCTGCCTACCCTTCCGGAGCACCCGATATCACCCCTAGGTTTTGGTGGAGTTCGTGTTGTTTATTCTTTAGTTTTCTATATTGTGTCATGTTTACTATTGTTTGTCTGTTTGTCTTTTTCATTTTTAGCCATGGCGTTGTAAGTTTATTTTCGATTTATGAGTTGACTGTCCCTTTGGTATCTTTTGTCCCTCTTTCAAGGACCAAGCAATATTCCTTGAATTAGAATTTAATCGACACAAAGAAGTCAGTAAATGTTTTGATAACCGTATCTCATCAAACAGTCCATAACGAGAATACTTTTTTTCTTATAATTTCCAGCTTCTAAATACATGCTAATGAAACCATAACAACGCCATTGAAACACATTTTTTAAGGTTCATGTGGACCCTATGGCTAAAATGGCCGTATTTTCACCTCAAAATTTACTCTGAGTACAGACAAACCTGCGCATCTGTAAAAAAATTCAGGCATAGCATGCCCTAGATAAATGAATTTTAAGTATGTTTTATATTTGAGCAAAATAAAAACTTACCAGGATTTTGCCGTGCACTTTTTTTTCATTCCTCCAGAAGGTGCAAAAATAAACTAAGTTGGGAAACAGGTTTGAAAACTTCCCCACAGGTAAAAATTAAAGTGAGCATTTTTAATTGACATGGACATTAGATGGACAATAGATACCTGACAATAATTGGTTATTTAAACTGTGTACCTGAGTGAACCATATCAAGGTAACTCAACTGTTTGTTAATTTTATCATCTTCTGCAGAGCCGAAAAAAAGTGTACGGCAAAATCCAATTAAGTTATGAATTTTCTAAATCATACAATGCATTTGAATTTTATTTATCTAGGGCATGCTATGCCTTAAAACATTTCCAGATGTACAGGTTTGCCTGTACTCAGAGAAAATTTTGAGGTGAAAATACGGCCATTTTAGCCATAGGGTCCACATGAACCTTAAACGTTTTCTTTGTCATTACACTATTAGTTGTAACTTTAGTATATGGTACAAAACTCAACCAAAAAAATAAATTCTTTCGGCTCTGATGACTTTTAAAATGTTTATATCATTTAAAAAGTCCCAAATTATATCTTTCTGGTTCAAAAACGCATTTTTTGGCATTGAAATTGCAATATCTTTTATAAATCTTCGCCGTGGCCTATAATTTTTATTACTCTTTTTTTTTCTTCAAATAACCGGTACTTAAACTAAACATTTGTGAAGTTTAAGCAATTTCTGTAATTTAGTTCTCTTTTTATTTTGACTATTTCTTTTATTAGTTCAACAGGAAAAAGGTAACTTAACAAAAATGTATGCTTCTTTCGAAGGCAGATTGAGAGCTTACATTAAGCATATGATAAAGTTAATTTATACAAGAAAAAAAAATAGCGAAATGCTATATAAATAAATATACCATTAAGCCGCTTTAATTGCTTTTTTTCTATATATTTAGGCCCTTTTGGTTATTTGTGTCATCTTACGTGTTTGGGGGTGTCACTCTTTGTCTCGAACATTTCTGACGAAACAGCTGACCTATATGCAAATATTTGCTAATTATTTTTGCTTTTAAGGTTTCGATCTATCTAAGTATTACGGTTTAAAAAATGACAAAAGCGAAAAAATGAAAGAAATAGGCTCTTTTGGTGATAACTCCTGTTAGGAGTCAACTGTCAAATTACGCGATCATACTTTTTGACATATTAAGCAAAAACGGGAGGACAATATGGTAAAAAAGGGAAGAAAGATACCAGAGGGACATTCAAATTCATAGATCGAAAATACACTGACAGCCATGAAACTTAAATTAGGATAGATCTTGTCTTGCTGATCATTTTGTCACATAAAGTTCAATAATATTAGTGCTTATCATTTTGATAAGCTATTTACAATTTTCAAGATAATCAGTGATGAAACAAATTGGTAAAATTCTACATTTTATTGGAATATCTTTTACAGAAAGTCATCTTACGATAGAAGGTAGATCTCATCATTCTGACCCGTTATCTTTATCTATAACGGTTTTCAAAAAACAAAACTAGCATTATATCCAATCTACTATTTTTGACCATGTAGGCCATGTTGGTCATGTTGATCGGTGGTTGGGATCATCTGGCACAATTTTTTTTTAACTAGATACTAGTACCACATGATGATCACAATGATGATTAAGTTCTGTAAATTGGGTATTTTGTCTTGTAGTTTCAGAAGAGATTATCTTTGTAAAAGTTAACCGGCGAACATTACTGACGAGGTGCGCAAACGTTAAAGCTTCATGTATTCTGTAATTTTATTTCTTTTTTTTTTAAATTTTTCTCCTTATTTTTAACACTTATGTATCTTTGCGTATATTGTGTAATCGTTCAAGTATGTTTCTGGCCGTTGGGCGATCGACTGGATCCTTTTCCCAACAGCGTTGTATTAATAATTTTAATTTGTTGATAATTTTCCCTTCGAAATTAGGTCTTCTTCCCTCAAGGATAATGTATGATAACTGTTCGTAAGATTCTAAAGATGATTCATTCTCTTCATTCAGAGCAGATCTACGGTACCAAGATTCCCACAGAATAATTCCAAACCTAAACACATCTGATTCTCTACCATAAAATAAAGATCGTAATAAATCTGGTGCTTTTATAACTGCTATGCCATGAATTGGACCCTTTAACCAGGGTCGATGAATGCCGCCACCAGATAATCTTGCAATGCCATCTTTTATCTGCAATTAATAAAAGACGTGGAAAAACCTTGATGCACTAAAGATTATAAAAAAAAACCATTTGTAAAATTTGCTAAAAAGAAAAGCAAAGGAGTAGGTTCAGTAAGACCCCTTTTTGGCCCAAAGTTTTATCAGTTTTACAAAATTGTAATAATGTAAACTATATCCTATTTATTGGAAAGTAGAATACTGCTGCAACATATATTTGGGCTTGTTTTGACAAAATAATGCACATAAATCTGGTACTAGCATAATTAAGTCATGTTAAATTACTGGAATCTTCGCAAATTAAGGATTTAAGTGAAATTTTAGACGGTTTTCGTCTTTAATGGAAGTGGCTGCATTCGTGTTCATTCTTAATATTTAAATGTAAGTTGTACTTGATGATACTACATAACATAAATAAAGGTTGAGGATGAACACTGATGCGGCCACTTTCATTTTTGACAAAACTATCTGAAAAGTTGCATATTATGGCATATTTGATATATTTGTCATATTTAAGCTTGAATATAGGCGTCTGAAATGACTAAATCAGTTCAAATCTTTCACACAAACTAATTGAATCGACTGCAGTAGACACTTGAGTGTTTAAAAAGTGAACCTGAAATTTGAGACTAAAATGGTCCCTTACCGGACCTACTCCTTGGTATTGCCGTATTGAAACAAAATTAGTATGTATAATCATTGTGGTTTTATCACCAGAGTATTTTGGAGAAATAATATTTTTATTTTTTAGATCCCATGTCTCTGTCCATGTAACAAATTCGCAATATGCAAATAAACTCATCATAGTTACCAGAATTAAATTTTGTATTTACACAAGACTCGCGTTTCGTCTAAAAAAGACTCTCATCAGTGCCGCTCGAATCCAAAACAGTTAAAAAGGCCAAATAAAATACGAAGATGAAGAGCATTGAGGACCAAACTTCCAAAATGTTTTGTCAAATACAGCTAAGTTAACCTATTCCCGATGTAGAAAAGCCTTAGTATTTCAATAATTCATAAGTCTTGTAAAAAGTAAATGTATAAATATGACCATATCAATGAATATTTATGTCAGCACAGAAGTGCTCTGGGAAATGATACTCCACCAGTAATGACATCGACCCAGTAGTTGTAAATAAACTCATCATAGAAACCAGGATTATTTAAATTTTGTAAATACGCCAGAAGCGCGTTTCGTCTACAAAGAATAGATGGTCATGACCTATTGTTATCAAAAACCCTTTCATTTACCGATCAGTATTTCAATTCTCTATGACTTGTTGTTTTCCTAAATTCTAATTTTATCTTTAACATGTTTATATTTTGCGAGCATGACACAAGTAATCTTCATCTGTCAAATCAATTATACTTCAGAATGTTTATAAACTAACCAACATATTAGAAGGTTTCACATTTCCATGTATTAGTCCATGTTCGTGAAGATAAGTTAGTCCCTCTAAGCACTGACACAAATAAAGATGAATACATCTCCACGGCTCAGCCTGTTTTGTACTACGAAAAATGGCGGTTTCTAAACTTTTATCACATTTTTCTGTGTATATTTCCAGAATGTGACCATTTTTTTCAGTTGCAAGTGTTATTCCAAGAACATCTAAAATGTGTTCGTGTTTGATGTTTCTACAAAGAATGTCATTATTTCGTTAGGTATTTTTGCATATGAATCATTTATATTCTGAAACTTGACTATTATTATTGACTCTAAAAGGCATGCTACAAAGATTAACTTTTGAATCAATTAAACTGTCCTATCATGTACAAAATGAACTGATTATGTTGGGTTATTTTTGCTATCTATTTTTACAACCAAACAAATTTTAGATACGATCTTTGAACATTGTTTTAACTGTTATGAATATAGATTTTGTTATCAATAAATTATTAAAACCATACTAAATATTGTTGTAACACACATAATGGACAAATCCATTAAAGTTGGATGCGAACCAATAGATTTTCTAGACTAAGATACATAATTTTTCTATAACAAGTTATTGACTAAACTAGCTGTTAGTAACTAAGAGTACTCTCAGATTTATTCTTTTTTAATATGTAAGTGATGCAAAAATTAATTCACAAACCTGGTCTTTTATTAGATTTTTTATCTGCTGTGTATCGATCCTAAATATATTTCATTTCGTTTGAAATTAGTTTCCCCGATTTGTATTAATCATATATAGATGGGAACCAGTGTAACTAGTTCTGAAACTAGTTCTGAAAGAGTATGTACTATTTATAAAGTTGATTTCACGTGCACAAGGCACGAGAAAAGTTTTGGCGGTTTCTACGGGTGTTTTTTTTATGGTACTATACAAAGTTTGGCATTTCATGTATAATTATCGAAGGTGTTCGCAGCTTCGTCGAATCGTAACGAAGATAGTCACATCAGTATATTGTTTTAATTTTGTATGCCATAACCATTTAATGGCAATGTGTTTGTGCTAATAAATATTGTCTATTGTCTATATTTACAGTGGCTGCTACGTTTATTACATTACGTTTGTATAAAAAAAAAACTGTATTATAAAAATTAATAAAACTTTGTATCGCAAGAAAATATGTTACTGCGAGCAACTAATCCTATTAATGTGTTTGTTTTGTTTAAAGCCTATTGAATTTAGAGTTGGAATACTATAAATTTGGACGAGCAGGGCGAGGGAGAATTGAAGAGTTAATTCCTTTCAACGGCAGTTTAAAGTTTTTTTCTTATATTGTACTGATACACAACTGGTCGAGTTTAGGGAAATGGTTTAGCACCGCCAAACATGTTTTACCTCGCAAAATTCTTTATGTGCCTGTCCCATGTCAGGAGCCCCAGGTTTATTGATTGTGGTTGGTTCTTGTATGTCATGTTAGTTTTTCTTAAATTGTTTTGCTATAGATAAGACTGTTAGTTTTCATAATAAAATTATTTTATATTTTTCATGTCGGTGTCTTTTATAGCCGACTATACGGTATGAAATCCACTTCATTTGTAATCTGTGGGTTAGTTTTCTAATTGGCAATCATCTCGCATTTCTTTTTATAAAGATCTATGCAACCAAAATTAATAAACTACAAATTATTTTATAAAAATGTTTGAGTATGATAAATATACAATTTGTTCTTATGATTTTATTATGTTATGTCTTTCTACGTTAACTTTAACTAGTCTATTCACCTCAATTTCTGGATTTCACTCAATACCGAACAGTCTGATTTATTACTGTATGACCATTTCATTTGTTTTACAACTGTATCTTTCCATTCTCCATTTACCAACACTTCTAACTCACTTGAAAGGTCTTTCCTTCGTACGTCTGTTTGACTTAACTTAAACTTATCAAAATATTCGATATCAATAAATAAAACACGACCATAAGCTGATTTTAAGTCGCTTTCCACTAAAATGCATTGTTTCCTTATTTCTACAGGTTGCCGTATGTCTTTTTTTATTCCTTTGATCAGTATTTCTCCAGCTACAATTCGTCTCGGAACAGTAGAGTCACAGAATTGATCTATTTGGTTATTCATTTCATTTAAAAATTGTCCAAAAACCTTTTCCTTCAAAAATTGTATGGTAATTTCCCCTAGCATTTTCTCTGCAATATTTTTTACGTATACTTGTTTATTTTGCCTGTATTCTTTTACTCTTTTTATGTCTGATATCTTACCAACTGTAAAGTATCCAATACCAACCGGTACAGCAAACAATCCAACGACTACAGACAAAGGCATCCATATTGGAAAGGTTGCAAGAATGGCGACTTTTTGTGCAGTAGAAATATTTGTAGAACTTGATGTATCCCTGTCCGATTGTCTTCGTGGTGTGACCATATCTAGTTCACAAGTACTTAATGTTCGTCCGAGAATTATGTCGTCTATTTCAGTACAATCAGTTTCAATTATAGCGCATTCCTTCTTAAACTGTTTTGCCATAAATTCAGAAAGTCCACCATTGTTAGATTGTTTAAGCCATGTTTTTATTTGTCTAGCTATACATTCCTCCACAAAACGCATAACTTCCTTTTCAATCGTTTCAATGTCGTCTTTATCCGGCAGAACATCGTCCGTCCATGAAAACAGATTATTCCGTATTTCCGGTAGATGTAAGTATAGATTAAGCAATTCTGAACTTTTCTGACATTGTTCCTTTGCTACACTTTTTAGTTTCGACTGAACCTGTGCAAATAAAATATATGTTCTATTTAAAATATTCTACAAACTGCATGGCCTAAAATAGTGTCAGAAAAGAAAATTTAAGAAAAATATAAAAAAAAATATAAAATTATAAAAAAAACTATAATAATAATTCCCACAATTACAAGATGTACAGCTTAGTTCCCCAGAGTCTATTCATCCCGACCCCTTGTCAATATTCTATTATCCTTTCAATATAAACAAATACTCCCAAAGAGGTTTTCATTATTAACCACTAACAAATACAGCGGACACTGTCCAAAGCCTTTATAAATCCTATGACTTATGGTTACTTAAAACTTTGCTAAACAGTTAAATGTTGAAATTTGTTCCCCGTTACATTCGTTATACTTCTCTATCATTATAGTGCAATATTTTCAGAGTAACGTGTTTTGTTGTTGTCTTAATTACTCAACTCACTTACTTACATATTTGATATTTTCTCTCACTTTCTGTATCCTTTTCACAACTTGCTTAGCCATCATTCGTTTATCATCTTCAGTTCGCATGGCATTAGTTATCCGGGCTGTAAGTTTGAAGTTTAGTCTTTCTAGAAAATACCTCTGCCAACTACAATGTATAATAATGCGGGGCTTATATATTGTGAAATGATATATTTGCTAATCAATGTTAAATAAAATGCTTGTTAATGCAAATCAATTTCTAGTCAATTCAGGATATATCTTCTAAATGAACGTTCAGCCAAACAAACAAATATTGTAAGAGAAAAGATTTAAAAAAAATATATATATATATATATTGATAAATTCAATGGGGGACATTCACAACTATTAATAAATATTTTAACTGTATGGTTATTAAAATTGCATGTGCATATATATATATATTTTAGAATACTCCGATGATCTTTTTCGCCTTCAATTTGGACATCTCGGTACATCTTAAACATATCTAAATACTTGATTACGTATCTGTAGTATGACTTACTTAACGTGTCGAGATATTTTTTCCTGGAGACATGCAGGTATCATTTGATCTATTCCACGAAGTAGACTTTTGAAGTTATCAGAAATTGGTTGGCCATTCTTAGATCGTTGCATTTCCTTAGAATATCAAGACCAACAGTTATATATTTTCCCCAAAAAACTATATTCAAATATACATGCACAAATAAATCAATAATTTTGGAAACAATTTTTTTAATTTTTATAAAATGTTTTATTCGATATTATAGTGTGATACATTTTCTCATCATATATTCATAGAAAAAAGTGGTACCCTTGACACCTAAATTGTACATATATCTATTTAAAAAAATTCTTTTCATGATAGTTCGTTCTGATGTTGTACTGTTACAACACTGTCCCAGGTTAGGGGACTGAGGGTTGGGATCCCGCTGACATGTTTAACCCCGCCACATTATTTATGTATGTGCCTGTCCCAAGTCAGGAAACTGTTAATTCAGTGGTTGTCGTTTTTTTATGTGTTACATATTTGTTTTTCGTTCATTTTTGTACATAAATAAGGCCGTTAGTTTTCTCGTTTGAATTGTTTTACATTGTCTTATCGGGGCCTTTTATAGCTGACTATGCGGTATGGGCTTTGCTCATTGTTGAAGACCGTACGGTGACCTATTGTTAATGTCTGTATCATTTTGGTCTTTTGTAGATAGTTGTCTCATTGGCAATCATACCAAATCTTCTTTTTTTATATTACCCGTATGATATAACTTTAGTTATGAATTGCTTCCGGTTAATAATCATATACTCACAGAAAATAATGGTATACTTATATCCCTTGATAAAACTGTTATTTGTTTGTCTTGGCGGTGTAGTATGAATTTCGTTATCAACTTTTCCTGGTAATTATTGCAGGCCTTTCTGTAACGTGAGTGCATGGCATTTCGACGTCACTTGACAAATTTATAGTACGTTTTAAGTTAAAAAGGATAATTTAAAGGATAAAAAAATCAAATATTAAGGAACAGGAAAATATTTTATCGAAAATGCATTTTTCAAAGTTTAAAAAATAGTTCTTGTCTGTATGCCTTCTGCTGAATTATACGACATAAAAAGAATAACATGCAATTTTTCATATCAGACCCCTTATCAACCGATGGTCAAAATCATTACTGTCGGCTCTTTTGCTGATTTCATTACCTAGGGATATATTTATCACATACTTATGAGTGAATACCTTTACGAGGGTCAATAAAAGGCTTCGGCTCTTGGGCTCACATTAAACCTTGGGCTGAAAATACCATGAAATAATCTTGTAGTCACAAATTCTATGAGTAAAATGTATTACCTCCCAGGCACTAACTTTATAGATTTTACTACTGTCGAAATTAGTCCATTTGTTTGATAGTTTCTCTTTAATATGGTCGAAAACTTGTTCTTCGTCCTCATGCATCTGATCCCATTTGTTACATACAAAAATTGCTCTTCTGGGATCAAAAACAGATTTTACACCCATACATTTACGTTTTTCTTGTTCCTCTAATATTCTTTGAAGCTATTGTGAGGAAAATAAGATTATCAGTAACAAATATAAAGACATTTAATACTTTAAGAAGGTGTACACAAATTTTGAATTTAAATTCTACTTTCAAAGTTTGATAAATGCATGGATAGCGTATAAATCATTCGTTTGTGTGAGTGTTAAAATTTGAAAACATCACTATCCCGAAAAGTTTTGTATGGCAACATAGTAATATTATACTCACCCTATCACTCTGCACTCCTCCGGCGTTGGTTGGATTGATTATATATATAAATGCAAGAGCTGATGGTAGATAATCAAACAAACGGTTTGCAAGTATGTCGTTATCTGGACCTATACCAGGGGTATCCACAATCATTATTTTATTCTGAAAGAAACTCTAAATTTAAAGTCTTTCGTGTTCTTTATACCAATTATTTGATATTGTGTATTAAGGATGTAATAAGGCGAAGTTAAAATACTCTAATATTAAGAATTGATACTATAGGTCATAAGAACTTTAGCTAAGGAACAACATCATCTAAAGATGTTTGATTTTTTTTCTATAATAAAAGAAAATGCTGACTTGGACTTTAACCACATTTTTAGCATTAGCATTATTTTAGTCTCCAATCGTAATAAAAATCTGGAATCGCCCCGTAATTTTGGCAATGACCATTTTATGAACTATTGAGGCCTATGACTATAAATAGAGAAATGAGTGGTATATTGGAAAATATTTTATCCTGTATCTTAAAGGGAAAAAAACAAGGTATCCGAACATCTGACAAAACTCCTTTAAACCATATATAAGAAATCTGATATTTAAAAAAAATTGACATAACAATATAAAGTGACTTAACTGTAGAGGAAAACAAATCTTGTCTAGAAATGAGTTTATCATACATTTCCTGTTTACAAAAAAGGATTTTCGTATTCCAGGCATAGATTAGCCATATTTGGCACAACTTTTTGGAATTTTGAATCCGCAATGCTCTTCAATTTTGTACTTGTTTGGTTTATAAATATTTCGATTTGAGCGTCACTGATGAGTCTTATGTAGACGAAACGCGCGTCTGGCGTACTAAATTATAATCCTGGTACTTTTGATAACTATTGTCAAACGGAGTTTATGGAATTACTTTAAGGATTAACGGGCTACAATAAACTACTTCATTCACGGTAATATACAATGTGGGACTTCAGCACACTTCTTTATATGGACAATACATCAAAACGTATGCTTAATAATGTTTGAAATTATGACAAGTTAGTAGACACTGACATACTTGTACCTTATATAGCTTTAAGTATCATTATTACACAGAGAATATAGCGTCACTGATGAGTCTTTTGTAGACGAAACGCGCGTCTGGCGTAAATATACAATTTAGTCCTGGTATCTATGATGAGTTTATTTACCACTCATTTTCCCGAAATTGGGATCAATTACCTAATTCACTTTCCATTCTGAATGTTTTGGTCTTATCTTTTATTAAGTTTTGAAAATCATCTTTTCAACCCAGAGAAATATTTTACTAAACCATTGCATATAACAAAATTACTTCTACTGACAAAATATTACCCAAACCCCTCTCTTTCCCTTCCCATCTATATCTTTTCAATGTTTGTCCCGTGTTGAGTAAGGACGCTATCAATTATAAATTTACGAGAAAACTTTCCGGTAAATAAAACAAATAGAAATAAGTTGAAACAAAATCGAAACTTCTACCAAGTGCTCATCATTTCCCTCTTTAAAAATCAAACGACGAATACAGCAAACTTGATGTAAAAGAGGGACGAAAGATACCAAAGGGACAGTCAAACTCATAAATCTAAAATAAACTGACAACGTCATGGCTAAATGAAAAAGACAAACAGACAAACAATAGTACACATGACACAACATAAAAAACTAAAGAATACACAACACGAACCCCTACAAAAACTAGGGGTGATCTCAGGTGCTCCGGAAGGGTAATCAGACCCTGCTCCACATGTGGAACCCGTAGTGTTGCTTATGTGATAACCAATCCGGTAAATAGTCTAATTCGGTAGGTCACATTCATGAAAGGGAAGGGGATTGTAGTTACGACGTAAGAAACATATCCGATATCATTTGTGAAACGGTTATTCCAAAACGGTCAACAAACTCGTGTGTTGGCGTCCGTAAAATTTACGAAGGGATGATTTCAACTTCACCATTTGGAACTCTTGGTTTAAAAGCTTCCTTCTGAGCAGCAACCCTCTATCAAGAAAGTCCTGATAGGAAATTCAAGCACGGGAATATCGTATCAATTGGAAGATTAATAGATAAAGAAAGATGTGGTGTGAGTGCCAATAAGACAACTCTCCATCCAAATAACAATTTCAAAACAAGCTATAAAGGACCCAAAAAATACTAGTGTAAAACCATTCAAACCCTGTATGCAGATGCTGCTGGAATGTTGCTACTTAGAAATGGAAAGTTCACAATTGGAAAGGTGAAATCATCTCTTTTGTCGTAAAGTTTTGTTTTCAACCGACCCTCATTGTCAATTTCTTGATGTAACATTGGTTTAAAATGTTGATTTGGGAATGAATTCCTGGAATACCAATTTTAATTCATTTTCTACTGGCTTTTTACCTCTCTAGAACATACTTGTTATTCATATATCACGGCTGTCACCCGCTTGACAAATGCATCTTCAGTAAATAACATTATTTAATCAATTATAATGATGACAAATATTAGAAAAATGAAACTGTCTGACAAAATCGTTGTACATTACTGCTTAAAATTGTTCTTATAGTTATTTTGATTTAGTTTGAAATTTAAAAAAACGGTAATATTTGTAAACAATTGATATTTCGGATCATAAAATATGTGGTACCGTGTTTTGAGGATTGTGAAAAGGATTTGAAAGATCTGTGACCGCTTATCTGTTATTGAAAAATAAAATCCACAAAAACGATCACACAAATGATAATTTGAATTTTTGATTATATCAAAAGAAGGGATTTGCATGCCTTATTCCGCTTCACTTTTGTTTGTGAATAGGGCTATGATGGTTCAATACCATTGGATCTAGTCATTTGATTATACCAAACTGAGTATTTTTTTTATGACATTATCAATGAGACTGACAACTCTCCACAAGAGACAAAATTTACAACTATAGTACACCGTGAGGCTTTTAACAATGAGCAAAGCTCATACCTCATAGTCTCCAGCTATAAAGGGCCCCGAAATGACAAATTTGAACGAGAAAACTATCGGCCTTATTTTAGTACAAATGGATAACCAAAAAAAGATATATGTACACAACAAAAAACGGCTACAATTGTATAATATGATGCTTCTGACTTAGGACAGACACATACAGGCACATTCTTGACCAGAAAATACAACATAGGTAGTTTTCGTTTTCCCATCATGAAAACTGTCATCTGGGTTAGTGAAATACCTCTGTTATTGAAAAATATATGCTCAGCGCTGGGCGCAATCTAAAAAAAACATCAAAAATTGCAGAAATCAATTGGAAACTGCGTATGCAATGTTTCCGTAAAGACATTGTTTTCCTGTAATAACCTTCACCAGGCACTGTCGAAACAAAGAGTTAATAAATCTATAATTAAAACCAGAGATTTGCACTGCATAAATCTAAGAGTTATAGGCAGATTTACCTGCAGACAAGCGATAGGCCAGCATATATCGACAGCTTTGTACTTCTCGCCGGCTTGAGTAGCACTTATAAAACCCTTCAAACGTCTCCGCATTTCTTCTGCTCCCTCCGTATTTTCAAGTTCAATAATCTGCTGGTTGTCCTCGCTGTCAATCAATACTATTCTTTTGCGCACTCTATTACTAATACGACATATTGGGGAAGTGCAGGTCAAAGGCGACTGAGGTAGAAGTTCCACTCCAAGTAATAAGTTTACAAAAGTACTTTTACCAGCGCTGGTCTCCCCTTGAAAACACATCAACATGGTATACACGTACATATTCATGTTTTTAAATAGCTAATAGTGTCCGTCTGCTACTGATATGCAAGGAGTATAGCAAAATTGTATTTCTCAAACTGAGTTTTCAATTTATATCATTAGTTATATATCTTTACGTAAGTATCAACTCATTTTAACATCTAAAATATGAACAACACGTGTTCAAATCTGGAATGTCTCTACATACCAATTTCATGTAATTTGACAGCTAGTTTAAATGAAACCTGGAATAAAAAATGCAAACCTGTGATAACAATAGGACAAAGTTCTTCATACACGTCATCTTTCTGTAGATGGACCACTTTGTTTATATCCCCAAACTCTGCTGACATTTCCTCTTTTACTTCAGGAAAGCAGTTATCACTCTTTAGAATATCTTCTATTTCTTCATACACCTCGTGTAAACTACCTTTCGTTCTTTTATCAAATGTAGCAACCCTTGATAAAACATCTGCCGCTTCATCCTGTAAAAATCCCCTTTTTGAAGTAAATAATCATACTGAGAAAATATAAGTTGCATCAGGTACAACCGCGCCGAATTGTCACCTTTCCGAATTCAAATAAATTGTCTCTTAGGTAAATCCTATACAAAATAACCTGTAAATTTGAACTTTGCACTTGATGTGATCAATAAAAGCTATCTAGAAAATATATTAAAAACACAACAGCTGCTCATTATTGCACTGTCCGCACAGAATGATAAAAACTTTCGGTAAATTCTAATAAACAGAGAAATATATATAACAACTTATGTACTTACACATGCCGTTCCGCGTACTTCTTCGGGGATTCTTCTTTCTTCATTGATATTAGCAGTTAATGTGTCCTTAGAATGAAAGAAATGCATCAATATAATATATTTTAGTAGGGCAGTTAGGGTTTGTATGATGTTATAAAAGTTTGAACGATACAGGTTTCAAAATGAGAAATCCACAGGTTATTAGATTTACAAGTTTGAAATAATTATTGTTTTCTCTAATATGATTAGTTATCTTCAAAGAGAATAAACGGAAAGCATTTTATCACAGATATTCACACAAAACATTTATTGAAAAAAACATCACAGAAAAGGTTCGTGAAATAATGGGTAAACAGTTTTAGACACTTATAAAACAACAGATAAGCAATGTTACAGACACTCACAGTCACAACTTGAAAACAATATCACAGTCACTTACGGAACAAATGATGAGCATTGTCACATAAAGTCACAGAACAAGTGGACAACACGGAAAAACACGAATGTAGTGTCAAATAAACTCATAGAACACCTGACTAGTTATGTCGCAGACACTAGCTGAACAACTTGTAAGCATTAATACAGACACTTATGAAACAACTGGTAAGCAATGTCACAGACTCTAAAGAAATAAATTGTAATATGTGATTTTTATAATGAATATAGTGATTTTAAAAAAAGAGGATTTTATTATTTGAAAAATGGTACAATATAGTTACAAAAGTCACAATGATAAGTCATGAATGTACACTGTGTAAAAAAAGAGATACTATTTAAACTCTCTAAATCAGACCGGGCATATTTCTTTGTATAAAAAAGTTCGTTTTCCATAGCCCCCAACACACCAAGCAAGAAGGGAATATACTAATATATAATAAATGAATAAGTCGACAGCTGGTTAAATCATTGAGTTATCCGAACATTATTTAACTTTATATTTCGCTCTGTTATTAATCCTAAGTGACAATTGGCTAATTTGTGGAGATTTGGTGGAGATTTATTTCCCCGAGGATATCACAAGCCCAGTAGTCAGTACTTTTTGTGCTGACATGAATTATCATTGATATTGTAATATTTATAAATTGACTGTTTACAATTTTTGGATTTTTTTGAAACACTAAGGCGTTTCTACCGCATAAATTACCTTATCTGTATTTGGCAAAACTTTTAGGAATTTTGGTCCTCAATGCTCTTCAACTTCATACTTTATTTGGCCTTTTTAACTTTTTTGGATTCGAGCGTCACTGATGAGTCTTTTGTAGACAAAACGCGCGTCTGGCGTATTTAGTCCTGGTATCTATGATGAGTTTACTGTTACATAATAAAGTTAGCAAGTTGGACCTGAAGAATTTTAGAACTATATTGTGTTGCATGGGGAAAGCTTTTACCTCAATTTTATGTGAGAGACTTAATTTTTCTTCGAAGAATTTATGAATTTAAACGAAAACCAATGTTGTTTTTGGAAGGATTATTCAACAACGGATAATGTTTTTGTAATTTATTCATTTTTTGAAATTTTAGAATTAAAAAATAAAGTAAAATTGAGAATGGAAGTAGGGAATGTGTCAAAGAGACAACAACCCGACCAAATAAAAAAAACAACAGTAGAAGGTCACCAACAGGTCTTCAATGTAGCGAAAAATTTCCGCACCCGGAGAAGTCCTTCAGCTGGCCCCTAAACAAATATATACTAGTCCAGTGATAATGAACGCCATACTAATTTCCAAATTGTACACAAGAAACTCAAATTTAAATAATACAAGACTAACAAAGGCCAGAGGCTCCTGACTTGGGACAGGCGCAAAAATGCGACGGGGTTAAACATGTTTGTGAGATCTCAACCCTCCCCCTATACCTCTAACCAATGTAGAAAAGTAAACGCATAACAATACGCACATTAAAATTCAGTTTAAGTCCGAGTCTGATGTCAGAAGATGTAACCAAAGAAAATAAACAAAATGACAATAATACATAAATAACAACAGACTACTAGCAGTTAACTGACATGCCAGCTCCAGACTTCAATTAAACTGACTGAAAGATTATGATTTCATCATATGAACATCAGGCACAATCCTTCCCGTTAGGTGTTTAGTATCATACCATCATAACATATATGAGAAGAACATAACCCGTGTCATGCCAACAACTGTTTTTAGAATAAATGTGTTTAGTTCCAATGCGAGGACCTTATCAGTGACTCAATATTAACGCCATAATATGCAATCTTTAATGACTTGACAACAGTATCGTAATCATATCCCTTCTTAATAAGTCTATTCAAAGATTTTGTAAGTTTCTGAGGTGAATACTGGCACCTTTGTGCTTTATAAAGAATATTTCCATAAAAAATTGGATGTGAAATACCTGAACGTATTAGAAGTCTGAATGTTGAGCTATATTTACGAAGGATGTCTTTATACCGATGATAAAATTTAGTGAATGTTTTGACTACTTTGTGATATCGAAAACCCTGGTGTAATAATTTTCAGTAATACATAAATTTCTCTCGTTAAAATCTAAAACATTGTTACATACACGAGCGAATCGTACAAGTTGAGATCTATAAACACCGTAAGATGTTGACAAGGGAACGTCACCATCTAAAAACGGATAATTAACGATAGGAAATGAAAAATCATCCTTTTTATCATAAATTTTAGTATTCAGATTTCCGTTAGTGATATAGATACCAAGATCGAGAAAAGGGCAGTGGTCATTGTTAGTATAATCTATATTGTTCATAGGTCGTTTTAGAAGAAGCATTTGAGATGATTTTATCAGATGCACTGTAGTTTAAATACACAAAAAAAATATGAATGATGTAATTCCAAATTGTTGGGTTACTTCATTAATTATTACTGAAGTTATTTATTTTATTTGTAATACTTGTAGATACGATTTGGAGTATTTGCGCATACATGTAACGTTGCGCTCTTATGAATTGTTATATTTCCCGTTTTTAAAGTTTTATGACGTTTAGCCTTTTACGTACGTTACGTTGTCTAGTTTTTATTCATTACAAGTTATTTGATTACGGAGACACATCGTTATAGAGAGATCATAATCGGTAAGAAATAATTTATGTACATTTTTAAGAACAATATTTATTTAAAGAAAGAATATTAAGAATTGTAAAAGTATTTATAAAGTAATATTTATTTCAATTAACGTTTTACTTTAACAAGTTATTCATTAAGCGTGAAAGAAAGTGTTTCCTATTGTTTGTTTAGTATTATGCCTGTAGTGCTTTAAGTTATATTTTTACTTACGATGTATGCTTATGTTTATTTGTATTCTATTGTAGAGAATCGGTTGATATAATATATGAGTATAAGAAGCCAAAATTAAGTGTAATTTTGAGGAATAAAAGATACATATTTATACCGCATACTTGAGTTATCGTCTTATTATAATTTGATGCCTGCCTGAATGATGTGATCCGCTACAATTCTCGATTAACTCCAAAAAGATGGATAGCGAAGAAGCGTATGAAGAATCTCGGAAGAGAAGAACAGTTAATTTGTCTCAGCTAACTAAGTTATACAATGAATTAGAAACAAAGATGATTTCACGGGATAATGTGAAAACTGTGAAAACACTATTCACAAAATTGTGCGACCGATATGCACAATTTAAAACTGCACATCTGGAATGTTTGGATTTGGGTACAAACTCGGATATTTTTGAAACATTAGAAATGAACTTTGATAGTTCACAGAAAAACTTTACAGAATTTCGTGAAAGATTCAATGAGTGGATGCGCGAACAAGAAATTGCAAAAGATGAAGAAGACAAGAATAGCCGTGTCACGTCGGTGTCTCGGACTTCATCGTCAACACAGTATAGGCTGAAGCTAGCGAGGGCCAACCGCTTAAAGGCCGAGGTTCAAGTGAAGAAAATGGAAGAAAAGCAAAAACTAGAACGCGCTCGTCGAGAAATAGAAATGAAAGAACAGATGTTAGAAAGAAAAAGTCAGCTAGAAGAAGCAAAGTTAGAAGAATCTGTGTTGCAAGAAGAAGAAGAAGAAGATACTGAGGTGACATTTAAGATCCAGCAAAACATAAACGTGCCATTTAACACAGAAAATAAGACACTTAATAATAAGGAACATGTTACAACAAGGAGTACAGAAAATGCCGTTTCAGGGATAGAGTGCACCACTGCCGGAAGTTTACAGTCAAGCAGCAGCATCGATACTGCATTCCAAAGATTAGCATCAACACTACAAGAAGGATTCAATCTACCTAAACCTGAACTTTTGACTTTTGATGGAAAACCCACAGATTACTGCAAATTTATAAAGAACTTTGAAACGAATGTTGAATGTAGAGTTACAGATGATCAGTTAAAGTTAAGTTATTTAATACAGTATTGTAATGGTGAGGCTAAATCTTCGATTGAAGATTGTGTATTGTTAGAGAAAAAGGGTTATGAACGTGCTAGGTCTATTTTACACTCACGTTATGGCAGGTCACACATGATAGTTAGGTCTTATATAGAAAATCTTGTATATGGTGCCCCGATAAAGGCGTCAGATTTTGAGTCACTTTCAAAATTAGCTCTTGAAATGCAAAAGTGTGAGATAACTTTATCACAATTAGGATATGTTTCTGATATAGATAATACTGATAATCTTAGAAAGATTGTAAAGCGTTTACCTATGCATTTAAGGGTAAAATGGATTGATATTGCTCATTCCATAACTGAAAATGGTAGAGAACCTAGATTTTCTGATTTGGCAAATTTTATTGATAAAAAGTCTCGTCTAGGTTCGTCAATGTTTGGTCTAGATCTCGTAAGAGAAAACTCAAATACATATAGAAAAGATATAGACAATCGTACTGATATGAATACAAGAGAGAATGTATCTACATTTGCTTCTAATAATATGTATGACAGCAAGGCTACGACACAAGATCGTAAATGTATTTGTTGTAATGGTACATGTAATAATTTAGAATTGTGTGTAAAATTCAGGTCTATGAGTTTAACCGATAGAGTCAATTTTGTAAGAACTGCTAAGCTATGTTTTAATTGTTTAAAGGGTAAACATTTTTCAAAGGACTGTAGAAAAGCTAAAATGTGTACTGTAGAAAATTGTAGCTCTAAACATCACATTTTAATGCATAGTTGGGGTAAAAATAACAACACTGATCACACGGCTACAAAGGTAAGCATCCATTGTTCATCCGCCGGGACAGTTATTAAGAATTGTCTAGGAATTATACCCGTCGAGGTTCAAGGGTCAAATGGAAAAACTTGTCAAACTTATGCCTTGATTGATGATGGAGCGGATAAAACGTTATGTGACGAGCGTTTGATAAAAATGCTAGAAACCGAAAGTAGACCGGTTACATTTAAAATGACAACAGCAACAGCACAGCGAGTCCGACATGAAGGTCAAGAGGTTGACTTACATGTACAATCAGTTGGCAGCAACTGTCCGATAACACTTAGTAAGGTATGGTCAGTTAAAAATCTACCGATATCGACACACTCAGCCGCAAATAATAAAGATATTAAGAGTATTAAACACTTGTCAGACATTTATATACCAGAAATAAGCAGCAATAAAGTTCTGCTTCTAATAGGCACCGATACACCAGAAGCACATATTCCAATAGAAGTGCGTCCAGGAAGTAGTCATGAGCCATATGCCGTACGAACACGCTTAGGATGGATCGTTAGAGGACCAATCAACAACACAATCACCAGTGATGTAGTTAACATCAACTTTGAGCATGCAGATAATGTACTTTTGCAGCAGCAGTTAGAGAGACTTTGGACCACTGATTTTCTCGATCAGCCTATGAAGATGGACACTATAAACTCGGATTACCGTGGCGAGATGAAAATGTAAAATTGCCGAATAATTTGTTAGGTAACAGTAAAGTCGTGATAAACGAAATACCTAATTCGAAAAGAGCACCTTCAGATGAAATTTTGAAGTCAAACACAGCGTTGCCGACCGATCGCGCACTAGGCGTAATATTGGACATAAATGATGATGCCATCAAATATAAAGCCAAACTCGAGGAGAAGCCGCTGACAAGACGCGGAATAACTTCTACGGAAAGTCCGATATTTGATATACTCGGATTTATTGCGTCAATCAATTTAAAATGGAATATTATATTACAAATTCTAAGTAGACTGTCAACTAAGCTTGGATGGGACGATCCTATACCAAAGGACAAAGAAGAAGAATGGCTAAAATAGAAATCGACACTGACAGAAGTTGAAAATTTATCAATACCTAGATGCTTCAAGATAAAAGACATGAAATATATATTTGATGCTCAACTTCATATCTTTAGCGATGGTTCCGAAATTGGGTATGGAGCATGCGCTTACTTACGTCTCGTGGACACTAATGGAAAAGTGAACTATTAACTTATTCTGGGAAAATCACTTTTAGCGCCGTTAAAACGGACAACAGTTCCAAGACTAGGTGCTGTAATTCCTTTGCAAACTTTACAAAACAATTATATAAGAATTAAAGATTAAGATTGACGACATTATAATCGTTGCAGATGACCATACATCGAGAGGACAGTGGCCATTGGGCCGAGTAATTGAGGTCATTAGGAGCCGCGATAGTCTTATACGTAGTTGTGTGATCAAAACAAAAGAGTCAAATTTTATAAGACCAGTAACTAAATTATGCATACTTGAATGTTCTCAATAGAATTTACAATAATTAATTGATATTTTATTAGTTTTTTGTGTGATGACAATTTTTAAGAAATGTCATGATGGGGAGTGTTAGATTTGAAATGTAATTCCAAATTGTTGGGTTACTTCATTAATTATTACTGAAGTTATTTATTAGGTCTTTCCACTTTTCCGTGGAAAGACCTATTGGTTTTCTTCTGATTATTATTATTATTTTTTTTCTTCCGCCAACTTTTTGTTCCTTCGCAATTTTTTTGTTTCGCAAGATGTCGCTTAGATATATGGTATATGATATCGAGCAATTAATACGCTTTTGAAACTGACACCGCGTAACCAAAAACTTTTCATTGTAAGAGTTATCTCCCCGAACACTGTTTTTCTTGTGATCGCTTAATATTCGCAACCGTATAAGAAACCGACAAATTTATTTTTCCAAATTGTTCGTTATATCCTCAGGATGTTCTGTTTAATTTTGACCGAAGCCGTATATAGATTCCATATGAGAGTTATCCCCCCTTTTATGTTTGATATAAGAATTTGCATTTCTAACTGGTAAACCATAAGTGATAGAGACCTAGGGTCTTTGTATTTGAGGTCCTTGGTCCAAAAAATGAAAATAAGGTCAAGGTCAAAGGTCAAGGTCATATTATTAATTTTGATTTTGGCTTATTTTCACTTATTTTCAAAAGCCGTATAACTTATCGACAAATTATTTTTACTAAATTGTTAGTTGCGACATGTGGTAACTCGTAGATTTTAGTCTAAAGAGTACGTAGACATTTGATGCCAGTTTTGCCCCCTTCTATATCTAATATTAGTTGTAAGGTAAAACAACTCATTAACTATATATAGTAGAGGCCTAGAGTCTTTTGATTTGAGGTCCTTGGTTGATGACCTCAAAATTGAGCTCAAGGTCATAGGTAAATGTAACGTTCTAGATTTTGACCTTTGCTTTTACCTCATATGTATACATGATCAAGACTTGGGACTTTATAAATTAGGTTGCAAGCAATGTGATCTAGAAAAAGACAACCGGAAATGACCTTTTGTAAACCGGAAGTAGCTATATTTTGTACTTTATTAATGAAAAAGTATATAGAACCATAAATTTTTGGAATCAGTGTCAAGTAAATAATAAAAAATTACCGGAAGTAACATATTTTAAACCGGAAGTAAAAAATGATCTCCCTTATTGATATCTTTTTGTATAGAAACCATATATTTTTGGAATAAGCGTTCAATAAGCTGACATTTGACGCTAAAATTGACATTTAAAACCAAATTCTAATATTTCTTATAAAAAAGGACTTAACTGGTGGAAAGACCATCAATGGTTCTCTGAACAATTGGTTTTTAATTTTATTTGTAATACTTGTAGATACGATTTGGAGTATTTGCGCATACATGTAACGTTGCGCTCTTATGAATTGTTATATTTCCCGTTTTTAAAGTTTTATGACGTTTAGCCTTTTACGTACGTTACGTTGTCTAGTTTTTATTCATTACAAGTTATTTGATTACGGAGACACATCGTTCTAGAGAGATCATAATCGGTAAGAAATAATTTATGTACATTTTTAAGAACAATATTTATTTAAAGAAAGAATATTAAGAATTGTAAAAGTATTTATAAAGTAATATTTATTTCAATTAACTTTTTACTTTAACAAGTTATTCATTAAGGGCATACGATACAGTTTCGATTCTGTATTTATAAGTTCTTGAAAATTTGCATATAGGCTATTTTTTACCTGATTAAATCAAATATGTAATAAAAATTATACCTTCATGTGCTACTTTTTGAGATAAATGAGGTCGAAATTTTGTATATTTGCTCAAAATTCAGATTTGTGGCCTTAATTTCTTTTTCGAAAGAAAGACACAACTTTTTTGTAATAAAAGATAAACACAATTTGTTTTTTGTTAAATTATCGGTAATTTCTGTATTTTATAAATATCCTAAAAAAATATGCATTTTTTTTCAGAAATAAGTCATATTTATCAAATGATCATGAATTGAGGAAAATTCCTCATTTTTTGCTGCATGTTTATCAAAATTTTAAAAAATCCTCTATTTACAGTTTTATAAAATTTTGGTCACATAATCTCCCTTCAAAATTGAACAAATTGCTGTTTGAAAAATAGGGGTCCATAAACTCGTTTTAAAATTAAATCAGTTTGAATGATAAAAATCAGTCGAAAAATGCATCTTTTCCCGATATGTCACAGTTTGACGTCGCGAAAATAACATTTTACGTTAGCAACGTCATTACCTCCCCTGTAACTGTATCGTATGCACTTAAGCGTGAAAGAAAGTGTTTCCTATTGTTTGTTTAGTATTATGCCTGTAGTGCTTTAAGTTATATTTTTACTTACGATGTATGCTTATGTTTATTTGTATTCTATTGTAGAGAATCGGTTGATATAATATATGAGTATAAGAAGCCAAAATTAAGTGTAATTTTGAGGAATAAAAGATACATATTTATACCGCATACTTGAGTTATCGTCTTATTATAATTTGATGCCTGCCTGAATGATGTGATCCGCTACAGATGTGATTGTGATAACGTAAATGTAATTATATACCAAGGTGCTTAGTCACTTACTTCATATGACAATTTCATTTCTGATTTTTAACATTTAATACTGGGGTAAGACAATGGTAAACATTTATCGCCTTTTCATCTTTCATTATTTTTTAAATACGTTTGATTTATGCAAACCTCTAATATAGAGGGCCTAAAATCAGTATCAGCAGCGCTTGAAGAACAACTTGAACATTTCATAATACTATATGCTGATGGTACTGTAGGGATTGCCGAATCCACATCTGAACTCCAAAATCTCTTAGATTGTTTTTAAGATTAAACAGATGTATGGAGGCTAGAAGTTGATGAAACAAAGGTCGTGTCAAAAGAGACCACCATCATATCATGATTTTTTTTTTTTTTTATCTACAATGAACTAAAAACTGAATATTGTTAATGAACGGTCAATTTTAATAAAACAAAACAGTTTACTATAGAAAATGCAACCGAAGTCTTTATATATATGTCTATATAATCTCTCTGTATGTAGTCAGTTGGTTTTTTTTGGTAAAATGGTGAAACCAATATTACTGTGAAGTATAGGGTATTCGCAATAATGACATAATTAAAATGGTACAACTAAAATTTCGTAAATTTATATTAAGTTTGAAAACATCAACACCCTTGTACATGATGTTTGGGGATCTTGGAAGACGTTTTCTTTATACTTAAACATAAAGAAAAATAGAATGATTTCATTTTGGGGGAAATGAGGAACATATATATTAGATATACTGGTGTAAATTAAACTCTGTCAAATAGACAAAACTAGCATATACTTTATATAAATTGTGTTATCACATGTATTTTAATGACAACGATCATTTTCCAAGGTTAAACAGAATAAATACTATTCTGAACGAATGTGGTTTCCCTAATCCACATGCACTTGTTTCTATCCACTATCAACATATATTTACGAGACGATATCTAGTTAATATACGTTGATAGTAGATCATCTAATAGATAGAAACAAATGCCTGTGACAAAATTATTTTTAACATTCTTTTAAAAGAAGATCATTTAAAAATTCTTCGTAACAGACTTTGTAATAATTTGTGTAGATGTCTGACCACAGATCCCAAGGTCCCTATTGAAAAGGGTATATGAGGTAATGTAGTTAGAAACAATAGACTTTTCTTCTATGTAATAAAAATGATATTGGCGACGATTTATATTACATGTAAGAATGAAAATACCTAGAAGGGGACTGTAAACATTGAATGTCACATTATTATGATTATTATTTAAAAAAATGCAAAGATTGTACAATACAAGGAGATTAAACAAATCAAATTTGATTAGAATTTTTGAATTAAAAAAGATTATCCTGGCTAAAATTTACCTTCATAAATTATCGTAGCAGTTATTGTTAATGTTGAATATTGAAATAAAGAAATGTCTTCTCTATACACGTGTATATGGTTTATTGAGAAAACGATTGAAAAAAAACCCAACGTTCTCGCTTTTATTTTCTTTGTCAGACGAGAATATTCCATGTTTTCATATTTCTATAGTTCAATCAAGTCGGTTTGTAATCTCTTTAACCGAAAAAGCAATTGATTAAATATAGATTCTTACACTGCAACAAGTGTATTACGATATTTCTCCACTCGAGACAGTTAAATTTTATTATTTAAAGCGCGAGGCTTGCCGAGCCCTTTAAATAATAAAATTTAACTGTCGAGAGTGGAGAAATATCGTAATACACGAGTTATAGTGTCGGAATCTGTTTCTCTAATGCTTTTTATCGTTCTTTTTCAAAGATTTTCAGAAAATTGTGCTCTTTATATGCGACGTCATCAGGCAAGGTCGCCTTTTTTCATGACGTCACAATAGGAAAATTGAGAAGAAAACAAAACATTTTGACGTCATAATCAAATTTCGACTAATCATTTGCCGAGAACAGATTTTTCACTAGTGAGGAGAAATATTTTTCTCACACCGGTCAGGAAATGTGAAAATAGCACAAAAATTAGAGAAATAGACGTTAAAAATACTAAAAGATTTTGTAGTCGAGTAAGATCAATTAAGTGGACAAAATGATCAGACATTTACATACATTTCAATTGTTTATAGGTCGAATCATGATTTCAGGGTCATTAATGTTGAATGTTGTGTTGTTACTATATAAAAATGAAGATGTGGTATGATTGCCAATGAGACAACTATCCAACAAAAGACCAAAATGACACAAACATTAACAACTATAGGTCACTATACGGCCTTCAACAATGAGCAAAGCCCATACCGCATAGTCAGCTATAAAAGGCCCCGATAAGACGAGAAAACTAACGGCCTCATTTAAGTAAAAAAATGAACGAAAAACAAATATGCAACACATAAACAAACGACAACCACTGAATTACAGGCTCCTGACTTGGGACAGGCACTACCTCTTTTTGCTTCTTTATTTTAAGAATTGAGTGGGTATTCCAACTGAAGGTCAACAAAATGTTATAACCTAATACTTTAGGCCCGAGTAAATATACATATTAGTTATCTGCCTCATATATACGAATATAGGAACTAGTCGCTGAGAAGATAGACACAGTTGGTTCCTATGGAAATACCGATTTTTGTTGGTAAAAATTTCCACTAAATGAAACAATACGTTTTCATAAAAAAATCAAACTAAATGGCATGTCCCAATTTGAAATAATTCTCGTGTTTTTATTTTATCAATCTACAGATTTTCGAAATAGTTGTTTTTGAGGAGTAGGCAAACTGTATTTTGAAAGTGCCCATATAAACCATTCATGAACTTTCTATTAACCGTTCTCGAACTATGAATGTATTTCAAATGATTCTAATCAAATTAATCGATGCTGATGAACTGCAAGATAATTAAATTTTTCATTATTCTGAACATTGCAAGGAGATCTCTTGATGTCATATTCTTGAACTTCTTTTTATATATTGTTATTATTATTATTATTCGGAATACCTCCATTGAACATTAGACCGGGGATAAAAGAATACACAATTAAAAGATTCAAAGGCGAACTTTTAATTTTCGTGAACAAAAATGCAGCTATTGACACTTATCTCATATGTTTGTTCTAATCCACAACCAGTGTTATTTTCTGACCAAAATGTGGCTTTGGGAAATTAATTTTGTTATATTGTATTCGTTATTATATCAACGGTTAACCAAGATGGAAATGAATGCGATCTTATCAAATTTCATATCTATTGTAACTCGCGTGCTCATATGATCAAAACGAAATCAGAGATATGTATTTTGATTAGATTGGTAGAATGTAACACTTACAGACATGCTAATATCATCTGACTCAGTTACAGCCAAGCGTCGCAATATGGAAGGTTTCTTTTTCTTGGAGGAAGCCATCAGTTGCTTTGCAATCTACAATCTACAAATTATTTTTTAATATAAGTATGACAGATATAAAAACTGACAACACGCATATATTCAAAAAATTGAACAGCACAAGAACCATTTATCATTAGATCATGTCAATACTGCAGGAACAGTAAGTGGATGGATGGAACTCTTGATGACCGAAAGCCCATCAGCAATTGAATACGAAGTTTTTGGTGGTAAATTTCAGATTTTTACTATTGCAAAAATTGTTGTAAACGCAATAATTTAAACTCGCATTTTGAATTATTTTATATGAATTAAACAGGATTTTTCTCAAAATCGTCAAAATTAAAATCGCATTTCAGTCTTAAATGATAAAATCGCAATAATAAATTCACGCAATAATTTATGAATTCACAGTAATAATTTTTTTTTATCATGTTTAATAAAGTATTGTGTAATGATTACAGGAACTCGATAGGCAGATCAAAATTTGGTAAACAATGTTTTATCATGTTTTGTATTTCTTATCTATTTGAACCACATACTTATGAATGTTTTTAAGATCAGCATCAATATTTTATTTGTTTTCTAAAATTGAAGTTTATTATCCAAATCCGTATACTGAATATTCGCTATTTTAAATAGCCTACCCTTCTTTTAGATAAGAAATAATTAAAAAATATTTTGATGTGACTATATCTTACTTAACACCTAAAAAACGTTAAAAACGTAAGTAATATAATACAAAGAGACAAGAAATACGAAATCAAATTTGCAAAACATTGTTTAACAAGTTTGAATTTTACCGATTATATGTGACATGAAGCTGTCATACCCTGATTTGTTTTAAACATTGGAGAGCTTTTTAAAACAGCATTGTCCGACGTGAATAAATTCAGGTGAAATTAGTTACATTCCTATGTAAATGTGAAACTATATACTATTAATAGTATACGTGTTGCAAGTACAAGGATACATTGATGATACCATCTGCTGTAAACGATACAGTTTGACAAAATCTACATATGTGTATGAACCAAATACAATGGAAGTCCCAACTATGTCACCAAACACCTTACACATGTAGATTTATTTTGTCTTCAAGCCATTGTTCCACAACTAAATTGTCTATTCAACTTACTAGTACACTTAGTACAATCAAACACCTGATAATAAAATGTTCAAATTAGGCATTTGAAAATGGCGGAATTAATTACTTTTGGAGTTTTAAGGTGGTATGGGAGTCTAAAATAAAAATGATAGAATTTGTTCATACTTTGTCAAAATGTAGTATCTATTGATACATGATCAAAAATATTATAAAAATGATAGGTCACCGTGCATTTTCTCAAGCTACAGGTTGTGACAAAATGACAAATTTTGTATGGATTATACAGGAAAAAACATCATTTTGTGAATAGAAACTAAACCGAATGATAGAATTGTAAAATAAATTAGGAAAAGATTGCTTTCATACAATGCTTTGAGAATATCAAAAGAAAAGATAGGGTCACCGTACGTTTTTTCCGGCTAAAAGACAAAATAGGAAAATTTCATGTAGAGTCCTTCAGAAAATGCACTGTTATAGAGTTACCTCCCCTTAAAATGCCAATTTGAAAATATTCAAAAACAACCAAAATTAATCTACACTTGTAAAAATATTAATATTTCTAAGTTATATTCTTATAAATTGATTCTTTTAAATGAAAATTCACATTAAATTCTGCATTCCTGCATCAAATTTTGCTAACTTGATAGAAAATATGGACCTTAGATTCTCTGTTTTTACAATCCAAGATGGCGAAAGACACCCATACCACCTTAAACTCGTTAGAAGTACTAGATAAATAGCATGCATATATTGTTGATTTTGACTCTCTTCAAAATTTTGATTATTCACCCTATATACACTTTGCCTCATATTCTTATTAAGAATAAATGTACACACCTAATTAAATGGACATTTAAAAAATTAGAATGCAAATACATATGTTTAAACTCTTTAACTTATTTTTAGTAACAACAAACAAAAAAATGTCAATTGGACATGCTTAGATTCTATATCTGCCCTTGAATTTTTACTAGATAACGTTTTTGTTTGCTTTTGAGATTCCGTCTATCGTCAAGTTATGGATACCATTTTAGAATATACAGCGAAAACACAATGAAAAAAATACTAAACTAGTATACATTTTTGATTAGGGACCAGGTGAAGGATTCATCCGGGAGCGGGAGTTTCTTGCTGCATTGAAGACCCATTAGTGGCCTTCGGCTGTTGTTTGCTTTATGGTCTGGTTGTTGTCCCTTTGGCACATTCCCCATTTTAATTTTCAAATTCATGTAGTAGAAAAATCTTAAAATGGAAACATTGTGAATATAAAAAAGAAGATGTGGTATGATTGCCAATGAGACAACTCTCTACAACAGACCAATATGACACAGAAATTAACACTAATAGGTCACCGAACGGCCTTCAACAATGAACAAAGCTCATACCACATAGTCAGCTATGAGAGGCTCCGAAATGAAAATGTAAACAATTCAAATTGAGAAAACTAACGAGAATATTTGAACGTTTAGAAATATTTTTAGATCTAATAAGACAGGATTTTATACGAAAAAAGGGGGTCTTTAAATCTTTGACGATGGGTTTTAACCAAATTGCAATAATTTTGCGAAATGCAACTTTATACAATATATTTCTTCTAGTAATCTCATTACAAATATGTGTATCAGTCAACGACAAAGAAACAGAAGGGCAAGAAGTAGCAAAAAGGATGAATATTCTGTTAAGTTCAATTCAGTTAACAAATGAAATGTCAAATATATACGAAAAAACATACCTTATTTAAAATTCATTCCATTTTTTAAAAACCAATAGTTCAAATATCGGAACTTCATAATTTGTTCAACAACAAAACCAATTCGTAAAATTGTGTGCAATGAAGCAATACAAAATGTATTTGAATACATTACTTTAAATTTCATACAATTATTTCATATCAACCACACATTCAAATAGTATAAAGAATTAGACCCATTTGTCAAATAAATTAACTAAGTTTTAATTTAAAATCTGACAATACGCTGGAAACATAAGCTCTTTGCCTTCTTATCTATATAAAATGGTCCTTACCCCAAAGCGGCCATGAATACACACATAAATTGTGAATGAATTTTCAGCCTAGGTACTCTAGTCTTTTAAAATAGACTCAAATTGACTTACGGGAAAACTAAAAACCAAAATCATACATCCAAACGATATGATACATATTCACACATTGATAATATTTGGTGTAACTCTAATTGACACTTGGAATGTATTAAAAACTATGATAAGTCTCTTATCAAATGGCAAAATCAAAATCTCAAACACATCAAATTCAAATGGACAAAAATATTGCCATATTCCTGATTTATAACAGACATCTTTAGTGTAGAAACTGGTGAATTAAACATAGTTTAAAAGCTAGTTTAACCTCTCAATGCATGAATAAAGGAAACAGTAGCTTTAGGCTGTTCTAAAGTTATTAGTCGATTGAGAGAAAAATAAACCGAGGGAAACATATCAACTATGAAAGTTGCATAAAATTCCATTATATTAACAATAATGTGCGAACAAAACCAACAGACATAAAAGTACTAACAGTAATAATAGGGATACAGAAGTCATCATTTTGTTATTATCTTAATCACTATAAAAACAAACAATTATGTCAACAAAGAAAAACAAAATGGCAAATAGACAAAGCACATACGCAAAAATTACAGACAAAAATACCAAAAATTACCACAGCGGTATGCATAAGTAAGTACCCAGCAACGCCAAAAGGTTATTATCAAAAATGAACTAAATAGCAAAAGTAAGTTAATTTACAAAGATAAATTAAAGAACACATAACACGTTATTAAGATGATTAATAGCAGTAGTTAAAATCTAGAATGCATATGAAGTATTTACTAAATATTTATCAACAAGCTATTGGTATCTTCCAATGGACTCTTAAAAAAGTAGATGTTCTTTGAACTAACCCTCGTTCATTAACTATTGCTCAGACACTGGTGACTTTTTTAAAGTATGTGTGGTAACTGTAAGCTCTTGAATACCGAATGAGTTGGAAAATGTAAATCACATATGCAGGTTCATATTTTTATCAAGGTGGGGGAAATTTACATTTTCAAAAATTGTCATAGATTCTTATACGAAGATGACCGCTTCTGTCATATTTTAGGTACAAATGAGGAGGAAGAAGCCTTGCCTATTTTTTTCTTCAGTTTCTAGTTCTGGATGATATAGTATTAGAACCCAACCAGAAAAGTTTTTCTGGATTTTAAATGGTAATAACATAATCAATATATTAGAATGTAAATTGAATAATCTGGCTTCATTAATCTTTTTATTTTTGACAAGTGTCTAAAGGAAATCTAACTTATATTATTATAAGAAAAGGACGACAGGGAGAAGCGCACAGCCTTTATCTGAATTACATAGATATAATTTTAGAATATACATCGAAAACACAATGACAAAAATATTGGACAATTACTTACCTAACACCAATATATCTAAATCATCTTTTTGACAAATATCCATTCAATTGATGTGTTTGGGCATTTGGTTTTACCATTTGATAAGGGACTTTCGAATTTGAATTTTCCTCGGAGCTCAGTATTTTTGTGATTTTACTTTTTATTCTTATATTACAGGTTGAATTCTATTGTAATTTTGATTCATTTAGATAATTTAGACAAACACTGGTGTTAAAGAGATAATCGTAACTGCAATTACGATTATCCCAATATGGCGACGGCAGATATAGGTAAAATCTTTACAGTCATTTTTCTCAAATGCAGCATGTTTTTGTCAATAGTTTATCAGCTGCAAGGTTTTTCTATACCATTACAACATATTTGAATCGTAACGGTGCACTGGAATTGTCTAAGCGCTTTGAAAATTGCCGTTGAAAAATTCGGGATGATAATCGTAACTCGGAAAAAAGACAATCGTAATTATGGTTTTGAAAAAATGAGAAAATAATCGTAACTGGATAGTGTTTTATTGTTAGTGACACTAAAAACGTATTTATAAGAGGGACAAAAGATACCAAAGGGACATGAAAGCACATGATTAAATTATGGTGGTGGATTAATCACGTTTCAACATCTTATGACATTTCTTTTTGTGCATATATTAATAATAGTTCTAATGAAAACAGCTACATACTATAATATCATAAAATTGGAAGGTTCGACAAGCTTCGAGGAATTTGGAAATGGGAAAAACACGAACTATGTTAAAATACAGAAAACTAAAAAAAATAGGAATCTCACAAAATATGGAAATGAGCAAAGAGGCAATTTTAAAGGAAGTTATGATATATGGCAATAATTGTCGGGCGAAACGCATGTGTCACCCTACATCAGATTTGCGATTAAGACTGTTAAAAACATCGATTTATCCTGAATAAAAACATAGTAAATGTAGAAAATTTTGTTTTAAATCATTAATTGCTGATGGCTATATGTGATATTTCTCCCCCGGGAAGCCACTGCTAATTCAATTCTAGCCCATACCCTATTATGCCATAATGAAGTAGGAATAACGTTAATTATCATATACTTAGACTAAATAATATATGATTTCTACTGTATGACAATACTATTAAATTAACGTAAATTCCATATTTTTCGAATCAGTCCTTAGCGGGCTGATATGAAAAGTTCATCACATGCTTCGATTGTTATCACATGCCTTTACGTAACGTTAGCACATGGCATTCCGGTGATTCCGGAAAATACACCTCAATGCTACGTTTACAGTGAAAACCATTACAAAGAAGTGTACAAAACAATCATTTGGATATATAGATTAGACCGTTGGTTTTCCCGTTTGAATGGTTTTACACTAGTAATTTTGGGGCCCTTTATAGCTTGTTGTTCTGTGTGAGCCAAGGCTCCGTGTTGAAGGCCGTACTTTAACCTATAATGGTTTACTTTTTAAATTGTTACTTGGATTGAGAGTTGTCTCGTTGGCACTCACACCACATCTTCCTATATCTATTTGGATACTGGAAAGTATATTTTGTGAAATAATAAAAAAACACAAAAACACAAAAACAATTTTTTTTTAAATAAATGCATTGTTTAAAAGTTTCAAACATAATTTAGAAAGTTACTTTAAAAAGTTGCCAAAGTTTTTCATTATGTGTATTGTTATTTTTGTAAATTTTGTTTTGTCGATTCGTCCATATTAAAATGTGTTTCTTCTCTGTTAAGGCAAATGATAGAAAAATTTCATATGGGATTTACTAAATTTGGGGTCCGACGTCCGTAAATAAAGGCAACAGTAGTAACTTTTTAATCTTTGAACTTCTATTACAGAACCACGTAAAAGGATCAATAAACGAATCAGTTATTTTTCTTCATTGAAGCATATAATAAAAAGATTATAACATGTCATGTTTTATATCACATGTATTATCAGTCCTCTGCCAATATCAGCCCTCGAACCATGCGGCTCTTGGGCTGATATTAAACCTAGGGCTTATTATACATGCGATATGAAAATTGCCATGTAATAATCTGATAGTATTCGCCAGAGACAGTTTGATCATATTCTATGTTGATAACATACTGAAAATTACATGAAACTAACCCTTGTTATTTGTTTTGCACGCATGTAATTGAACAAATACAAAATCTCAAATACTTGTTTCGTAGGTGACCGTTTTGTAGTAGACTTTTTTTCACATGTTTTATTTTGCTAAATTGCAAAAGTAACAAGAATGATTCACAGCACGTACTTAGCGGTACACTTTTATTTTTTTTCATAATTTTAAAACCAGATACTGAAGGAGATTTGAACCGTTTCGTAGTGGACATTAACAAAAATACAGTATCACTCTGGTCCAAATGATGTGCTCTTTTTTTTCCAACATTTAAACTGCCGTTATAAAAGCATAGAATCTTTTGTAAGACTCTGATATTTGTATCTCTTACAAACATTGAAAATGAATGTTGAATAGGGCGTTTAGGGACATGCTATTTTCGATGGTTTTGAATCCTTCGGAAATCAACAGCGTATTAGTCCCTCTTACAATAGTATGTTTCTTTGCCTAAAAATGTTAAATCTAATTGCAAGTAATGAATGTACAAAAACTCACTAGTAAGGATCTAACACATTTTTTAGCTCACCTGGCCCAAAGGGCCAAGTGAGCTTTTCTCATCACTTTGCGTCCGGCGTCCGGCGTCCGGCGTCCGGCGTCCGTCGTCCGTCGTTCGTCGTCGTCTGGCGTTAGCTTTTACAAAAATCTTCTCCTCTGAAACTACTGGGCCAAATCAAACCAAACTTGGCCACAATCATCATTGGGGTATCTAGTTTAACAAATGTGTGGCGTGACCCGGTCAACCAACCAAGATGGCCGCCACGGCTAAAAATAGAACATAGGGGTAAAATGCAGTTTTTGGCTTATAACTCAAAAACCAAAGCATTTAGAGCAAATCTGACATGGGGTTAAATTGTTTATCAGGTCAAGATCTATATGCCCTGTAATTTTCAGATAAATCGGTCAATCGGTTGTTGGGTTGCTGCCCCTGAATTGGTAATTTTGAGGAAATTTTGCTGTTTTTGGTTATTATCTTGAATATTATTATAGATAGAGATAAACTGTAACCAGCAATAATGTTCAGCAAAGTAAGATCTACAAATAAGTCAACATGACCTAAATGGTCAATTGACACCTTAAGGAGTTATTGGGTCGAGTTATTGGGTCGATGCCACTGCTGGTGGACGTTTCGTCCCCGAGGGTATCACCAGCCCAGTAGTCAGCACTTCGGTGTTGACATGAATATCAATTATATGGTCATTTTTATAAATTTTCTGTTTATAAAATTTAGAATTTTTCGAAAAACTAAGGATTTTCTTACCCCAGGAGTAGATTACCTTAGTCGTATTTGGCACAACTTTTTGGAATTTTGGGTCCTCAATGCTCTTCAACTTTGTATTTTTTTGGCTTTTTTAAGTATTTTGATCTGAGCGTCACTGATGAGTCTTATGTAGACGAAACGCGCGTCTGGCGTATAAAATTATAATCCTGGTACTTTTGATAACTATTAACACCACTGGGTCGATGCCACTGCTGGTGGACGTTTCGTCCCCGAGGGTATCACCAGCCCAGTAGTCAGCACTTCGGTGTTGACATGAATATCAATTATATGGTCATTTTTATAAATTTTCTGTTTATAAAATTTAGAATTTTTCGAAAAACTAAGGATTTTCTTACCCCAGGAGTAGATTACCTTAGCCGTATTTGGCACAACTTTTTGGAATTTTGGGTCCTCAATGCTCTTCAACTTTGTATTTATTTGGCTTTTTTAACTATTTTGATCTGAGCGTCACTGATGAGTCTTATGTAGACGAAACGCGCGTCTGGCGTATAAAATTATAATCCTGGTACTTTTGATAACTATTAACACCACTGGGTCGATGCCACTGCTGGTGGACGTTTCGTCCCCGAGGGTATCACCAGCCCAGTAGTCAGCACTTCGGTGTTGACATGAATATCAATTATATGGTCATTTTTATCAATTTTCTGTTTATAAAATTTAGATTTTTTCGAAAAACTAAGGATTTTCTTACGCCAGGAGTAGATTACCTTAGCCGTATTTGGCACAACTTTTTGGAATTTTGGGTCCTCAATGCTCTTCAACTTTGTATTTATTTGGCTTTTTTAACTATTTTGATCTGAGCGTCACTGATGAGTCTTATGTAGACGAAACGCGCGTCTGGCGTATAAAATTATAATCCTGGTACTTTTGATAACTATTAACACCACTGGGTCGATGCCACTGCTGGTGGACGTTTCGTCCCCGAGGGTATCACCAGCCCAGTAGTCAGCACTTCGATGTTGACATGAATATCAATTATATGGTCATTTTTATAAATTTTCTGTTTATAAAATTTAGAATTTTTCGAAAAACTAAGGATTTTCTTACCCCAGGAGTAGATTACCTTAGCCGTATTTGGCACAACTTTTTGGAATTTTGGGTCCTCAATGCTTTTCAACTTTGTATTTATTTGGCTTTTTTTTTAACTATTTTGATCTGAGCGTCACTGATGAGTCTTATGTAGACGAAACGCGCGTCTGGCATATAAAATTATAATCCTGGTACTTTTGATAACTATTGCCCTTTATAGTAAATTTTTAACAATTTTCATTAATTTGGTAAATTTTTGTAAATTTTTACCAAATATAGTTCTCTGTTTCTAATGGGCAAAGTTCATTATAGATATAATTGTAAGAACTTCAAACACATCACCATCACCAAAATACAATTTTGTCATGAATCGATTTGTGTCCTTTGTTAAATATGCACATAGACCAAGTTGAGCGACACAGGCTCTTTAGAGCCTCTAGTTTTTAAAAGTGGCAAGGACAAGAAATCACAGTTTTTTTTAATAACGCCCATAAATTGAGATTCTTTATAGTCCATCAGCTGGTAGGGCAAAATTTCATTTCTGTGTTACACCCCAGGGTACCGCAATTTTTTGGTATAAATTTAAAGAGTAATATATGGAGAATATTTTAAGAGGTGTTAGACTTTGGAAAAAGTGTCCAAAAGGGGTAAAAAGGGGACTTATTTAAGGGTATATCAAAAATTTTGTTTTGCACATATTTATAGAAAAATGTAAAAATAACCAATAATTCAGTACTTTTCTTTTTATTAAATGGAACAAATCATATCTTATTCAAACGCAGGCTTATTTTCAATTAATTTTTAAATCGTAGAGGACCAAGAAAAAAGGGGGAGGGTAATTTCCAAAATTCATGATTTTGAATGAAAAGAAGCAAAAGTACTAATTTTCTTGATAAAATGGTATATTTTTTATATTGAAACATAGAGCATAATGTAACTACAATGTAAAGGCTGTTGAAAAAAACACATTAAAAGGTAAAAAACAAAAACATAGAATCAACGACAGACACAAACATAGGCAACTAGAAATGCACGATTCTGTCATAAATTTTTACATCATATTCATGAAATAACTTACATATTAAAACACACAAAACTGTCAGGGTTTCTAGATTTCTATCTTTCATTTTTTTTAACAACAAATCACTACATTTTAAGGTCACGCAGAAGGTCAATCCATAGAATCATCATCAGTTTGGTCACCTGCATCTACCGAATTATCATTATCATCATTTTCATCATATTCGTCGTCATCGTTAGCAATATCAACGTTTTGATAATCCTTATATCTACAAGCTTTCGAGCATTTACATACAGGTATCTGTTCAGGATAAACCTTGTTGAACACATGAACATCTGTTGTTGGCACAACCAGCTTTAAATGAACAGCACTTCAGAATTATTAAAGCATCTAACGCTGGTGGTTGGTCTAGCCAATTGATACTGATCAAATCGTTCTAAACAATCAAACTATAGTTGTTTAGCAACAGACCAGTGTTTTGTTTAAGAGCAGATTTCCAAATCTTCGTCTGAAAGTTGGATGGTTTAATGTGCTTTAACATTGCATCTTTTGTTGGGGGCAGTATATGACAATAAATCTTTTTTTTTGTTGCATTTCAAAACGTTCTGATCTTTATTCATCGATATTTTTAATTTCGTAGCCATATATAGAACACAAAAACCTCTCGAGTGTTTTGCCAACTCTTCGTCAACCTCTTCAAAAATTTCATCACGATGGAATAGACCTTCCAAAAACACATAACGTGTAAAAAAAGCCGAATACTTTGCTTTTTTTCCTTCACTAGACAAAACACTTACTGAATCACAACCTGTACTGTATTGCCGTGAAATCTTGGCCGTTTTCTACAAGCATTCTCACCAATCTAACAATGTTAGAATTGATATGCAAGCCAACTTTGAAAATAGTAAGCCAATACTTCCACATCAATGTCAGAAGGTTTTATAACAATGGAGTCGTAACTTTTGTCAGCTGCATATTTTTGCTTTAAGAAACATTTTGTAATCGGCTTCTTCCTGTTTGATTATAAGATAAAACTATTCTACGCTATTTCTTTTCCAACATATATTTTGTGGCATATACTTCCATGTGTTTCCCCAACTATCAAACATTTCTTCCATTCCCAAGAACACGATTGTGATGGTCTAGAACTTACCGTAAGGATTTGCCCTCCCAAGGACCTGCTGTTTTAATTTTTTTTTATGGATGTTGTGGGATACTAATCAGTGACAAAATCAATTAAGGATCTCTTTTCGAAACTAAAAGGATGGTTTTTAAAATAACAATTGCCAAATAAAAAAAAATGCTTGGTATCCTAGTAATGGGTTGAATAACTGCCATGTCATCAAATATCCACATGCTTTCCTAAATAATGACCATTTTCTAAAAAACCATCCAGGACATATTTTAATTTTCATTACATGTTTGCAAGATACATTGGAAGAGGACCTAATTCAAACAGGAGAGCCTATCGCATAACCAACTATCTTGTATGGGCTATGACAAGCAGGCGACATTTTTTTTCATCTGCTCCCAATGTTTTGTTGTTCTTATCAGCCATTAACTGCTTGTCTTTTATTTCCTTTTTTAAAAATGTAAGCAATGATAATCTTTTAATTGTTTTGAAGATATCGGTTGACTTTTGTATAAGCCGTTCATTAATGAAAATTGTTGAGGCAAACTTTCCCTTTTCCTACGCGTTTAGAAGGTTGCACGTTAATTCCGAAGAAGCAACAGAACCCGAGAAAAAGCCATATAACTGTTCAGATGTTTCAAATTGATTTGGCTAGTTTTGTAGTGTCTGAAACAATTTCATAACATCAGTTTTGTCCCCCTTCATTTGAGTTTTTTAAAGTTTTTTTGTGTGGATGTTTCAGGGTTACCCATTCCTACCAAATCTCGAATTTTAAGGATATTGAAGCTCTTATCACTGCTGGTGGACGTTTCGTCCCCGATGGTATCACCAGCCCAGTAGTCAACAATATGTGTTGACATGAATATCAATAATGCGGTCATTTATATAAATTTCCTGTTTATAAAACGTTGATTTGTTCGAAAAACTAAGGATGTTCTTATCCCAAACATAGACTACCTTAGGCGTATTTGGCAATTTTTTGGAATTTTGGATTCTCAATGCTCTTCAACTTTGTACTTGTTTGGCTTTACAAATATTTTGATATGAGCGTCACTGATGAGTCTTATGTAGACGAAACGCGCGTCTGGCATACTAAATTATAATTTTGGTACCTTTGATAACAGTTTCAATTCATGTACATTTAACAACCAACGCTTAGCAGAATGTTTATTTAAACTGAAAACAACAAAGCCAATTTTTTTTTGTATCTCTTAGAAAACTAAGAACGTAAAAAGTATGGCCAATTCTCATAACTGACTATTTGACGTTCATTCAAAGCGATGTTTGTCGATTGAATGACTTAATAATCTTAATTCAATCACTACATAGCTAAACCACAAAATGTAATCAAGCACACTTTTATTGAGTTCGATAGAGTGCACCTTTTCTGAACGCAAAAAAACCCACCTGAATTTGTACTTTTTCAGTAATATTTTGTTACACATTCACCTTATAAAATAATTTGTCTCACCAAAACATCATAAATCGACATGTAAATGTGTGTTTTCAGTTGCAAATTGATAATGCTTATGTGTAGATGCATTGTACATGTTGTATACTGAATCAAAGACGGGAATTTGATGATTTCCGTTATTTAACGAGTATTTGCACGTACATATATTTTATCAAATATTTCATGTTTTAGACGATATATAAATACTGCAAATGATTGAAACATTGTATAATGATTAATTCTAAAGTTTAATTAACTTAAACGGGTAAATGTATAACGAATTTCTTTTTGAAAGGAAAAAATATGCTTTAATTTTAACCCAAAAAATCGGATTGTTTGTATGGTAAAAAAAACCTTTTTTTAAAACAAAAAATCTATAGAGTAACATTAAATATGATAGTGTTGTATCTGTTTTAGTTGTTTACACCTATACTTTAATTTTTTTTAGTCGCTTTATATCAAAAAAATTAATTGAAAATTACTTAGTCGTGATTGCTAAATGAGGGGACCATTGAAAGGGACTTTTTAAACCTCTTTTGGACACTTTTTTTTTAGTCTAACACCTTGTATTTTATCAATAAGATAATGAAGTTGAATTCTATCAAAAAAAATCGCGGTACCCTGGGGTGTAACACAAACTCCTTAACTAGAGCGCTTTTGAGAACTAGCTGATGGACTATTAGTATATAAGTAAATTTGTCTTAGATATTAACCTGTAAGTTTCTTCATTTATTTTCATTTTCCGTTAATGTCAGCAATTAACTGTACATTTGCATTTTAACACGAAAAATAACATTGAAATGCTGAAAGACACATTTATTATTTTTCAGTTACTATTATCCGATAAAGAAATCAAAATTATCAAACACGAAAAATTCCAAAGAGTTACGATTATCATCCCGAATTTTTCAACGGCAGCTGAGTAACTATCGACAAAAACATGCTACATTTGAGAAAAATGACTATAAAGATTTTACCTATATCTGCCGTCGCCATATTGGGATAATGTTAATTGCAGTTACGATTATCTCTTTAATACCAGTGGACAAAGCAAAGACAAAAACCTTTTTGTATAAGTGCCTTTCAATTTTGCTTATGTCCTTGTCTATATGCCTTTTGTTTTTCTATTCTGACATACTTATTTGTTTTATAAAGTGATTAAGATTATAACATATTGTACAAACTTATTAAATGAGATGTATAACTGGATATGTATGTTTGAAATTTGACTTTATTCCTTAGTATTCTAAGTTGAATCGACTCAGTTGAGACTCAGAATAAAATTACTCAGCAATAGAGTTGCGATATTTTGTTCAACATATAACTATCATTCAGAACACCCCCATTAGTTGGTGGGGTTCGTGTTGCTTAGTCTTTTGTTTTCTATGTTTTGTCTTCTTATTGTTATTTGTCTGTCTGTTTTTAATTTTTAGCCATGACGTTGTCAGTAATATTTGAATCTATGAAGTTGTCTGTTCCTCTGATAACTTTCGTCCCTCTTTCAAATAAGATACGAATAAGACCAATATAATAAATTTACGGCATCAACTTTACTGGAACGATATATTCTTTTTTTATGTATACTGTATACGCGAAAAGTAGAAAATCTAATAATTAGGACTTTCAAAATATCATGGTAGGGTTTATTTTTCCAACATGAGTAATTCCTTTAAATAGGCACTAGATGTCAAATTTACATTACCCTTCCCTTTTCACGTTGTGACCTATCGAATTCTACTTTTTACCGGATTTTAACAAGAAAAATTTATGTATAACTGAAAAATTATTACACCAGGGTTTTCGATATCACAAACTAGTCAAAACATTTACTAAATTTTATCATTGGTATAAGGACATCATTCGTAAATATAGCTCAACATGCAGACTTCTTATACGTTCAGGTATTTCACATCCATTTTTTTTATGGAAATATTCTTTATAAAGCACAAAGGTGTCAGTATTCACCTCAGAAACTAAAAAGACTTTTGAATAGACTTATTAAGAAGGGATATAGTTACGATACTGTTGTCAGGTCATTACAGATTGCATATTTTGGCGTTAATATTGATTCACTTATAGGGCCTTTGCTTCGGAACTAAACACATTTATTCTAAAAACAGTTGTTGGCAGGACACGAGTTATGTTATTCCCATATATTTTATGATGGTATGATACTAAACCCCTAACGGGAAGGCTTGCGCCTGATGCTCATATGATGAAATCATAATCTTTCAGTCAGTTTAATTGAAGTCTTGAGCTGGCATGTCAGTTAACTGCTAGAAGTCTGTTGTTATTTATGTATTATTGTCATTTTGTTTATTTTCTTTAGTTACTTCTTTTGACATCAGACTCTGACTTCTCTTGAACTGAGTTTTAATGTGCGTATTGTTATGCGTTTACTTTTCTGCATTGGCTAGAGGTATAGGGGGAGGGTTGAGATCTCACAAATATGTTTAACCCCGCCGCATTTTTGCGCCTGTCCCAAGTCAGGAGCATCTGGCCTTTGTTAGATTGTTGAAGGACGCCTCCGGGAATTTCTCGCCTGTTGGTGACCTTCTGCTGTTATTTTTTTCTACGGTCGGGTTTGTTGTCTCTTTGACACATTCCCCATTTCCATTCTCAATTTTTTGTAATAACATAAGCAACACGGCAGGTGCCACACGGGAGCAGGATCTGCGTACCCTTCGGGAACACCTGAGATCAAACACAGGTTTTAGTGGGGTCCATGTTGCTTAGTCTTTTGTTTTCTAGGTTTTGTCTTCTGTTCCATTATTTGTCTGTTTGTCTTTTTATTTTAACCCTGCCGTTGTCAGTGTATTTTCAATCTATGAGTTTGATTGTCCCTCTGGTATCTTTCGTCCCTCTTTTATGAACAACAGTTTGACCCAATGCTAATATTCGACTAAGACATGTATTTAAAATAAAAATAAAAAAGTCTTAAATAAACAGTTTACGGTGCAGAAACTATGGCGTCTCATCATAAATACAAACGAAATGCTGATACATAGTTTATCGTATACTGTATACGGGAAAAGTGGAAAATCTGATAATCAGGACTTTCAAAATTTCATGGTAGGGTTATTTTTTTCCAACATGAGTCATTCCTTTAAATAGGCACTAGATGTCAAATTTACAATATCCTTCTCTTTTCACGTTGTGACCTATCGATTTGCCTATCATAGTTCAATAACTTATATTTGAAAATATATGAGAACATTGTATCAGCATTTCGTTTGTATTTATGACAAGACGCCATCTAATAGTTAGCAAAGGTACGAGACTTATAATTGTATACGCCAGACGTTTACGTCTACAGAAGACTCATATAAACATAACGATTTTTGATATCAGTATTTGAAATTCTAAACTATATTGCCGCCTATCATAGTTCAATAACTTATGTTTGAAAATATATGAGAACAATTTACCCAGGAATAGATGTGATAAAAACCGAGACAGAAAACATTGTATGCAGGATAAAGAAATATAAAATTGGCAATAAAATGACAAATAACCAGAGGAAAAACACGAAAAACTGTACAAAAAGATAGCAAATGAGCTGTCAATTTAAATCCTATTTACCATGTAAGCTGTTCCTCAAAAATCATTGATAACAAAATACACAGTTTTATAGAGTTCTTTCAGCAAAACAAAAAAAAAGTATTCTACGACTGTAAGTCCCGAGAGGAACATCGGATTAGTAGACATGATTCGGTTATAACATAATTGCCAACCTATATTTCTTAATTCTTTTTTGACAAATTAAGAATTCATTAAAAAAAGATTCCACGAGCTACCTCAGTCCGATATGATATTTGATAAATTGGAATACTCCTGTGATGTCCATTTTGGTCATTAAACTTCCTCATTCAGTTAGATTCCTAGCTTTCTTTTTTTGTGTGTAAGGTAAAGGTAAAAAAGAAATAGAAAGAAGAATCACTGACCTACCTTTTCAAAACAAACTCTTCCCAACTACATTGTATATTAATACCTTATACATATTTTTTTCATTATCTGTCTAACAGGTATAGAGAATCAATCATGCTTGAAAGAAGTAGTTTTCCTTGTTTAAAAAAGTCTTGGGAAGAGTAAAACAGAAGATTCAGAACGGACGTTGTTTTAAAATACAAATGACTTATGAAATCCAATTTGTTTTTTCTTCTCACTTGTCTGTGCTAAGTAGTTCATGGATTTTATTTGAAGTACTATTCGTTTTTTCTTGTTGTTCTATTTGATGTTATTTTCTACACGATTCTAAGGGGAAATTCAAACCCATACCTCGATAAAAAAAAATCACAGTGCTATGGTCAAAAAGAAAAATGACCATAAGACAAATATTGATACACATAAGATGATAAACTAGAATACTACAGACTAACCAACACGAGCAAAACCAAAAACTTAAGTGATTATAAACTATAATAATTGTTATGAGATCTTTACTAAACAAGGATTACCCTTACTTAATAACAATCTTCCGATAGTCATCTATAATATGTCGGAAATAATTACCTAATTGTAATAAAAACAAGTTTCCGAGTGTAATATCTGAATATCTGATTACTTCCGAAATATCTATTGTTTTCGTGGTTGCTTACATAAAGTATATGTGAAGAATATAAGTATGAAAGAAATAAGGGAGTTTCTTATAGAACTCGAAAACAACAAAGATGTTTACTTTCCAGGTGATATAGTTGCTGGAAACCTTGTTTTAGAATTATGGTCGCCTATGCAAGTTGAAGGTAAAGGTGTTTTTTTGGTCATAAATAGCCAAACTATGTAAATTATTCTGTTATTTATATATATTCATACAATAATTAGTAAAATAAGTAACAAGTTAACATTTCCAGTTTAATCGATTTCATTCTTCCAATTGGGACTCTTCATGATAACTGATATAGCGTCGTTATGGGCCACGACGTTCCGGCATTGTTTGTAATTTAAATTTCTGGGAACTTAATTTTGATCGGAATATTACTTAGATTTACTTACTTTACTTAGGTTCTTTTACTGATACAGGAACTAAAGTTCCTCTTCACCAGTCTCTATATCTATATCTTCTCCACTTCCGATGATTGGTGATTTATAGTCATCGTACATCATTGTTTGGTTCTTCCAGTATTTGTCTAGTCTATTCTTGAATGTATTTGTGATTGGTGATGTCAGTATAATTTCGGGAAGTGCATTCCTTGTTTTTACCACTCGTAGAGCAAAGGCATTTCCTCCTTAATTCTGTTCTTGCTCTCTGTGGAAATATTTTCAGACTGTTGCCGCGTACCCCTGTTCGTGTTGTCATATCCTTCCATAATTTAACAAATTGTGCCGCCTCTTTATCATATTTTCTGTTCAGTATTTTATATAATTCAATCATGTCACCTCGGACTTTAGAGGTAACTATGCAGATTTTAACAAAGAAATATTGGAGACAAATTGGGAAGTGCTATTAAACCAAGGTGATCGTATAGATAAAAATTGGGGAAAATTTCATGAGAAATTATTGGAGATTAAAAAAACGTTATATCCCTGTCAAGAAAATAAAAACCTCGACTAAAAGGAATAGGGACTTTTATATATACAAAAAAACTGTAGAGAAAATAAAGAAAAAAAACTCTCTGTGTAGGAATTGATTCAATTGCTACTAAAGATCCAAGTATAAGATTTGGAATACAATAAAGTACGAAATCAGGTAAAGACGATGACAAATAAACTGAAAAAGGAACACGAAAAGAAACTGTCAACAAATGCTAAGAAAAATTCAAAAGCAATATGGAAATACATTAAGTCCAAGTCTAAAACAAGATCAGGAATAGGTGAACAATTAACAGACCAAAACGTCTAAATGTCTAGAAAGACCGATGACGACAAAGAAAAGGCTACAATTTTAGCAACGTTTTTCAATAGTGTCTTTACAAAAGAATCACAAGGAAAAGTACCTAGCTTACCAATAAAAAACACTAAAATTAAAATGCTACAAATGAATATAAATAAGAAAGAAATAGCTAAGATACTTAAGGAACTGAACGTTGAAAAATATCCGGGACCAGATAGGATACACCCAAGAATACTCAAAGAGTTAGCAGAAACAATATCAACACCATTATGCATAATATTCAACCAATCAATTAGAAACAGTACTGTTCCAAGTAGATGGTAACAATAGACCTATCTACCTTACCTCAGTGGTGTGCAAAGTAATGGACAAAATTGGTACGTGAACATATTGTCAAACATATAAAAATCAACAAATTCTTTACTGATCGTCAATATGGATTTATATCAGGCAGATCTACATCTCTTCAACTTTTAAATGTATTGGTCAAATGGCTAGAAGCGCTTGATAATGGAAAATCTATCGATGTTATTTACATGGACTATATGAAAACATTCGACACTGTTCCGCACAAAAAAATAATGAACAAACTCAGAGCATATGGTACAGAACTTTCAGTTCTGAATTAGGTCGATAGTTTTCTAAGTGACAGGATACAACACGTTTCAATAAACAATAAAACATCATCATGGTCAAAAGTAACTTCAGGTATACCTCAAGGATCTGTGCTTGGGCCTCTACTTTTTGTAATTTTCACTTATGACCTTCCAAACCTGGTTGATTCCGACGTATACCTCTTTGCAGATGATACTAAAAAATTTTGCAAAATTAGTCAGAAAGAAGATAAAACTCAATAACAAAGTGACTTTATTAAACTGTCGCAATGGAGTGATACCTGGCTATTAAAGTTTCACCCCGACAAGTGCAAACATATGCACATAGGTAAACCGGGACCGGAACCAGATTCAAAATATACACTGAAATCGACAATACTACAAAAAGTTACTGAAGAAAAAGACATTGGAGTAATTATTGACTCTGAATTAAATTTCGAAAAACATATAAGTGAGAAAGTTAATAAAGCAAATTCCATGTTTGCACTACTGAGAAGGAATTTCCCAATATTTAGATACAGATATATTTGTACCACTATGCAAGACACTCGTAAGAACACATTTAGAGTTTGCAAGCTCAGTATGGGGCATCCATTTAAAATAAAATATATTGACATGATTGAGAATGTGCAGCGCAGGGCAACTAAGCAACTAACAGGATTAAAGAATTTAATATACTCAGAAAGACTGCAAAAATTAAAAGTACCGTTCCATCTCGTTTCGGTAGGTTTCATTCCGTCTATATCTAATAATAGGTATTATTTGGAAATGTTTTTTTTATCACAAGTGTCAAGACAAGTGACTGTTAGTCAAATACGTTTTGTGAAAATTCACTCTTTCACTTTTTTTGTTTTTTTTGGAAAATGTTGCTTGTGCTGTATAAAGACCTTCCTACAACGAAATTAGTTTTACATGCACACATATAATAATTGCGGTTTTTATCCAATACATTCATAGGTTTAAACGTAGTTTCAATTTAGACTCGTTCATATATTTTTCATTTTGGCTTGTATCATATTTTACCTCCGTTTTATTTGATCCGTTCATTCTATGTTGACTCTTTAAAATTCAAGATTTTATCCTAAATTGAGGTCAATTATATGGCCTTTCAAATACCGGTTCGATCCCTAACATCAATGAAGAGACATGTATTGACGCAATCCGGATCTAGTGTACAAATATTTGCACCTCATTTTTGTGGTATAACATCTTTGCCGCAAGTTTATCGTTTTCTGTTTAGAATTAAATTCATATAAAGATCCATTTTATTACATCTTGTGAACAATTTATTTGGCAATCACCAATTGCAGTCAGCAGGGTTTGAGAACATCAGTTGTTCGTACTGTTAGTCAAATCTGTTTTGTTAAAATATACTTTTTCACTTTTTTTTGGTCTTTGGAAAATGTTGTTAGTTCTATATTCAAACCCTCCTACAACGAAATTTGTTTGATATGCATATGTATAAAAAGTGCAGTTTTTATCGAACGCAATCATATGTTTGAAGGTAGTTTTCAATCTAATAAATCAACATAACGATGTTAGAGTAGATCTGATTCGTAACTTCATCCCCGAGCGGGGCTGAAACATGTACTATTTATTTCTAACTTCTACGACAACACCGCCTAACTTTGCGCAGAGACCTTATTTCCTCCTCTAACTATAGCTCATAAAAATAAGCGTTCGTACCAAGCCACGTTCAACTATCAACACTTAGTCAAAATTTATTATTATATTTTATAAACTGCTAATTTTTTGGGATGTTTAAATACGCAGTCTCTTTTGTAATTACTCTACCGTTGTCAAATTTGAAATAATTACAAACTTAGATCGGTCAGTTTTGTTCATACGGAATGTTCATTGACGCAATCGTTCTTGTAACATCGTAACTGTCGTCACCTTTTAAATTTTAGAATTGTGCAAGTTGATATCGCACATTACTATTTTTATTTGAAGTATATTTGTGTAGTTTCTGCTGTAAATAGCGATATCATCTGTGTCATGTTTAAACTTTTTAGAATTGTACAATCGTCTAAACTATGACATTCGGTTCAACTGTTATATGGTATAAATTTCAAGATTTTTATAGTTTAATCAAATTAGATTGATATGATTCATTTAACATCATAATCATACTGATGAATGATATATGTTATCCGAAATATTTATAATAATTGCATTGATAGTTTCCTTTTTTTATTAATGGTGTTGTTTTGTACACTCTTTCGGCGTTTAAATATGCTGTAGATATATAGAATAACTTACGATAAATACAAATTTATTGTTGCTACATTTCTTCATCTTGGTTAAATTCTGACCGACATCAAAGTATAGGAAAAGCCAGTGGCATTACACCTAACGACGCTACTTTTATGTATACTAATGTTACAACAATCGGCTTAGTATACTTTACATAATGGATAACTTTGGTTTTAACAAATGACTTTTGTTTTCTGTATTATGTCGGTAAGGTTTCTCACCTACTTTAGTCAATAGAACGAAGATGGAGTTTTTGCTAGCTATGAAACCATCATTTCCTTCGGACAATTGCTGTTCTAAGTCAGAAATATTGCAGCTGTTTTTCACTTTTTCTGTTGATTGATAGCGTTTGAGTTACTTAATTTTAATCGACTTTCCTTGGAGGTCTGTAGCTTTATTATTCTTTCATTGTCTTAAAAGAGTTATGGGCAGTTAAACGAGTGTTTGGCGTACTAAGTTATAATCCTGGTACCTTTGATAACTATTCTACATAGGTAAACATTTAGTATCTTATCTTTTGCACTAAAACTTTTTTCCAATAAGAGGTACCATATCGTAGCATGGATGTCGAAATGTATTTTATTTGTGTAGTGTCATACTGTTTTACAATCTGCATTCAGATTTAACTTTTTTTTCAAATTCATTCTTTAACTTTTATCCGACTTTACAACAAGTCATTCGAGTAATTCTCAGATCATGATCACGAAACTAAATGTTATGATGGATGTTTTCTGGGTAATTACATGTCTATTGCGAAAAGTTCACTATTTTACGTGCCCTGGTGAAAACTCTTGATAGCATTTCTATAGCAAAAACATAGGTTTCAATATAAAGAAAAAAATCACAAATAAACGCCAAAAAAAAAAAACTGTTTCACAAGTTTTTTCTGAACATTATTTTTAAATCTACCTAGTTTTCAAACTGGTGATTTCTTGTTTAAACTAGTAGTTTTGATTTTTAAAAAAAAATCGATCTTAGAAAGTCTTTTTTAATTTTTTTTTTTGCTGTAGAAAAAATGCTGGCCTTAAGTTTTATGTATTGATAACAACTATCTAACGTTAAAAATGATTTTTTTGGAAATATCAGCTAAATCGGAAATAAAGTACAAAGATGTACGAGTATTTCTGTAACAATATTTTATTTACTGAATAAATTTTATGAAAACTATTTTCCAAATGTTACAATTAGTTGGTACATAAAATCGGCAATAGATAATATTTAGAAACAAGTTGCATTATTTCTTTATAATTTTCAGAGCTAAAGCTTACATTAAGCGGTGAGGCAAAGATACCATATTGGAATACTACTGATTCTTTTCGAAGCAGCTATGAACGTTACTTTAAACAGTCTGTTGTGATTCTGGAAAGTGGTAAATATTGATGACATTAATTGGAATCCAGTCAGTATCACCATGGAGAGTTAAATGTGTTGTTCAATTTCACAAAAACATAAAAGAAATGATACATTTACTTACGTCCTATAAAATGATTCATACTCATCCGCTTCAACTAATTCAGATTTTTTATTTGGTGAAATAAATATTACTTTCTAACGATTCAGTTTGGTCACTCATCATTCTCAAAAAATAGGTTGCATGTTCTTTCACGATAACTTTTGACTCAATCGTACATTCTAAAAATAACCTGAACCATTTTAAGTTACTGTTCTATTTGACAAACTTAATGGTTTTACACCAGTAATTTTGGAACCTCTTATAGCTTGTTGTTCGGTCTGAGCCCAGGCTCTGTGTTGAAGGCCGTACATTGACCTATAATCGTTTACTTTTATAAATTGTTATTTGGATGGAGAGTTGTCGCGTTGGAACATCTTCCTACATCTATTAAGATGAAGTTTCAAATATATCGAAATGAATTGGACATGATTCCCGATTGCAGGTTGATACGGGTTATCGAACTTCAAATAAGCTGGAAACATTTGATGTCGTCATTATATTTTCTGATGAAGAGCAACATTAATAGTGAAGTTGCTTACATTTCGTTATTCTTTCGTTTGATGTGTTTAATTTTTTTTACATTTGATTAGGGACTTCCCTTTTTCAGTTTTTTTGATTTTGACGATACACTAACTTAAAATTTTAAGACAAAAAATAAAACTACTCGAAGCAACAACAAAAAAAACACTTATCACTATTTCTTGAAATTCTACAAATTTGATTTTCCATTATAGTCGAGGAAATAAAAGATGGTCATGATGTCCAAGAAGGTGTAAACAAATATCCTTTCACTTTCGAACTTCCACCTAACCTCCCCACTTCCTTTGAGAATAGTAACGTTTATGTACGCTACCTCTCAGAAGCAACACTAGTAACACACATACATGATAGGTGGATATGCAGTAATAAAGTCATCACGGTCATATCTCATCTAGATCTTAATGAAATTGATAACATTGACGTACGTAGTTAATATTAGTTGTTATATAAATATATCCTCAGATGCAAGAAAAATGTAGGTAAAACCACATTTTAGCATTCCATATACAACATATGTGTTTCTTATTTCTTTAAACTGCTTCTAATATATATATATATATATATATTAAATGACTGAATAAATAGTCAACGATAAATCTTACGGGGCGATGGATCATATAAACATGATGCAGTACACTACATAATATAATATATAACAAGTCTAAAAGAATACAACATCACCAAAAACATAATAAAACGAACAATATGTTAGATATTTCGGATAACAGATATCCTTCTTCGGTAATTGCACGATGAAAAATGAATCATGTCAATTCAAATTAAGACTCTATCAAAATCTTGGGGAAACTGTCCTCAGCTTTCTTATCCAAAAACTTTCCCGAGCAAGTCTGTCGGCCTTTGACCAATCCTCGTTGTGATCTATGATAGTGATGGTAAGTTTTTTAAGATCAGCTTGGGCGTGCCCATGTGATCTTAAATGACGACTTACGGGGAGGTCGGGCTTGCATGTGTAGTCGCTACGATGACCATTCATGCGTTTGTTGAATGGCTGTTCTGTCTCGCCAACATACTGCATGCCACATCGACACTGAAGAATGTATACAACATTCTGGGTTTTGCAAGTTACATTACAAAATATTGTGTACACAGACCCAGTGGAGTGGCAAGTAAATGTTTGAGTATTCACTATTTGTTGGCAAGTCAGACATCGTTTGTTACCACACGACTTGCACCATCCTGTAGTTGAACAGCTTTTATTAGAGGAGACGGCAGCTTTTACAAATAAGTCTTTTAGACTTGCTGGTCTCCGAAAAGCTAAGACAGGAGGATCGGGAAAGATTTTGGATAATTTTGGGTGATTGGCAATACTTTGCCAATTGGCACGGATCAAACGTGAAAGGTTTGAAAAAGCGGGATTGTATGTTAACACAAATGGAACTATTTTGCTGCGCCTCTTCTTTTTGTACTGTAACAGGTCTTTGCGGCTGTTATTGTTAGCACGCGCAAACCCCTTATCTATGTCCCATTTCTTATAACCTCGTTTGATTAGAAATCCGCGAAGTTCCTGTAACCGCTGAGTGACAGCCTCCTCAGAGGAGCAAATCCGCTTTACTCTGAGAGCTTGACTGTACGGGATACTTTTTGTACAGTGTTTGGGGTGACAGCTTTGGGGAGAAAGGTACTGATGTTTATCTGTAGGTTTACAGTAGAGGTCTGTTGATATGACACCGTCCTTTATAGATGTAGCTGTGTCCAAGAAAGATATCTTAGAGTCGGATATTTCATATGTAAATTTAATTGACTGGTGGGCGTTGTTTGCATGTCTGATAAAAGCATCCAATTTTTGTTGGGATTCGATCCATTTCATGTCAACATCATCGATGAAACGGAACCAAGACAAAGGTTTGGATAAAGATGATGAAATAATATGTTTCTCTAATTTGCCCATGAAAATATTGGCGTAAGACGGTGCCATTTTCGTCCCCATCGCTGTCCCGTTTATTTGAAGGTAATTATCACCATTAAAGGTAAAATTGTTGCATTTAAGGACCAGAGTAAGCAGCTGGACTAAACATTCGGTTGGTGGTTCTAAAGTGTTGCGAGAGTCCCATATTTCCCTACACGATTGTATTCCGTCATCATGAGGTATGTTGGTATACAAGGAGGTGACATCTAAAGTGACAAGGAGGGTTTCCGGAGGAAGAGGGTTCATGGATTCCATTTTGCGAAGATAATCTGTAGTGTCTTGAATGTGAGAAGGAAGATTTTCTACATGATATCTTAAATGAAAGTCTACAAATTCGGAAATTAGAGAAACATATTATTTCATCATCTTTATCCAAACCTTTGTCTTGGTTCCGTTTCATCGATGATGTTGACATGAAATGGATCGAATCCCAACAAAAATTGGATGCTTTTATCAGACATGCAAACAACGCCCACCCGTCAATTAAATTTACATATGAAATATCCGACTCTAAGATATCTTTCTTGGACACAGCTACATCTATAAAGGACGGTGTCATATCAACAGACCTCTACTGTAAACCTACAGATAAACATCAGTACCTTTCTCCCCAAAGCTGTCACCCCAAACACTGTACAAAAAGTATCCCGTACAGTCAAGCTCTCAGAGTAAAGCGGATTTGCTCCTCTGAGGAGGCTGTCACTCAGCGGTTACAGGAACTTCGCGGATTTCTAATCAAACGAGGTTATAAGAAATGGGACATAGATAAGGGGTTTGCGCGTGCTAACAATAACAGCCGCAAAGACCTGTTACAGTACAAAAAGAAGAGGCGCAGCAAAATAGTTCCATTTGTGTTAACATACAATCCCGCTTTTTCAAACCTTTCACGTTTGATCCGTGCCAATTGGCAAAGTATTGCCAATCACCCAAAATTATCCAAAATCTTTCCCGATCCTCCTGTCTTAGCTTTTCGGAGACCAGCAAGTCTAAAAGACTTATTTGTAAAAGCTGCCGTCTCCTCTAATAAAAGCTGTTCAACTACAGGATGGTGCAAGTCGTGTGGTAACAAACGATGTCTGACTTGCCAACAAATAGTGAATACTCAAACATTTACTTGCCACTCCACTGGGTCTGTGTACACAATATTTTGTAATGTAACTTGCAAAACCCAGAATGTTGTATACATTCTTCAGTGTCGATGTGGCATGCAGTATGTTGGCGAGACAGAACAGCCATTCAACAAACGCATGAATGGTCATCGTAGCGACTACATATGCAAGCCCGACCTCCCCGTAAGTCGTCATTTAAGATCACATGGGCACGCCCAAGCTGATCTTAAAAAACTTACCATCACTATCATAGATCACAACGAGGGTTGGTCAAAGGCCGACAGACTTGCTCGGGAAAGTTTTTGGATAAGAAAGCTGAGGACAGTTTCCCCAGAGGGCATTAATGAAAAAACATAGAAGAGTCACTCATTTTTCCTACCATCACTAATTTCCTGTCATCACTTGTGGCCAGTTACTACGGCTTCCGTACTGAACCCTTACACTTTTCAGGAATTTTTGAATTATATAAGTTTTGATTACAGTTGGCAAGGATGTGTAAGTACGCAGCCACGTTCTATTACTTAACCTTAGTAAACATTTATTACTCAATTTTCTGATTATCAAATTACTATATTTTTTAGATGTTTAAATACGCAGTCTCTGATGCAACTGCCCTACCGTTGTCACATTTTAAATATCATACCAGTTTAGATCGGTCAGGACTGTTTATTGGGACTGTATTTCCACGCAGTTGTTTAACATCTCAACTGTCAACACCTTTGGGAATTTAGAGTTGTGCCAGTTCACATCGTTAATAACTTTTTTTATTTTAAGCATATTTTTGTAGTCTTTGCGGTGTGTTTGAAAAATTTAAAATTGTTCCAGCGTTCGCTTAAATTGTATAAATCAAGATTTTGATAGAGTCTTAATTTGAATTGACATGATTCATTTTTCATCGTGCAATTACCGAAGAAGGATATCTGTTATCCGAAATATCTAACATATTGTTCGTTTTATTATGTTTTTGGTGATGTTGTATTCTTTTAGACTTGTTATATATATATATATATATATATATATACATAAAAGAAAATGTCGTACGATTGCCAATGAGACAACTCTCTAAAAGAGATCAAATTGACACAGAAATTAACAACTATAGGCCACTGTACGGCCTTTAACAATGAGCAAAGCCCATCCCGCATAGTCAGCTATAAAAGGCCCCCAAATGACAATGTAAAAATGAACGAAATCAAATATGTAAGATGTCAACAAACGACAACCAGTGAAGTAATGGCTCCTGACTTGGGGCAGACACACACATACATGTTGTGGCAGGTTTAAACGTGTTAGCAGGCCAACTCTCCCCTAACCCAGGACAGTGGTATAACAGTACAACATGAGAACGAACTATGAAAATCAGTTGAAAAAGGCTTATTACATCAGATGGACAAAAATACAATTGGTCTAAATCGATTTTTCGAAAACATATAAAAGGAGCAGATATTAATTGATGTTCGTTTACTTCAAACAGAATAAGATAAGAACTGTACATCATGATTGCAAAAATGTTAATTTAACAATACCATTGTTACTGCAACCGGTTTTTATTTCGACAATAATTAACACTATATTAATGCTCAACACAAAACTATTCGATAATCTAAAACTTAATACAATCACTGAAGTCGGGATCGTACAAAAAAAAAAAGATTTAACAAAACTACCGACCTCCAAGGAAAATTCAAAACGAAAATTCCTTAATCAAGCAGCAAAGCCAAAAATTGAAACACACCAAACGAACGGAAAACAACAGTTATATTCCTGAATTGGTACAGGCATTTATATATGTAGAAAATATGGAAAAAAACTGAGTTTATCACGAATTCACCAACTTCCCAACTGACTTCATTTTCAGAAAACGACATCTGAATCAAACACTAACTTTAAGCTACTTCTTTACAAGCAGAACCGAATACAATGAAAGTCCTAACTATGTATTGGCTTTCGAAGCTACACAAACAACCTTACAAATATAGATGTAATTATCTTCAAGACTTTGTTCCACTACTAAATTGTCTATTCTACTTACTAGTAAAATTAGTACAATAAAAAAACTTGATAATAAATTGTTCAAATAAGGCTTTCGAAAATAGTGGAATTAATTACTTTTGGAGTGTCAAGAACTCGTTAGAAGTACTTGATAAATTGCATGCTTATATTGGTGATTTTGAATCTGTTCAAAGTTTAGATTTTTCTACACTATATATCGCTTTGTCTCTAATTCTTATTAATAAAAAATTTCACATCCCTAATTAAAACGGCATTTAAAAAGTCAGAATGCGAGTACATATGTTCAAACTCTTTTATGTCATTTTTTAGTATCAATAAACAAAAGAACTATGTTATTGGACATGCTTTGATTCTATATTTGCGCTTGAATTTTTACTTGATAACATTTTTGATCGCTTTGGATATTCCGTATATCGTCAAATTATTGGAATTCCAATGAGAACTAACTGTGCACCACTTATTGGGGACCTGTTTTTGTATTGTTATGAGTTACAATTTATGATTAAAATCAGCAAAAACCTATCGAAACAACATTTGATAGAAAAATTTAGCAATACTTTTAGATATTTGGATGATATATTGGCTCTCAATAATGACGACTTTTAGTATGTATACTAAGGAAATTATCCTGTTGCACTTACTTCAAATAAGCTAAAACTAATAATGACCACTGCCCTTTCCTCGATCTTGATATATATATGTCATTAACGGGAAGCTTAATACAAAAATTTATGATAAAAGAGATGATTTTTTATTTGCTTCTTTGATTATATATTTTTAGATGGTGGCGTTCCCTTGTCACCATCTTATGGTGTTTATATATTTCATCTTGTACGCTTTGCTCGTGTATGTAACTATGTATTAGATTTAAGGGAGAGAAATATAGATTTACTGAAAAAAAAATACACCAAGTGAAAGACGGGTATAAAAAAATTACCATAGAACAATAACCAAGCGGCGTGGTATAGACAGCATGTCATGTCAAATATACATTACAAAAAATGAACAAAATAAAGCCAACATTAGTATACCGCTGTTTAATAGCAGTAATTCGATGAAGCAAAAACAAATACGGGGGATGAATAATATAAAGGAAAACACATTCACTGATAAATGAAAACAACAGATAAACACACACTGCACTGAACTACAATAAAAGCAAACCCATCCAATACATATAATCGGATTGTAGATGACAACTGCCATATTCCTGACCTAATACAAAAATCTTTCAGATAAAAATAGTTAAACCTGTTTAATGGCTAGCAAAACCTTCAACATGTATGACAATTTTAAAGATACCGCTAGAATGACAACAATAGGTGACAGGAATACATCACAAATAAACACAAGAACACCCAATGCAGAGAAATATATTCAAACTAATACAATAATACAATACAAACAGTTTATATACAAAATAGTAAAAATATACAACGACAAATAAAAAGAAACACTATACCACATTATTTAGACGATGAACAACGACAGTACTTAGAATCTGTACTTTATTACTATCATGTATTATTTGGGAAGTTGATACGGAATAATTGTGAATAAGACCTTGGTATTTTTGGATGATTATTTTTTTTAGAAAAAGGACGAAGTGCTCTCCTGTCAACGTATATTTGTTCCGGTTAACAGAAGTTCCTCTGGAAACTTTGTTTTAAACAATTTTATAATACCTGTTCCTGATGGAATAGATATGCTATACCATTAGTCAACTTTCGTTCAGATACTGGGTACTTTTTATAAAGTCATAGTGGTAGCTTCAAGGTCTTGAAAACAGAGTACATATTCTATATAGGCTTTATATAATATTGCGAAACCACAAAATCAAATATTCATGAACATATAACTTTTTCTTCATCCCTCTCTTTAATTTTATATCAGCATAATTCTTCTTATTCCGTAGCTTTATGTTATGTATCAATTTTTTTAGGGTCCCTGTGAGAAGCAGATAGTTAAAAATCTTTGTTGTTTATGCTGCACAACTGGTCCAGTAACCGGCATCTTACGACTAGATAGGACTGGGTATATTCCAGGGGAGTCAATAAATGTTAATGTGGAGATTATGAATATGTCAAGATACACATGTAATATCGAAGTTATTGGTATCCAGGTAATCTTATAGATTAAAAAAGACAAAGTAAATAGACAAAGCCGGACAAGGAATTACAGCTTTGCATAACGAAGATATATTCCTTTATTTAAAGTAATTACCAAAATTTTGTAACGTCGAATTTTAATAACACAATATCTGTAACTTAAATAAAAAACTCCAATGTTTAAATTATGATCGCACATTATTTAGATTATCTATTTAAACTTTATAAACACCAACAACACGACAAGTGCGCAATATGAATCCAACCAATTCATTAAAAAAAAAATAATAACAAAAATACCAAACTCAGAGGAAAATTCAATCGCAAAGTTCCTTGTCACATGGCAAAATCAAATGACACTTCAAACGAATGGACAACAACTATCATATTCCTGACTTGGTACATGCATTTTAGATGTAGAAAATGTTGGATTGAACCTGGTTTTATAGCGCTAAACATCTCACTTGTACGACAGACGCATCAAGTTCCATTATATTGACTATGATGCATGAACAAAATGTCACAAATAGGTTACAACAACAACACGAATCCAATAAAGAAATGTCATGAAAAGAAAATATTTCTTTTTAGACACTGTCGTATACTAAAATGACGGACACCGCAAAGCTTTTTTGTCGATCAGTTCATAGAGAAGTTCATCCAGGAGACAGCGACATGGTGTCGGAAGAACTGTTTATACAACCAAACCCACCATCTGGATTAACGGGATGTAGGATTATATCTATAGACTATCATGTACAGGTAATATTACAATACCATTTTAAAAGTAAACTTTCTTCAGGAAGCTCATGCATTATTTTTATCGGTTATCTTCGACATCATTCTAAATCTCCGTGTTTGTTTGTACAAATTAAAACATTTCTAATCTATGGTATACATTTCTAATCGACAATATCCGTTAATACATTTCTTTTTTGTAAAATAACATAATATCCACTTCTAACCTATAATCTACATTCTTATCTATTATATACCTTTCTAATCTCTATTATTCATGTCTAATCTATAAATACTAGGGATGTCAACTCGATGACGATTTACAATTCGAGTGCTCGTTTGATTTACCGAGCGATACTCGAGTACTTGCTCGCTAGAGCATTTACAAAATGGAATCACAAAATTATATCAATTTTATGTATTGTGGGTCGTTGTCTTATAAACGCAAAACTCTCAATATTATCACATAGAGCTAGATAATAGTCCAATGAGTTTTATACCATAATTAAACGCTCATTTAATTCATGTACTAATTATGTAAACTTACAATAATCTTACCTAGTAAGTGTTTGATATCTATAGAAAATTTATTACTCAATCAACAGTATTAAGGAACAATAAAACACATTTAATAATCAGCAAAGGGGTGATGTTTTAATTTACTGATGCCGTTAATCATTTATGAGGGTCGATACAGAGTGCATTGAATTTGTTCTTATCTAAAAATGTCATCTTGAGAAATGTTTCTGAGATGAGGAGAATTCTCAACTTTATTTGGTACAATCCTGCTGATGAAAATATATACTCTGACGGTATAGAGGTGAGGGAATGACTAAGATTAGCGTAAAGTGTAAGATTTAAAAAAGGGGTCTTGTTCATGGCCTACCTTTGTTTGTGAAAATTTTAAATGACAGCTAAGCAGAAATACTCGAATCGTATTTTAAGGTAGATTTTATTTCCTGGGAGGCGCTCTCAATACAGTTTTTGTTTGTTTAAGCTTAAAAAGAAAGCTACAACATTCAAACAGGAGACCGATCAGTCGAGTATCATTTTCATATTCGATAATCGGTACTACCGAGCGATACTCGAGTACTCGCATTCTCGTTAACATTCCTTAAAAAATACATGTTGAAGGCCGTACTTTAACCTATAATGGTTTACTTTTTAAATTGTTATTTGGATGGAGAGTTGTCTCATTGGCACTCACACCACATCTTCCTATATCTATAATCTTTATTATACCAAAATTATATAAGGGTTCTCTGAGAAATTTTTGTAATTAGTTCAAGTTCTATCTAAAGGCTGATTTCTGCTCTTTGGTCTGGAGTAGTACTTCAGAGAGAAAGATGGAACTTATCATTGAATAAAATGGAAATGGGGAATGTGTCACAGAGACAACAACCCGACCAAACAGTAGAAAACAGTCGACACCTACCGATGGGTCTTCAACACAGCAAAATAAAACGTAGTAGGTGATGGGATCAGCTGGACCATAAAATAAAATGTGAAACACACAATTGAATTAAACACAAATCAAAGCAATACACTAAATCAATGTTAAATATAAATTTTATGCAGAAACTTGTGCCTCTTTAAAGTTTCTGTCAGTACCTCGGTATTAACTACATATTGGACTGCAGCACTCATTACAGTAATACCCGGTATATCTAAAAGTCTATTCGAGCATTTTGATAAAACATGTTCAAATATTTCTTATTCGAACACTGACCAAACGATATATGATAAATCAAATTTAAACAATAAAATCGTTTATATTTTCTATAATGGATTTGTCGAAAATGTAAGCATGACTAATCCACTAATAAAGTTTAATATGAGGTGAGACGTAAAGATAGCTAGTTTTGCTATTAGTTACATCGATGTAAGAAAGGAAAAGTATGTCAGTTTTCAAAAATGCAACTATGTGAAAAGTTTTGGAAAGCTGCACTACTTCATATTTAAAAGTTACTCAAATATACGAGTCCTATCAATTTAAAAAAAAAAAAAACAGTTGTAAAACAAAAGCAAGGCACACTTTTGAATACTGAAACTTTCTATTTGATTTAGGTAACAATAATTTACTGATGTTCAAATCTCATATATCGCTCAAGGAGATACAAATCAAGATAACAAATAAAAGTTTACGCGAATTGGTGTTTATATAATGGATCATAATCGTCTATGATTTTTTTTGGTGGCCTTCGGTGGTTGACTGCTCTGTGTTCGGGTTGTCTCTTTGACACATTCCCCATTTCCATTCTCAATGTTTGTATTGTATGTTTTTAAGGTGATGGTAAAGCCAGTTTGTTGTTTGCCGTTTTACATAAAACAAAGAATTGTTATAGGAACATTTCCACTACAGTCAATGGTTGAGAAGTACACTATGGAGTATCCTGATGCATTATCAACGACACCAACAGCCAAAGAATGTAAGCATTACAACATAGTTATGTTTATAAAAAGTAAATGTAAAGGTTTATTTTGCTTAATAATCTTTTTCTAGACATGATAAAGTGACATATATGTATACCCTTTTTCTTATTTGTGATTAATATAATTACATTTATGAAATTTAGGATTTTTTTCTTTGTGCATACTATAACTACGTATAGACATACGTTTGATACAGCACATTTGATCAACATAGTTTTAAGGTCGTCCATAAACTTAATAAAAAATAGTAAAACTATGTTCAAATCATCAGACAACTAGTTTTGTCTTACGTAATTTTATGTTTATAATTATTTAAATGTACCTACAAAAAGAGTTAACTTTCTTTTTAATACAGTTCTTTTCTATTATTCAAGATTGTTGACATATTTAAAATTAAACATAGTTTTAAAAAGTATATTAACAAAAGCACATATAAATTCGATTGCGCGGTTTCCAATATTTTTAGTATTAAACGATAAATAATCATTTTGATGAATTGTGTTTTTTTCTAATTTGCTAGATGCTTTTTGTGCTTTTTTGTAAATGTTTGTTTGTTTTGAAATTGTTATACAGTGATGACTGCTCTTGCAATATTTTGAATATTTGACCGATTATGTCTGAATTGTTCACGCATCGTTGTAAAAATAACGGAATTTGATGCGACTGTCATACAAGTTAGAGGTTAAGCGCTATAAAACCAGGTTCAATCCACAATTTCGACATTTGAAAATGCATGTACCAAGTCAGGAATATGACAGTTGTTGTCCATTCGTTTAATGTGTTTTATCCTTTGGTTTTGCAATTTGAAAAGGGACTTTACTTTTTGAAATATCCTCGGAGCTCAGTATTTTGGTGATTTTACTTTTTAATTGTGTTTCTTTTTCAGTTCAGTTAAATTTCCAGGAAAGCGAATATGAGGGCAGAATACAATTTCCAAGTAACGATAGATTTGGCCAACTAACGTTTAGACCAAAATATCCGTATTTTGAATGTCTCAAAAACACAGTACAACTATGTAAGGGGTCGCTGAGATAAAAATGTAATCAGTTCAAGTACTATTTAATGGCTGATTATATTCTATTCTAAATATATCAGATTACATTTTCGATTACTTTTCTTTATCTAATCACAGAACTGACTACTGCTTAAGATTTCATTGTAATGTTTCATAAAAAAAATGTTTTTACACTAACTTGATTTCTTTTTTTAAGAATTAAACTGCTGCTTGAAATCAATGTGTGTAGCAGATGATATTTTTGTGTTTTTTAATGATTCTTTATTTTTTTAGGGGGGAGGAGAGGGCAGCAATTTTCTGAATAAAAAGGTTTTATTTTTAGTACATCCATATAGTTGACAGTACAACCAATCATATTATATTTGTTCATTGATTATTGTATGAATTATATACCGAAAGATCAGACCGACGAAGCACAGCTGATTGTCTATAATAATCAATAATTTTATGATAATGATGAGGTGTTTTATTGAAAGTAACTTGAATCTATCGATAAAAAGTAAATTGATATATTTTTTCAAATTAGCTAAAGTAGACATTTAATATCTTCAATTAGAATATAATGAAACACCAGTCGAATGACTCGGACATTAGAAAGACAATGTATGTGTTTATTTTCGCTTCTAATATCAAATTTGACATTATTCCATTACAAATGAACCTGTATATCACGACACACAAATTTTGTCTTTGTATCCTGATATCAGAGGATGATTCTTCGATGTTCCAGTACACGTTTGCGACAAATCAAAAAAGTGCGACTACAATAATTTTGGTACTTCTAAAAAATGCAAATTTCGTGATTCAATTACCAGCATAATGTTATAACAATAAAAGTATCTTAAATAATTATACACATCATCGATTGGCTTTGAATAAGGGGTATGACAAAGAACGTACCGTACTTTTTCTAATAAAAAGTCCATCGATAGGTACCAATACCTTTTTGATAAATATTCCGTATCAACTTCCCAAATGTTATACACGATTTTCTTGAAGTATATATTCTGGGTACTGGCGTTTACTAATCATCTTAACGGGTTATAGTATTCTTGTATTTGTCTTTATAAATATTACTGTAACTGTTTAGTGTGTTTTTGGTGATATCCACTTGACGTGTCTCTGTAATTGTACATTACGTCATTTTATAATCGTGCTAAGGTAAATTTTTGTATTCTTATCTTTTATTGGTTGTCATGTGCTTTATTTTTATGCCTTTTTGTGCTACTTTGTGCTACTTTGTTATTTATTTGTTTGTTTTATAGTGATGAAGATTATAACACAATGTTGACTGTTGTACCCCTATGTTTGACCTTTTTACCTACTATTATGTCTGTTTGTTTTATTCATCGTTGTCAATATTATGTAATTTGATGCAGCTGTCATAACAAGTAGGAGGTTTTGCTAGAAAAAAAATGTACTAGTCACAAGCAAGAAAAGAAGTGCAACTAGCGTTTCAGGATCTGCATACATGGTGCCCAGTCTTATTCGCCATTTTGTCGACTTCCATATTTGACATTGAGTTATTTGTTGTGGTTAGTAAAAGAGGGACGAAAGATACCAAAGGGACAGTCAAACTCATAAATCTAAAACAAACTGAGAACGCCATGGCTAAAAATGAAAAAGACAAACAGACAAACAATAGTACATATAACACAACATAGAAAACTAAAGAATAAACAACACGAACCCCACCAAAAACCAGGGGTGATCTCAGATGCTCCGGAGGGTAAGCAGATTCTGCTCCACATGTGGTCTCGTCGTGTTGCTTATGTGATAACAAATACTATAATATAATGATGTCGTGAGATTGATAACTAGACAATTCTCCACCAACGACCAAATGACATAGAAGTTAACAACTACAAGCATCGTAAGACCTCCGACAATGAGCAAATTCTCATACCACAAAGCATGCTATCAAGGCCCCGTTAAGACAAATGAAAATAAAACAACAGGAAAAGAAGAAACTAACGGCCTTAATTTATGTACAAAACAATAAACGAATAACAATATTAATTAAAAACCAATTGTTCAGAGAACAATTGAAAGTCTTTCCACACCAAAGAAATTATGATAAGAAAGTAGTTTGTTCATACTGAGGCGATAAATGATGGTTTAATTATCTTTTTGAGTGATATAAGGGAGATAATATATTACTCCCGGTGAAATAAATGTCACATCCGGTCTCATATGATAGCTTCTTTCACACTGATTCCAAAAATATATAGTTTCTACATACTTTTGTATTTAAAATGGGAGATAATTGACCACTTCCGGTTTGTTGGAAGTCATTTTTAGTCTTCAGTAATCTGTTCATGTATCTATATGTCAAAATATATGGATTCTGAGTACTTTTATGTGAAAAAATTGCAAAAAAAGCTACTTCCGGTTTTCTTAAGGTCACTTCCGGTAGCCATTTTTGAAGGTCATTTGTCACTTGACCTTTTGTATAAGGTCAAATGTCTTAACAATGAACTTAATTTAAGTTATAATCAAATAACCTCATATCAAGACATTTCAGGGGCATCAACTCCTTTAAGATGCCATTTAATTGTATAAGACTGAATGTAGCATATCTTCATTGCAATAAAGCTAACATTTTGCACTTGTTCTCTTATATGTATCTCTCAAAGTGTCGGAGAAAATGCAAAAACAAGCAAAAGTCACAATTGAGAACTTGACCTTGACCTTTGACCTTGACCTAATTTTCTAAGTTAGGACCTAGGGGACTCAAATAAAAACATTCCAGGGTTATACGGTTAACTGTTTATGAGTTAAATAAACATACCGACAAATTTATTTTGTAAAGGAAGATAACTCCTATAAAATTTCATGGAATCGCTTCGATCCAAATACGCCAAAAATTACTGAGGATGTAACGAACAATTTGTAAAAAGAATTTTGTCGCTATCTTGTTTTGTTACGAAGGAGATGCATACAGAGGATAAACAGTGAAAAGGGAGATAACTCTTACGTAGAAAATGGTTCGCCTTAGCAGGGTGAAATTTAAAAGCGCATAAACTATACAATACAATATGAAAAATATCTAAGCGACATATTGCGAAACAAACATTTATCGCAAGAACAAAACTTGGCGGAAAAAAAAAATAATAATAATCAGAAGAAAAACAATAAGTCTTTCCACAGAAAAGTGGAAAGACTTAATGATATATAACAAAAATGATATCAATTGAATACAAGCTCCTAACTTGAAAGAGGCACCTACAAAATGTGGCGGGCTTAAAAAACCAAAAAAAAACCCAACAAGATATAACAGACTGTCTACGTAAACAGACGTAGGAAACATTTTCGATAAACCTGTTGATTTAAACCTGTTGATTTGCAGACTAGTTTCATCTATGTGGTGGATGTATATGGAAAAGAGGGAACTTTAGTTGCATATGTGATGTAAAATACACCAATATACAATTGAAAAAAAAGAGTATCATCAGAAATTGGGTCCCCTCGTCCTGAAAGTAAACAAACAAAAATTGCCAATGCAGACAATCTTCTGTCCTGTATTAAATCGATAGTTGAAATCAGTAAAGAAATTAAAAATGGTCAAGATAATATAAAAAAGAAATGATGTTATATCTAAAAAAATCGAATATTAAAAGCTGATACTGATTTAGACTTGGATGACATGGTAAACTTAATTCAAACAATTTTGGCCAAGTTGAAAACTTCGTTTCTTGTCCTACTGACCAAGACTAATGATCAAGGAGTTAAAGGTGAAACATGATCGGCAGGTCAGTTAAACGATAATGACGCAATGGTAATAGCAAAAACATTTACCATTCACTGAACTCGTAAATCGCCCCGACAAAATTTACCATCCAATAGACAGCTTATAATATCAGTGGTTGCAACAAAACGTTTGACAACAAGATTTTCAAACAAACCAGATCTCGTTAAAATCAGCTTTTAAAGTCAGGATAAGAAAATATTTATACAAAGAAATACACATAAGTTAAAAGATATTGGTTCTTACAAATATGTTTACATCTAGTACTGTAAATCCTTTATTGAACGATTGATCGATACAAATACAATTTTACGGGAAGTACCACAAGGTAAATCGAACAGGGTTACCGCAAACGGAAATATTCTTAAAAAATCAATTAATCGGTTGCTGACACTGACAATACTGACATGAAACCATAAAACAAGTAGGACAACATCGGGAACAATGATACAAATCAAATTGGGACTCTTTAATTATTTGCAGATAGACTCAAAATCATATAGAATTACGTTCAGCATTTTTAGAGAAAGTGAATACAGACATTTTGTATCTGTGAAAAGCATTTGAAAGAAATGGATAAAATTGAACTTGATGGTTAGACTTGGAATAGATTGCACAGATTAAACAGACTATACATACACAGGAATGTCCCAAAGCCCAATGTATTTTGTTTGTAACAATTACAAGTAGGTCGATTGCAGAAAAATCTTTTCAACTTCCTTGGTGAACGTAGCAAACTTCCAGATCAATAAGTTTTGGTGACAGACGATGTGTTTTCTTTGATAAGTGTAAACTAAATGATAAAGTCACATTGAACAAACTAGAGAAATCCAGTAAGATATAGATAATATATACACTGTACTCTGTGATGTCATAATTAAGGAAATGAAAGATAAAATTTCAGTCTTTTAAACACCAGTGGCTCATCAAAAATACGGCTTAAGGTTAAAAAGCAATTTTGAAACGACAAGCTTTTACATATTAAGAGAAAAACAGTACTTGAAGTTCAAAGGACATGCCAATGAACTAAGAACAAAGTTTCAATTAGCGCAAAATAAATAGAAATTAAATAAAGTCAGCAAGGAATTTCTCGCAACATTGAAGACCTGTTGGTGACCTTCTGCTGTTGTTTTTTTATTTGGTCGGTTTGTTGTCTCTTTGACACATTCCCCATTTCCATTCTCAATTTTATGTCATTATCACAGGCAATATAATCAAAGTATGTGCACTGACATGGTAACTATGACGACGAAGAATCCAATTGAATATTTTTTAAACAAAGTCAAACAGCGAGGGCCGCGTAGATATTCTTCTATGGCGATGAAAATATTTAACACAGATTATTGGATGATGAAAATACTGTTCAAGCTCAAAACTTAAACATACTTTTCATGCGTATACGTTTATAAATTGATAAATAATAAAGAAAGTATGGTTTAAACTCCCTCATGAAAAAAAAAGCATAGACAGATTTGGCAATTATATTTAAGTCCTTCTTTGTCATTATATATTTCAGCTGTTTTGCTTCAAACATATCATTGGCTACAAAACATTTGGCTTTGATGGTTTCTGGTGATGCCAATGATGCTAAATCCACTAATGCGTTTTGAACTCATGGATATTACCAAGTGTTGTTTTTTGTTGTTGCAACCATTGTTCGCATTTTTACTGTACTTTGTTTTATTGGATGTTATTTGATTCGATGGATAAACGTATCTGACATGTACAATTTGTCAAATAGCGTAACAGATCAGGTATTATATTCTTATGAATTATTACCAATTAGCTTTTCCAATTATAAAACGGATTATTATCTGGCATTAATATGAAAGACTATACATGCATTAATTTTCAAGTTGCAGATGAACTTGTAGCATTGTTTAACTTCATTATTTTATTACAATTAATACATTTCATTATGTTAATCATCTGAAGAATTGACAAAGATTCAACCCATTGCCAGCACAGACGTTAGTGGAAATATTGTAGTAAAGGTTAAAAGTATTTGTAAAATGATTTATATGATAATACCTATGATTTTATATAGCATTCCAACAATGATATTCGGATTTAATATAAGCGGAGGAAACTTTCAGACAAACAGGCATATGGACTCTCATGTTATAATTGCAAAAGACAAAATTGGACCTAAAATGTGTATCAAAGATTGCATTGCATACAAAGGTTGTAATGGTGTTAACTACATACGAGACGGAATAACATGTGAGATGCTGTCTATCTCCTACCCAGATGATAAACTCGTATACAGGAATGGAGAATATTTTTCAAACATTTCCGGGTGGACGCAGGTAAATATCAAATGTTTTGTCACAGCTTATTATCTGAAAATCATTTGAGCTTCACCACTATTTTAGATTCGTCAATGTTTGCGATAGTTATTTTGTATATTTTGCAATTTCTTTGACAATAACACTTTATCATACTTTATACATTTAAAAATAACAAAAGGACCGAACACCGATGCAAATATTCAACGGTAAGTTGCTGGGCAACTTGGCAAATGGCAAAATCAAAAGCTGAGCACACATTTAACGAATCCATATCAACTGTCACATTCTTGTAATATGCAGTTGAATTTTGTTTCAAGATCCAATATTTTGGCTAAAAATTAAAACCTAAAATCTAGATTTTGGATTAATAAAGGCAACAGTAGTATACCGCTGTTCGAAATTCATAAATCGATTAAGATAAAAAAAAAACGGGCTTCAAACTAAACTGAGGGAAACGCATCAAATATAAGAGAATAACTACGACACAACAGAAACAAGAATGAAATGTATCACACACAGAAACGAACTATAATATAACAATGGACGTTTCCCTGACTTGGTACAGGACATGTAAAGACAAAAATGGTGAGTTGAACCTGATTTTGTTGCTAGCCAAACCTCCCGCTTTTATGGCAATGTTAAATAAAACATTAAAATGACAACAATACAATACAAATAAATAAATGAAAGAACATAAAGGACAGAGAAACACACAAATAATAGCTATTAAAAGGTACCAGGTTTATAATTTAATACGCCAGATGCGAGTTTCGTCTACACAAGACTAATCAGTCACGCTCGGATAAAAAAAAATCGAAAGCCAAATCAAGTACAAAGTTGAAGGAGATTGTGGACAAAATATTCCAGAAAGTTTTGTCTAATACGGCTAAGGTATTCTGCCTTGGGTAAGAACATTCTTAGTATTTAGAATAATTCATAATTTTGCAAGCAAAAAGTATTTTTATAAAAATGACTAAATAATAATTATACATGATAACAAGGAAGTGGTGACTAACGAATACATTAAACAACCTAAACAAGCGCATACAAAGTCACATCCGAAATAGCCGAAGAGATTGACACATAAAGGGTCGTCATATTTGAATTTCTAAACATTTTCAAAAAATGGAACAGAATTAGGATAGAATTCAAGACAAGGTTTGTGATACTGATATAACATTTATTAATAACAATGAAAATTGCAATAATTATTAATATTAAATTGCTGTAGAAATTATATAATTTATTGTATAATTAGCTGTGTCTGTGTGTTATAAATTTTAAATAATTTAAAACAGTTTGCATTAACAAAATATAAAATATCTGCATCTATTTTTGAAACCAAAATTTAATTTAGAATCAATTCTCCTCTAAGCATGGTAGACTCTAACTTTCTCTGAAAAGCAAGCTTCAGCAATGAATTGTAATGTTCATATAGTAGTAATAAAGACCCCCCGAAATAGCAGGTAACATTGAATATCTTAACAAATACCTTTGCGATGTTCAAAGTTGTATTTCTTCGACAGGAGGAAAGTCGTTGCTATCCAAACCCATGCCAAGAAAACACATACTGTGTAGAAGCTTCAAACAACCAATATGTGTGTGTTACATTTGGTAAGATATTTGCAAACTAAACATACTTGTGTTAAACAATGACAAATCATAATGTTGTCAAACTCAATGATGTATGCAAGGAGCTGTCCCGGAGCTGTCCCGTTATTAATACGAAATTTGTCAATAATACTCACGTCAGAGTCCCGACAATTACAAATTGGATTAAAAAAAAGTAAAATCAAAAAAATAATGAACTTAGAGGAAAATCAATTCGGAAAGTCCATAATCACATTGCAAAATCAAATAACAAAACGCATAAAAACGAATGGACAAGAACTGTCATATTCCTGACTATGTACAGACATTTCCAAATGTAGAAAATGTTGGATTGAACCTGGTTTTATAGCGCTTACTCTCTCACTTTAATGACAGTCTCATCAAATTCCGTTATATTTACATTGATGCGTTAAATAAACTGACACAATAAATAATATAGTCAAAATATGGGTACATCAGTCATCATCGTATAACAATTTTTAAAGCGGATTGAGAACGGGATTATCGGGATAAATTCGCTTGGAAACAGTTGAATATCGACGCTTCCTGAACAATATATGATTGTTGTCGTGATTCAATTATTTGTTTTACAAATTCTAATAAAAGTTTAAATTTCCATCCATGATTCCAAGGAATTTGATCAGACTTTGACAAATTTTTATCGGGAATGGTCCTGTCAAGGATGGTATTAAAAATCGTGAGTGTGTGACCGCAGCTTAATAGCAGATTTACACTGATTGGGATGTATTCAAAAAAGGAGAATATTACCCTGTCAAACCATAGTCGCGCTTCATTCGGGGTTGGTGTAATCCCTTCAGGCTTTATTTATCCTTATTTGTATATTCCTGTATGTTCATGGTACCTTGTTAGAATATATCCTCTCACTAAAGTAAATAATAGAATAATAACTGCTAATATGTTGATCATTTTTCAAATTGAACAATAAATCAAGGCTGCACCAGATTCCATCAAATTTGTTCGTTTTTCAATAATCAATTCCAATTTTAATACGTCTTTTTTCAATTTCAAATGTTTGTAGTATTTTATTTATATGTTTAGATGTACCATGCGACTCTACCCCATGTTTAAATTCTGGAACATGCCGTAATGGAGTGAATATATACACATGCACTTGTCCAAGTGGATACTATGGAACAATCTGTCAATGTAAGCACTTTTTATACAACCTGAAATATGACTAAATACTGCATTTAACATGTTTTATAATACAGTGAACAATGCCATTGTATCTGTTTCTGAGGAGAGGGGGTAGGGTTAAGGGTCGCAAGTATTTCTGGTTAAGCTACGTATCCAATAGTGGACTATTTAGTAATGGATTTTATAAAAACAAAAACATAAAAAAACCAACATCATACTAGTGTCAAGTTGGATTCTACCAAACAAAATATTTATACGATATCAGTGTAGGTTATATTAGTGTGCAAACTTGTATCTATTGAAAATCACATAATTGTGGTCGAAAGTAAAATTTTTGTACTAGGTCAGATTTAAGAATTTGTGTTAGATGTTCGAACTCCTTGGCTTGTACTACGATACAGTGTTTAATATTATGCCTCTTTATAGATATGGGAAGATGTTGTATGAGTGCCAATTAGACAAGTCTCCATCCAAATAACAATTTATAAAAAAAAACATGTTACCAAAATTTAATCAAATTCTAAATAACAAAGAAACCAAAATAATATCAATGCAAATATAGGTAAAGTGCGAGTCAGCCTTTTACCAAAAACAAAATATATCTATAAAAAGAGCGCTATAACCTATAAATTATTTTAGCTTATCTTTTTTCTAAACTTATGATCTTCTGAATTATAGTATCAATTTAAAATTTTAGATTTTTCGACACGGTATCTAAACGTTTTGAAAAAATATAAGCATCTGTAATAGATTTTCAGACACACCGTGTAATGGAAAATTGTTAAAATACCGTTTCTCACTAATATCTGGATCATCATAGAACGTGTGGGTTGTTGGCTTACTGAATGAATGAATGAATGAGTTTATTTGCAAAAAGCGTATACATGCTATGGCAATCAAAACACACATAAGATATATGAAACAATGACAGCAGAAAACAACACACATGCTACAATGCTAAGTAATCATTTGACACCTCATTTCCATGCTGCCTTTGGATTATTACATAATTTTAAGGTCAGAATGTTATAGGCAGCTTCTAACAATTGATATATTTTATAAATATATGGTCAAAACATTATTTTGGTAAATTATGTGACCTTACCGGTCATTTTAAAGGACAAACAAAAATATACTGTGGATTCATTTATTTTCGTGGGTACCAATTTTCGTGGTTTGAGGAAAGCTTACATATTCGTGGATATTTAATTTCGTGGTTTTGGCAAAGTCTACACTCATTCCTTTACAAAATTTGTATTTCGTTGAACATTTGAATTCGTGGTTCTCCTGTACCCACGAAACCCACGAAAATTGGTATCCAACGAATATTAATGAATCCACAGTATTTAATTGAAGTGTCCCACTACGTAGTTTATTAGATACATCGTAATGCCAATGGAAGTTATTTCTTATATTTTGCTTTATCTTAATAATTGCAAAGAATCGTGTGAATTGAATTGGCAATTAAAGGGTTATCTTCCAAATCAAAAATAATGTTCTTACAAATTGATTGTTGTCAAAAAAAAACTACATTATACAGTCTCACAAAGCAACACTCCACCCAATGATATGATCCTGAATATTCAATTATCCAGTTAATCAAAACTCACTGAAACATCATGTTTGTATCTAACGAACCACTCGTTTACGTGCATAATTTACAATTTTTAATGAGTTTCATTGTAGGAATTACTAAGGATTTTATGAATTGTAACCAAGGTTTTGATTGCTGATTAATATAAATAAACGATATCACGATAATACAAGCCAGCGTGCCGGCGACATAGTACAAAATGAAGTCATCTTCTTACATTTCCATGAAAAAATACTTAAAAAGTTGCATGTGATATTCACTTTTTTGTTTCAAATTAAATCGATATGCCTCCTTGCTCTAAAGTTACAGCATGACAAATAACAACAAATTCATTGGATATTTTATTAGATCCGAATAACGCACTTAAATGGCTGATATTGTCTAAAAGTAATCGTTGACAAGGTTGTTCTTAGCTTTTACTCTCAGATTTTTGCAAGTTTATTTGTCCTGTGAAATCGAAAAAACTGCTTTTTGAATGAGTATTTTTAATTGGAACAAATAAAGTTATTAGATGTTTATTATAACTTTAAAAACATTTCAACAAATTACGGGATAAATATGATTTTATAGAAAAAAGGAGGAATGTTTTTACACATCATGCTTTATTTTAAAACTTTTCCCTTCTCTTAGTGAAATTTACTTTATTATTGTATGTATCATACTCATTACATTGAGTTTGGAGAATATTTAAATCATTGATCGTGAACCTACTCTTCAATAACCAAAGATCAAGTATATTTTTATAGTTAGTTTATCTTGAGTCATTTTATTTTCTAGCTACACCTTGCACTAATATACAATGTAGCAATGGCGGACACTGTGTAATATCCGGCTCCGGTTGGTACTGTTCCTGTCCGTCTGGTTACTACGGATCATACTGTCAGTGTTAGTATAGATTTGTTTATATATATTCTTTTCACAAAACACCAATATGACTTACAGGTATAAAGTATAACTAATATATAAACATTAAATATAGTAAGTATCAAATAGTATTATAAGATCATCCATTAACATACATTTCATCAATTTAAAACAAATGTAGGAGCATGATATTATTAACATAATTTAATATATATATATTCAAAGATTTTCGGCAATACATAAATACTTCCCAAAATTATTAAATTCTTTTATATAACGAACAAGAAACAATTTTATATTATATTATTGTTCGTTTCTGTGTGTGTTGCATTTTCACGTTGAGTCGTTTGTGTTTTCTCTTATTTTTGAGATATTGAGATGAGACGTGGCACGGTACTTGTTTATCCCAAATTCATGTATTTGGTTTTCATGTTATATTTGTTATTCTCGTGGTGTTTTGTCTGATGCTTGGTTCGTTTCGGTGTTGTGTCGTTGTTCTCCTCTTATATTTAATGCGTTTCCCTCGGTTTTAGTTTGTTACCCCGATTTTGTTTTTTGTCCATGGAGTTTTGAACAGCGGTATACTACTGTTGCCTTTATCTATAAGTTTAAATAGTTATACTGATGGATTTCTCCAAAAATAAGGTTATATATACTTCATACGAATATTTTTGTATCCAATATATTCCAAAATAAAATTAAATTAATCTTCAGCCGAATTATAGTTGCACACATAACATATTCTAACGTTTCTATTTGAAAACCTTCCAGTTTCAATTTTTAAGTTATGTGCATGTATATGGTACTTGCTTATGGTTTTTTTTTAAATTAAAATAACAGGTCTACTAAGATAAAACTGCAAACCATTGACTTTCATATATGTATTTGTAAACTGAAATTTAGAACACACATACAAATGAGAATGCTTCGGATACAAACCTATCAGTAACACGCTGTTTGAAATCAGCTGTAAACAACATTTACATTTAAAACAGTTTGTGTCAACCATACATGACTTAAGCCATAAAAACTAATAAATCTTTTATTTTACATGATGAATTCAATTTTTTTTCTACTTTTAACATTGTTAGCCGCCAGCATATCTGCATAACAATTGTTCAGAATACAATTGACAGGTTTTAACAATTTACACCAATATTCCGCAATTTTATAGGACCTATGTACATACAATCGAACGCTACCTATTTCGAAATACACCATGTAATTTGTAGCATTCTTGTTGCCTATCAATATAAGTGAAGAGTTCCAATTTCAATTGCTTAATGATATCCACAATCTTTGATATCATAATTCACTATGATTGAAACATATGTATCAAATAAAGAACGCAGTGTATCTTTAATCTTAAATTTTACTAAATTATGTGAAAACAACTTTTTCTACCTTAATTTGACAACATTTTCTAAGTATAAGCAAAAGAACCATTAACATTTAATAAAATACCTCGATATACGAATTCATTACGTCAAGCTCCTCTGTTTCTAAAAGCAATATTGTACAACATCTATAATAATTTTAAAGATCATGTATATTTTTCGCTGAAAATTACGGTATTATCAGCATACATTTATAAATTAAGATTGAGCATTCTCATGTCACGTGATAGAAAACCCTGTTTTATCAATTTTTGTCGACATAAAAAGTATATAAACCAGGTGATTCTCCTTGTGTCAGACCAATATCATTACAAAACTGAAGACAAATTTCCCTCATGTTAATCATTTGATTTCAAGTGAGAATATATTGGTTTTATTTTATTTAACAAAAAGTAAAAGCACAAAAATACTTAACTCCGATGAAATATCAAAACAGAAAGCCCCCAATCAAACGACAAAACCAAGAGCTCAAACATATCAACTGTCATATAACTGACTTGTCACAGACATTTTCTTATGTAAAAAATGTGGATAAAATCTTATTTACTGCTAGCTAAACCTCTGACTTGTATGACAGTCGCTTCAAAGTCCTCTATATTGTCACTGATGTATTAACAAAACAAACAGACACAACAGACAAATACTCCGTAAACAGGGACAAAGCAGTCAATATTGTATTATAATCTTAACCACCACAAAAACATGCAATAAAGAAGGACAAAAGGGCATATAGACAAAGCACACAAGCATACATAAAAAAAAGGATGAAAACATAGCCGATATTACAATTACGTGATTTATAAGTACAGACCAACGTCATATGCATCAAATAAACACAAAAAGTCATATAGACGAAGCACATAAGAAAAAATAAAAACAGGAATAAAAATTATCATAGAACAATCACACAATGACGAGGTGTTTAAGTACAGAGTCACGTCAAATGGATATCACAAAAACAGAATAACAGTTAAAGTAATATTCATAAAGACAAACACAGAATACTATACAACGTTAAGATAATAATCAAACTCAATATCAAAAATCTATACTTCAAGACCATCGTGTATTATTTGATACGGAATATTTATCAACCAAGTCATGGTTCCTTTAGATATTTTTTTTTAAATGACGAGAAGTTGTTTGTCATACCAGCTCTTTCATACCGAATAAGCTGGAGAATACATATCCTATATGCAGGTGAAGTTGGAATATTCCCACGAAGCATTTGTAACTTATGTGATATTTATCGGTAATTTCAAAATTAAAGTCGTGTCGTTTGCCATAGATCCTGGTACTGAGATGACCGTGTTTGTAAATATTTCATTATGAGTTCCGTGGCCAGGTATTAATCTGAACTGTATGTATGAGACAATGCAGTGTTCATAGCTCTATTTTAGCAATCTTTGGTAGAAGCTGTAAAAAGATTTACCATATGAAACACTAATGATTTCCAGAATCATTAACCGGAACTTATGTTTGATAAAGGCACTATCATACTTTTCACCCAAAGTTTTTGGAAAAAATCAAGTGTACACATAAAAAAGTTAACACAGTAAAGGTAACACAACTGGCTTGCTTTCAATAATTTATTGGTTCAATATAGCCTAGAGATATTATTCTTGAATAATTTTCTTAAACCTTCTTTAAATGAGAGACGAAAGATACCAGACAGTCAAACTCATAAATCGAAAATAAACTGACAACGCTATGGCTAAAAATAAAGAGGACACACAGACAAACAATAGTACGCATGACACAACACAGAAAACTAAAGAATAAACAACACGAACCCCGCCAAAAACTAGGGGTGCTCTCAGGTGCTCCAGAAGGGTAAGCAGATCCTTCTCCAAATGTGGCACCCGTCGTGTTGCTATGAGATAACAAATCCGGTAAATAGTCTAATTCGGTAGGTCACATTTATGAAATGAAAGGGGTTGTAGTTATGACGTATTGTCCTATAGAAATGTTACTTGAAACAGATTTTGTTTTGCGATTTTAAATATTCGGGAAAAAACGTTTCAAATTCGATTTTCTCATTGACTTTAACATGTTTCCTTGTTTGCTACTATAGTTGCGCTTCAGTTTAGTCTCCATAACTTTTTTATTTTTGGTTTATCTATGTTCAGTTTAAGTCTATTTTTCATGGAGTGATTTATGTTCAGCTGCATATTAAAGAGCATTCCTAAATAGATATAGGAAGATATATTATATAGTAATTTGCAATCCTGTTGTAATCCATGATTTGTCTCGTTTAAAGTCAGCATTTATTCTCGGTTTACGAACAGTTTAATTATCACAGTGTTCTACTTCTTTATGTGTATGATCTTTTTTTTTTCTTTTTTTTTTTTGAATATTTGTCAGAATAACATTCATTTCATTCACATCGTTATAAAAAGCATCAGTATCTACAGAAATACTTTTTAGCAGTTCTTCAAATTTATATGCGTTATGATTAAGATATTCTCTCACTTCATCACTAAAACTCTTCATTCCATCGTATCGTATTATGCGTTATTGTTGTGTATGTACATACAGTTTGCGGTCATAAAACTTTTAATTCAATGTATATAAATAATGGATCATGACATACTGAAGTTGTAAAATTCCCTAACAATATAAAATGAGTTACGAGATAACCGTAGAATAAAATTGAGAAAGGAAATGAGAAATGTGTCAAAGCGACAACAACCTGACCATAGAACAGACAACAGCCGAAGGCCACCAATGGGTCTTAAATGTAGCGAGAAACTCCCGCACCCGTTGGCGTCCTTCAGCTGGCCCCTTTAAAAAAATTACACTAGTACAGTGATAATGGACGTCATACTAAACTCCGAATTATACACAAGAAACTAAAATTCAAAATCATACAACATTAACAAAGGCCAGAGGCTCTTGACTTGGGACAGGCGCAAAAATGCGGCGGGGTTAAACATGTTTATGAGATCTCAACCCTCCCCCTATACATCTAGCCAATGTAGAAAAGTAAACGCGTAACAATATGCACATTAAAATTCAGTTCAAGAGAAGTCCGAGTACGATTTCAGAAGATAAAACAAAAGAAAATAAATAAAATGACAATAATAAATAAATAACAAAAGACTACTAGCAGTTAACTGACATGCCAGCTCCAGACCTCAATTAAACTGATTGAAAGATTATGTCTTCATCATATGAATATCAGGCACATTCCCTCCCGTTAGGGGTTTGGTATTATACTATCATAAAATATGTGAGAGGAACATAACCCGTGTCATGCCAACACCTGTTTTTAAAATAAATATGTGTTTAGTTCCTATGCTAACCATTTTTGTAATTTAAAATGTATACTGTGTACTCTTGTTACACAGTTACACTACATGTTCCTATCTGTTGGTTGCCATGTCAGTATTAATTTGTTTTTTCATATATAGCTAAAAATAAATTGTCTCAAACCTTGTATTACTAGAATAGCTTGTCAAGTCTACTTTTTAGTACTTTGTGCTCATCGTGCAAATTTTACAAAAACTGTGCACTTTGTCTCAGTACACCAATTCTTTCTTTACAATGTGCAACTTCTACATCAACTGTTTTGAATTTCGTATTAAAGGTGCTTTTTCGTTTTACACTTCTGTTCAGGTCTATTTTATAATTTGTGCAACAAAATTTCAAATCCAGACTTAACTAGTAGGATAGTAAGTGGATTTAGAAGGTATGTGACTGCGGGTATCGGTGACATTGTTGAAACGGCTGGTACGAAAAAGCTGTACTGGATTGATTTTGTGTACTTGTGTATTGACACCCTAGGTTAATCGATTGAGTCATGATGAGCTGATTATCAATGCTAAGTTGTGAATTGTTATTTTCGTTTAAACATAACATGGCTTCATTAATTGTATTAGATAACAGTACCTTTAACTCGTTGTTGAAAAAGCGGGTGAACTCTACTGATCTGAAGAAGAGGACAGTTTTTGTCAATTTTTTTCATTTGGTTGACCTGTTTTACTTCTCGTCCTTACTCGGCATTACTCTACTAATAAATCTAAGTCGAAACCATTGTAAATGATATTTTACGCCAAATGTATTCACATGTAAGGTACTTGTAATGTACTTTATTATTCTATTATCAGTTTAGAGAATATTTTAATCATTGATCGTTAACCTACTCTTCAATAACCAAAGTCCATGTATTTGTTTTTAATTCATATTATCTTGCGTCATTTTATATTCTAGACACACCTTGCACTAATAAACAATGTAACAATGGCGGAGCCTGTGTAATATCCGGCTCTAGTTGGTATTGTTCTTGTCCGTCCGGTTACTACGGAACATACTGTCAGAGTAGGTATACATTGAAAATTTGCATCGCCCTTTATGCTCACGCATGCTCATGTATACATTATTATAAGTTTTTATAGGTTACTAGTATATTGATTTGTAATATAAAAAAATCATCAACATGTGATGAGGAAATGTCTCAAATGATAATTATTATACTTATTAGTAGTATCATTATTATTAGGTGTTTCCACTCCTCTTTTCTGTGAAAAGACCTATTATATTTTTTCTAATTACTGTTTTTCTCCTTCACCCATTTTTTCCCTATTATAGTGTAAAGTGGTTTCGTAAGATGACGCTTTTATATTTTGCATATGATATCGAACAGTTGTTGCGCTTTCTTATTTGACCCTAGGTATTCGAAGATTTTTAATTGTGAGAGCTATTTCCCCAAACACTATTTGTGTTAATCGTGTATCCCTTCTCATCTCTTCTTTTTATTCTAATAATATAATTACTATTATGCAGTTTTATCTTTACATATATTTTCTTTCTTTTTCTGTTTATTTTATTATTCATCAGTTAGAAAACTCTTAGGACAGATTATGAGACATCATAGATTTGAGAAAATGTGGCATGAGTGCCAATGAGACAACTCTCCATCCAAGAAACACTTAATAAAAGTAAACCATTATAGGTCAAGGTACGGCCTTCAACACGGAGCCTTGGCTCACACCGAACAGCAAGCTATAATGGGCCCCCAAAATATACTGGTGTAACACCATTCAAACGGGAAAACCAACGGTATAATCTATACACTAACAAGAAACGAGAAACACGTATGAACTACCTAAACAGACTACAACTACTACATCATACTTAAAACAGTTCTAGAGTAGTTTGTATCCTTGTCCTTTAATCTGTGTGGCATTTTTTCTCATTGATAATGATGCCATGTGTCTGAATTTTAGAGCTAAGATAGTTTCTATGTTTATTCTCTGACATGTCGTAAACTATAGGATTTATAACAGTTTCTGCTCAGTCATGGTTACCGTCATTAAGATCACCAATCTTTATTAATTACCTGCAGCCATTTATACAGGAGTCGTTTAGTGTTCAATTTATAAGCACGTAGATTTATTCATTACCCCTTCAAAACTTATTTTTTTGTACAATTTATGTTTGGAAACCACTGTTAGAAACCCTCTTTCAACATCAATAAAAATTACAGCTATCATATCGGATATTGCGAGACCAATACTTATCAAACCAGTTCGTATTGGAAAAGATTAAAAAGAGAAAAGATCTTTTCGAAATATTTCCTTTACCAACAAGGGTCTCCGTGCCATCAATTTGGGAAATATCCTTCATCATAAATCAGTTCACTCTAAAATACCTCCCTATTTTCATGATCAGTCTTTATCTATCATTTCTTGTACCAATACTAAACCAATCTCAACTTAATTTTTCAATTACAAACACATGTTGCGGGTTTTCAATATTGACTACTTCAAAACTAAACCTTCTGATTGCACATGTACTTCCCTATTCATATATAATCCGACTTATAATGTTATCACCGGTGACCTTAACAATAACACTTCCAAAGGACAGAAATATCGAAGAATAAAATCCATCAATTGAAACCACAACTTCAATGTACTGATTGATGATGCATTCAGTCAAGGATTATGACAAGCAATAGGTCAACCGCGGGAAAAGAGGCAAAGTTACTCTTTACGAATGGATTAAAGCTGTTATGTCGTTGAAACAATTTAAAAAATAAATGGGTCTTTTTAAAAATACCCTTGCTCCATCAATCTTTAAAACAGATGATGCAATAAAACCTGTCTAAAAGTGTTGTCCCGCAGATGAAATCCGTACAAACAACATCGTTTTTGTGTGTAAATCACATTATATAAAATGCTTTATAAATGACTGATATACTGATAATTCATTTGGAAATTCAACCTATATCTCTACGACATATACCGAGGAGGAAATCCTGGTTACTAAAAAAAATAATCATTAAGGTGGTATGGGTGTCTTTCGCCATCTTGGATTGTAAAAAACAGAAAATCTAAGGTCCATATTTTCTATCAAGCTAGTGAAATTTGATGCAGGAATGCAGATATTTAATGTGAATTTTCATTTAAAAGAACCAATTTATAAGAATATAACTTAGAAATATTAATATTTTTACAAATGTAGATTATTTTGTATATTTTTTTGAATATTTTCAAATTGGCAATTTAAGGGGAGGTAACCCTAAAAAAATTTCTGAAGACCTCTACATGAAATTTTCCTATTTTGTCTTTTAGCCGAAAAAAACGTACGGTGACCCTATCTTTTCTTTTGATATTCTCAAAGCATTGTCTGAAAGCAATCTTTTCCTAATTCATTTTACAATTCTATCATTTTGTTTAGTTTCTATTCACAAAATGTTGTTTTTTCCTGTATAATCCATACAAAATTTGTCATTTTGTCACAACCTGTAGCTTGAGAAAATGCGCGATGACCTATCATTTTTATGATATTTTTGAACATGTATCAATAGATACTACATTTTGACAAAGTATGAACAAATTCTATCATTTTTATTTTAGACTCCCATACCACCTTAAACAATTTACAATCCAATGTGAACCAACTTCTCTTCTTGTTCACTTGTTCCTTTGTTAGATGATACTAACTTCACGCAGTATCTTCTTAGAAAGAAGAAAACATTGCAATATCCTTGAACTTCATATAACGCGATTTAAATTATGTTTTCTCACTAAATAATTCGAAATTTGATGACTATGTTTAACGTAGTTATTCAATAGAACTTTAGATATAAAATACAACCATTACAGTTGAGTCTGATTCATTTCTTGACTTACATCTAGAAATCGACAATAAAGATCGATTGAGAACACAATTTTACGACAGAAGAGATGATTGCAGCTTCACAATTGTGAATTTCCTATTTCTATGTATCAACATTCCAGCATAACTTGCATACGGAGTATATATATTCCAGTTGCTACGATATTTTTTGGCAAGTATTTCTTATTATGATTTTTTTGATAGGGGAACGCTGCTTATAAGGAAGCTAAAGAGTTCCAAGTGATAAAATCACTCTTTCGTATAGTTTACGGGTGTCATCATCAATCAGTTGACCGTTATTGGATACCTTATTTAAAAAGATTACGACAGATATGTTCTTATTTTCGTAGCCAAAATTCCCTCCTCTTTTCTTCGAATCTGGCCTACCATATCGGACTTATCTATGGCTTTGTACTTACATGAGCAACACGGCAAGTTTCAAAGTATTTCCCTTTCGGAGCAAATACCCAGTCTTGGTTGGGTTAGTAATTCTCAGTCTTAAGTTTTATATGTTGTGTTTTGAGTATTGCTGTTTTGATGTTTTTGCCATGGCATTGTGCCTTAAATTAAGACTTATGAATTTGAATTCCCTTTTGATATCTTTGAACTCTATCATTTGTCCGCATATTATTCAAATGACATAAACGCTGGAATAATTTCCTCTGGCGGAAATTGACGGAAAGAGAACAATGATATTATTTGAGTTAGATAGGTACATTATTACCTTTTGTCATTACTTGGCGTCCGTCGTTTAAAACTGTCAGACGACTTCTTCAGGGAATAATCGGTCCTTAGATGACGAATTTTACAAATGATGTATGTTCCTTTTATTCTCACTTGTAATAGATAAAAAGAAACCTTACATAGCAAAAATAATCTGCAGATATACAAATTAGATTCATTCCTTAAATATGCAGAAATAGTCCGAAAGACAAGATCTACGAATTAGTCTGATTGCTAAATATTCAGTGGTTGTGGAGTTATTGCTTCTTTAATATTAATATTAATGTTTACCCAATTTTATAGTTTGTGTCCTTTATCTTGAAAACTATGATATATAGATAGATATTTTTAATAGTGTGAAAATGGTCTGCAAATTGAGCTCTAGAAATATGACAACCTGGTCAAAATCGTCAAATAACTCTTATTGGAGTTATTCTTCTTACATGTCAAGTTTTATAATTTTTGGGGTTTTAGCATACTATCTTGAAAACTATTTGCTTTTTTTAGTAAAAACTGAAGATGATAGAGAACATGTTAAATAAAAAAATAAAATTCCAAGGAAAATTAAAAAAGGGAAGTCCCTTTAGCCTCGGTCACACCTAACCGGATAGCTCGAACGGACGCCTAACGGATAACTTTTTTTCAATCCGTTCATATCCGTGAGACGTCCGTTTTTATTCGTTAGACGTTCGTCCATATCCGTTGCATGTCCGTTAGGCGTACGTTTTATTCATTGACGTCCGTTCTGTCCGGTGGAAAATTTTGAGCAGGTTCAAAACTTGGAACAGACGTCCAACGGCTTAAATGTCCGTTAGGCGTCCGTTTTGTACGGTACTCGTCTGTTTCGTTTCCGTTTTGTTTCCGTTACGTGTCCATTATACATCCGTTGGAGGTCTGGAAGATAAATTCACCAACGGACTTCAACCGGACGTTTAACGGATAAAACGGATGTTGAACGGATGACAAACGGACTCCTACCTGACGTATAAGGTAGCACTCCACAGTTAGGTGTGTAGTTTCGCATTTTGGCCCCTGTGGATTTTTCAAATATGAGAGCTAGTGTGCAATAAAATTCATTTTGGATAGCTGAGTACTATAATAGTCATCGTATTGGGTGTATATGATCATTAAGATTATGTAATGTATGTAATATAAGCTGTTTTCTGTGTGACAGTCCGTATTTGCATGTCCATACCATACATTGGTCCGTCAATAATTGTAATGTTTTTTACAACTTTTTTTCGCACGAACTTTGTGATTAGATTTTACGAAAAAATGAGGTGAAAGACACCCATTTTTTATTTGATCATTAGGAAGATGAATGTCAACAGTTTCTAAAAAGGTATCAATCAAAGGCATTGAAATTCTAGTTTGATCCAAATTTTAGGGGGATATGTGACATGTTCACCCACCTTTTTGCAATATTTTATGGTTAAAAAATGCAGAATGTTGCCATGGATACACATAACAGGAATTATTTTTCACCCTTTTAACTTTTGAAAATCAAATATATGGAAGTTGCTGGTTACATACATATACACATGTAAAACACGAACAGTTATGTTAATGTATTAGAAATCCAGGAATAGGAGATGATAAAACATTTTGTGGCCCATTTTTAATTCTATTTTCTAACTGTGGAGTGTTACCTAACAGAAAAAACGGATGATGAACGGATCTGAAACACTCACTCACTCATCCTCTTCGTGCCTGTCAGCACACAAGGCCTCAACCAGTACTCTCAACATTTGCCTGTCTTCTGCCTTCTTTTCAATCTCCTTCCAGGTTTTCCCAAGGTCTTTCATCTCTGATTCTATCATTCTGCGCCAGGTCTCTTTTGGCCTCCCTCTTCTTCGTCTACCATCAGGTGTCCATTTCAAAGCAATCTTGGTGATATCCTCATTTCCTTTCCTCAATACGTGGCAAATCCAATGCCATCTCTTCCTTTTAATATCTGTTTCCATACAACACTGATTGTTTTTGTGGTACAGGTCTTTGTTGGAAATAGTATTGGGCCAGAATATCTTACAGATCATCCTCAAGCAGGTGTTATGGAATGAGGAAAAGCTTTTTCATGTCTGATTTGATAATATTTCAGTATTCTGCCCCATATAGAAGGACTGGCTTCACGTTGCTGGTGTATATTCTGAGCTTTGTTTTCAGACTGATTGACCTTCTCTTCCATATGGGCTGTAGTTGGCAGAATACATATCTGGCTTTGCTTATTCTGGCTCTTATATCTTTTGCTGTTCCATTGGTGTTACTTAGCATGCTTCCAAGATCTGAAATAGATAATAGCCAATTGAAAATTTCGCGTCAGAAATTCCAATTATTGGTATGTCAGATTTCTTAAAATTCATGAATTCTCATTATTCATAATCGATCTTAGAGTATAGGCACGTCTGTACATTCAACAGCTCTTATTCAGGTCAGAAACTGCCCTTTGGAGGAATTTTGAAGACCAAACAAAAACCAGTTACACAGAGACATTTTGAATAATTATGCGATTTACATTTGTTATTATTGTTGCCTTTGATTTTTCCGTATATCTTGTTCATCCGTTTATAAAGTACGCTTCCGTTAGGTGTCCGTTTTATGCGGTACTCGTCCGTTGGATGTACGTTCGACATTCGTTCTGTCCGGTACGTTTCCATTTCTCGTACGTTGCATATCCGGTATGTGTCCATTATGCATCCGTTACACGTCCGTTTTATTCGGTCAGTACATCAACGGACGCCCAACAGATAACAATTTTGTCAACGGACAACTTTTATTTTCATCCGTTAGGCGTCCGTTCGTGCTATCCGGTAAGGTGTGACCGAGGCTTTAACAAATGGCAAAACCAAAAGCTCAAAAACACCAAACCAATAGAAATCAACTGTCATATTCTGGACTTGGTACAGGCACTTCCTTATGCAGAAAATTGGTGATTGAACTTGGCTTAATAGATAGCTTAATCTCTTACTTATATAACAGTCGCATACAATTCGAATACATTGACAAGTAAAATAAAAAGACATAATAGGTAAAAATGAAAAGTTATGGTAAAGGAGTCAACACTGTGTTCTTATATTAATCACTAAAAACACAAACAACTATGTCAACAAAGAAAAACTAATGATATTTAAACGCTCTATGGACAAAGCACATGTTTGATGAGCAAAAAATAAAAGATACGCATACAAAAAGTAAACATAGTATAATAAAAATAGTGTGGGACATATAAAAACAACACCAAATCAACGCCAAAAAGGATATTGCAGACTTTTGAAAATCGAGTCAGAAATATATATCCCATATGCAGGTGAAATTGATAAGGACACTTTAAACAGTAAACAAAACAAAATGCTTAGCAATGCAAGATCAATAAAATAGTATCTAGTGTTTGAGAGAGTCAATTGTTGATGATTCATAGACTAAGTTGAACGACTCAGGCTCTTTAGAACCTCTAGTTTTGTTGTACCTCTGAGTATTTTATCATATTTTGAGTCAGTTTTTTATTTTATCATTTAAGACCATGAACCATTTGAGGTCTAGATTAGAGTGTATATTAATGATGTGCAATGTGGTTTGATTTCTTTTGCAGATGATCCATGTACAGGCGGATGTAGTAACGGAGGGAGCTGTGAAGTTGTCGGTTCAAGAGCAAAATGCTGTGTGTCGTCGCTATGGAGTTCTGACAAGTGTGGTATCTAATTTTATTTTAATATAACACATTTAAAAAAGTAACATGACTGTACTATACTGCTGTCAACCGCATTCCATTTAATACATCACATTTTGCATGATTGAAAAATGTTTTTAAGAACGAATTTTATATCAAGAGTTCTCATTATTATTCATTTAACGTCGTTTAAAATAACGTGATCTTAACTGCGAGGAAAACCAAAATCTATGAATCTATAGTATCAACTCGTTCAGAATCGTGACTTTAAGTTGATATACCGGATAGATGGAACAGGGTCAAATATATAATATTGGAATGATATGAGGTTTGCTATGGTAAACGATTTCTGTGACACTTCAAATGCACAGCAGAAAAAGGAATTAACTTAAGTCAACGTGTCATATAAAAAACGGGAGCGATGAGAGAACAGTTTTTAAATAGATTGTTTCAGATATACAAAAACTGACTACACGTTCAATGCCAATTTATTAAAATTTGTAAGAAATTAGTTCCGATTTCACACCTATAAAATAAAAAAATAAAAAAATCGATTCTTGTAATTCTCCAACAATTTTGTTTTTGATTATTCTGTATATTTGAACTTTTTTCGGGGACTAAGGATTCCATTCACGTTTATCGTGCATGATGATTCACACGAAATCGATTAAGCATTTGTATAAACAACGAAAGTAGTCGTCGGCACATAGTTTATAGACGTGTAAAATAAGAGCTATATTCAAAAGGACCAATACAGTAGTTGACGATTTGCAAATTAATTAGGGATTAATATATTATATAACGTTATTCTGAAACAATAGTGTAACATCACAGCATAGAAAGACACACTATGAATATAAAATGAAATGGTCTATCTCAATCAAAACACATATTAACGCAAGTGAACATAAACCAAACAAATAAATGTGATCTATGATACAAAGTAAATAAAAAACAATAACATAAGGGATGAATAATAAAAAGTAACAGTATATCTGCTGTAAAATTTTAAACAATTTCAGAAAAACCATAATAACTTAACACAAATTAGTCATTTACAATAATATAATAGGTAGATGAAAATAATTACGCATTCTCGTTATTTTATTTGTGTCCACTTAGCTTATTCTTTGTATATTGTCTTCCTTTTTTACAGAATACCAGAGCAAATAAAGATGGAGAAACAGGAACAAATTATCGGTTTTAAGGAAAACGTTGATAATAACTCACTAGCAATTTTGACTGAAATAAAACATTCCAATTGATGTATTGCATTTAAGCAACTAATTTAGTTTTTTTCAAACATTTATAAAGACATTTTTAAATATATAGAGGTATACTAATGTTTCGATCATTTATAACATTTATATGTATTCAATAGACGACAACCATGAATACGGGGTAAAAACAAACAAAATGACGGACACCATTATATTTAATAGTGTTTAGGCTACATTCCCCATAACATTATCTGGTTGTAAGTATCATAGCAAGGAATTTGACACAATAGGTAATAATATCAGATTAAAATATATAGTGAAACCATGGAATATATAACAGAATTCAAATGCATCCAAGATTTTTTATTTAATTACATCACTGCAATGATATACCAATGTGTAAGGGTGGTTGTGAACTTTCCTTCTTTTGTCAAGAGAGATAAGAATACTTATTTCTGTAAAAAAAAAAATCAATGCCATAATCAGAAAAGTATGTTTTTTCTAATCAACTGACACAACCTAAGTAACATACATAAAGGCAACAGTAGTATGCCGCTGTTCAAAAACTTATAACTTAATTAAGAGAAAACAAATCCGGTTTACAAACTTAAACCGATGGACACAAATAGACTATATTAGAGGAAAACAACTGAACAACAGAAACAATTGTCAACATACACAAAAATAGAGAAATCGAATAACAACTGCGACATTCCTGATTCGGTGCAAGACGTTTTTAGGGATAAAAAAATGGTGGATTGAACCTGTTTTTATGGTTAGCCAATAAACTAGCCATCAATAAAGGCAATTATAGTACATTGTATATTGCTGTTCAAAATTCATAAAACAATTTATCTGAAAAACATCATAGTCACAAACCAAAACTTACGGAAAGACCTCAACTATAAGAGAGATAAAAAAAAAACGGAACAGAAACAATGAACAGGAACAAAAACGAGCACCAACTACATAGAAATGAACTATGTTCCCTCGTCACCATCATATGGTGTTTATATATATAAACTTGTACGATTCGCTCGTGTTTGTAACAACGTATTAGATTTTAGCCAGAGAAATGTATGTATTACTGAAAACTTATTACACCACGGTTTTCGATATCACAAACTAATCAACACATTTACTAAATTTTATCATCGGTATAATGAAATAATTCGTAAATATAACTCAACATGCAGACATCTTATACGTTCAGGTATTTCACATCCAATCTTGTATGGTAATATTCTTCACAAAGCACACAATTGTCAGTATTCACCTCAATATCCTACAAAACCTTTAAGCATACTTATTAAGAAGGGATGTAGTTACGATACTGTTGTCAGGTCATTTAAGATTGCATATTTTGGCTTTAGTATTATTTCAATTATGGGGTCTTTGCATCGGAACTAAACACATTTATTTAAAAACTGTTGTTGGCATGACACGGGTTATGTTCTTCTCATATATTTTATGATAGTATAACACTTAACCCCTAACGGGAGGGATTGTGTCTGACATTCATATGAAGGAGACATAATCTCTCAATCAGTTTAATAAAGGTCTGGAGCTGCCATTTCAGTTAACTGCTAGTAGTCGGTTGTAATTTATGTATTATTATCATTTTATTTATTTTCTTTGGTTTCATCTTCTGACATCGGACTCGCAATTTTAATGTGCGTATTGTTATGCGTTTACTTTTCTACATTGGCTAGATGTATAGGTGGAGGATTGAGATCTTATAAACATGTTTAACACCGCCGCAATTTTGCGCCTGTCCCAAGTCAAGAGCCTCTGGCCTTTGTTAGTGTTGTATGATTTTTTATTTTAATTTCTTGTGTATAATTTGGAGTTAAGTATGACGTCCATTATCAATGTACTAGAATACATATTTTTAAGGGGCAGGCCGAAGGACGCCTACGGGAACGGGAGTTTCTCGCTACATTTAAGACCCATTGGTGGCCTTCGGATGTTGTCTGCTCTATGGTCGGGTTGTTGTCGCTTTGATACATTCCCCATTTCCTTTCTCAATTTTATGTCATATCAACTGCTATATTCCTGACTTGGTACATGACATTTGAAAAAAATGGTGCGTAGAACTTTGTTTTATTGCTTACCAAACCTCCCGCTTTAGGCATAATGTTAAAATACCACTTAAATGACAACTTTACGTGAAATGTGTAAAACACTCATCACTGATAAATACATAAATAAATAATTCAATCTGATACCATGATTCATGCAGTTGTTGTTGTTTGTCATATATCAATGTTCGATGTTATTGAAAAATTAATTGAGTTTTAATGGCATAGCTCTAATTTTTTTCTGATAAATCTATTTACATCTTTCAGGGCTGTGAACGCTTTAAAGCTTGATATATATTGTGAAAACATTTGTCCATTGTCTGACACGCCAATACACATGTTTCTTTTTTCGTCGCCTTTTCGCATATAACTTAAAGTATAAAAAAGAAGATGTGGTATGATTGCCAATGAGACAACTATCCACAAAAGACCAAAATTAAAGTGTTCTCTTTCATTTCTTATTTAAGAATACCTCTGTGTAAAAAAGAATAAACACGTCGTCATTAACATGCGTTCACTAAAAGTGTAATTTATGAAATGATAAAACGAAAATTTAAAATAATATAAAGCGGTAAAGATTGGAGGAAGTATGCAAACTATTATTAAAATTAGTGCAAAAATCTCGTTTTTAGTGCTTAGAATCATTGACTCCCCTCACGGAAATTCGATCAGTGTGGTATATAAGAGACTGTGACCTTTTCATGACGGTTATAACATTAAGATTGTCATTGGAATATAAAGATATGATAAAAACTGTATGAACATTTCAAAATATTATGTTTAAGGTGCATAACACTTTGCATTCTGAACAAATGAAATTAATGAGTTAATGTCCAATTACCAACTTGCTTAGTATTATACATCTCGCACAACTATTCTGAAAAACGTAATGACCCCAAGCGTATTTAAAAAAAATGAGATGTTTTATGTTCCAAAATATATACAGAACAACGCGGATATATGACTCACAAAATTATCTGCTCTTAATGAAGATACGATCACTTTGTT